>NC_063189.1:385000-430000 GCF_017589495.1 Alosa alosa
CACACTCATATACTCACATACATACTTACATACACCACATACTCACATACATACTCACATACATACTCACATACATACTCATATACTCACATGCACACTCATATACTCACATACATACGCACACCACATACTCACACATCCATACATCACATCTCATGCACCTCCTACACTAAAAAAAACATTTCAGAGCGCACTAAAAAATTTTCAGCCCAAGTTAAAAAATTTAGGAGCACAGACAAAATTTGGGCGCACAGTCAGTTCTGTACTTAACTTACACATAATCTAACATTATACTGCAGCTAACAGTTAAAACATGCCAGTGCACCAATTTCGAATATTAAGAATGACTGACAACATTTAGGCTACAGGAAACAGGATTTTTAAGATCAGTGCCTACTTTATTTTCAGTCTGTTCCTACATTTTGTTAATGTAAAATAATATAATACCATATTTGCATTTAGCCTGTATATCAAGTATCCTGCCAAATGTAGGCTAATTTATTTCTTTGTGAATCCATCTGTAGCTAATCCAAATATGCCCATGGTGACCTATCTGACTGCATACTGCCTAATACTACTACTAAAACAGTACATTTTCTCTTCCACAAAACCCAACATAGGCTAATCAAGGATATATGTTTTATACTTTTAGTTTTTATTTGAAATATCTGCATTGATGGGGAAAGTAGGCAAACGTTAGGCCTCCTTTCGTTTTGCACTTCAGCTTGTATTCGGTGTAAACAAACAAGCATGCGTGGAAGCCTGGAGTTGTAGCGTTCTATCATACCTTTGAATAAAATGGGAGTATTACGGGAGGCTACTTTTGTGCCGGTTCGCTACAGCTACATTTTGCATATTCCAGCCAATACGTTAACTGGGCTAAAAGGCATGTTAGGTTACCTTTCCTACTCTCACTGCATTCTCAGAATCTCATCCTGTTCCTCCTATATCCAATGAATTCGGTGGATAGAAGAACTAATTTCTTCAATCTTTGCATCTTGGCTGGCTAGTCTAACTTTCCGCTTTTTCTCTGCGGCTCTTGGATTTGATAGAAGCGACTACTAGCGAGTCACAACGAAACTGCTGGCGTTGATGGGAGGTGTAGTTTTATGCTGAATTCGCGACGTGATTCTATGGTTTGCACCAGTAATGTTTCTCGATGTTGCGGTGTATTTTGTAGACAAACATTGACATGATTAGAAGTCATTCGCACCAGTCTAAATATTTTTTTGCACTCGCACGGCATCATTTTTACTCGCATGTGCGAGTGAAATGGGCGCACTGTAGAGCCCTGCACATACATACGCACATACATACGCACATACATACTCACATACATACTCATTCATACTCACATACATACTCATATACTTACATACATAATCATATACATACTCACACACATACTTACATATATACTCACACACATACTCACATACATTCTGTCTTGCTCTCGCATTAATGTGTAATTTTTAGTCCCGCTCCTGCCCGCATCTGTAACATGATGTCCCGCTCCCGCCCGCTAAAGCCCGCATGCAGGAGGGATAGCCTATTCAGCTTTTCTTTCTGTCTCACGAAAGGAGCACACACACCTGAGAAAGACTCCAGATGTCAGTTTCTTGGTTCTGAATGTAAGCTAACAACTGAAGTAGGCCTAGTCTGGTGCCCTCTTCCTCTGTCATGCTTTCGATTTCGAGTTTTGACAATGAGCAGCAGGAACAAACTGAACCCACGTAAACGACAATATAGGCTATACTGTAGGCCTGATATCCGTCAGTTATGCTTAAACCCCGTTTTTTAATGCTGCCTAACAGAATATCCAGCTGAACAATTTTACGCACATATTTAATTTGCGGGAGTGCAGTGAATCATCGGTTTGTCACGCACCCGCGAACGCACCTCTCTCATCCCGCCTGCTCACACAAAGAGCTTTCAAAAGTTGTCCCGCGCCGCACTCTTTTGCATCGGGACCCGCGGGTCTACTGCGGGAGTGCAGACCTCTAGTCTGAGGCATTTGTAATGGACTTCAATGAGGGGCAGGAGGAAGCTCCTCCATTCAGTAATTTTCAATTGCAATAGGGGGTGCTGTTGGCATTTTGACCTAGGGGAACGATTTTGTTCATTCAAAGTGTTCAAATAGTAATATGTATAATATATATTATATTAGTAATATATATAACAGTAATTTATCAGATTAGTAATATTAACAGTAATTTATCAGATTAGTAATATATATTAACAGCAATTTATCAGATTAGTAATATTAACAGTAATTTATCAGATTAGTAATATTAACAGTAATTTATCAGATTAGTAATATATATTAACAGTAATTTATCAGATTAGTAATATATATTAACAGTAATTTATCAGATCAGTAATATTAACAGTAATTTATCAGATTAGTAATATATATTAACAGTAATTTATCAGATTAGTAATATTAACAGTAATTTATCAGATTAGTAATATATATTAACAGTAATTTATCAGATCAGTAATATATATTAACAGTAATTTATCAGATTAGTAATATTAACAGTAATTTATCAGATTAGTAATATATATTAACAGTAATTTATCAGATCAGTAATATATATTAACAGTAATTTATCAGATCAGTAATATATATAACAGTAATTTATCAGATCAGTAATTCACTTTATATATATTTTATTTTCCTTTCCTCAATGAAGGAGCCTCCTCTAACTCACACCACACACCATACACACTTGTATACTCACATACACACTCACATACTCACATACACACTCATATACTTACACTCAAATACTCTCATACACTCTCTCACACTCACACTAATATACATACTCACATACTCACACTCACATACACACACCACATACACACTCATATACTCACATACACACTCATATACTCACATACACACTCATATACTCACACGCACATACACACTCATATACTCTCTTAGTCCATAGTGCCCTATGTTTATCACTGTGACTGTATGTTGAGAGTCCCAGTGTACGTGTGTGTGTGTGTGTGTGTGTGCATGTGTGTGTGTGTGTGCATGCGTGTGTGTGTGTGTGTGCATGCGTGTGTGTGTGTGAAACGCACCAGGAAAAGCATTGATGTCGATGACAGCGTGCTGGCCTGTCTGGTTGTTGATGATGACGTCGATGCCGAACAGAGACACGCCCAGAGACTCGCGCAGTGCACGACACAACGCACGGATGACATCATCACTCGGAGGCTGGGACACGCCCTCCACGTTGTCCCTCTACAAGAGTAACAAACAAACAAACAAACAAACAGATTCAAATATACACCATAACAAACAAACAAACAAACAAACAAACAGATTCAAATATACACCACAACAAACAAACAAACAGATTAAAATATACACCATAACAAACAAACAGATTAAAATATACACCATAACAAACAAACAATAACAAACAGATTCACATATAATATATATATATATATATATATATATATATATATTCACATATATCTATCTATATATATATATATATATATATATATATTATTTTTTTTATTTATTTATTTTTTTCCATCAAACCCTAATCTTAAAGTTTTGGATTTATTTAATTTTGAAAGAGTATTAACTGAATTTGGGTAAAATTGTCAACACGGTGTAACCACAAAAACATGAACCAAATAATTACACTTGCTGAAAAAAATGTGACATTCACACCAAAATCCCTTCTAAAATAATCTGGCATGATCTTGCACAATAACTTTTCTATATTTAATACTGAAATAATGAAACCCCATTGTTCTGAATGTTTGAATTAATATGGGGAATCGTGTCTGTCACATCAACCACTTAAAATGTCAAGTGGTGTAACCACCATTTAAGGAACAATTTTGTATGTATTATGTCAGAGAATCATGTGACAGGAAATTATGTCATAGAGAAGGACCCTTCAAGACCCCAACTGCTATGAGTCAAGTTTAGCAACTCTCTTAAAGTAACATAATAGTGTTTTTAGGCCATGACCAGGCAAGCTTAGGTTACATGTCAAATGGTATGACCTTTTAAAAATGTTGATAAATCATAATAATCATAAAATATTAAATTTAATGTAAAAACTGTGTTTGAATATTCACATAAAGGTGAAGTGTGTACTTAGTTGTCCATAATAAAGCCTGCAAATTTTGCTTTTAAATAGAAATGTCAAATGGTGTAACCGGTTACACCATTTGACTTATTTCTGTTTGAGACCAGTTTTTTCAGATTCAGAGCCAAGAGTATGTAATTTTAATATAATAATTTTTATAATTTAAATAGTGACTAACTGTTTAGCATGAACAATAGCTTTAAAAGGGTTTAATTAGATTGCAATTTAAGCGATTTTTGAAATGTCAAAGCTTTTCATTTTAAATTGAAACTTCCATAATTATTTTTTAATATTTTATTATGATGTATGTAAACAGTATGTTCAAATTATAAATAAATAATATAAATACATTTATTATATATAAAATGTACCTCTTGTCCCCCAATGGATGCCACTTACAAGCAAGAAAAACTTGTCTCGCCACAGAGTGCATGTCAACGCAGATCCTGCTGTTGGTTGGTTATTAAGAAATCATCATACCCACTCTTTCACTCACTCTTATTCTCTCTCACACACACTTTGAGCCCTAATTTAGCAATATAAAATGCATGGTCACTAGCAAATAGCGTAAATACATTTAGGGGTTTGTCCAGTCCACATTCGTGGTGGTTTTGATATCAAATGTCAGGTGCCTGGCGCAAAAAGGTGGCTCTTATGTTTCTTTATCAGTCATGGGTGTGTTCTGGGCATCCTTTAAACCAATGAGGAGGACATCTGTCATTCCCTTTAACAGCAAGCAGGGCAACTTCAAACAGCGCATCAGTATTTTGATAGTCAGCGGTGTATTTGAAGGAATCTGCTTGTACGCAAGACCGTAAAACAGATATTCCACTAAGCCATTCTTTACTAAAACCGAGTAGAGTATAGGCTACACACATCTGCACTTGTCTATTAATTGAAGATATAGGCGAAATAGGCGATATAAGTGAAACTAACTTCACTGTGGTGTCATAGTCAACGACAAAAGTTATACACAGTTAATTACTTTCAATATTGACTGACAATGGGTTACCAGCAAAAACATAGCCTGAAAAAAGCAAAACTTAACCCTATAATGTTTGAATGACTGAATAAATAACCTAAGGACATTTATTCTGCAGAGGAATTGCTGCTTACATCTCGTGACAGTGCATCTTCAGCTGTGTTTCATATGCGACTTTCGCTATAGACCAGGCTTTTCTTGCTCAGTGGCGTAATGCTTTTTAGATGGTATAAGATAGCGATTTTTAGATCATGTGCCAGACCACACCTTATGTCGGTAATTGCCACACCCCTGGGCATTATTTAATAAAAGTGAAGTATAAGATAGGAAAAAACTTTTAAGTCAGAATAATAATAATACGCTTTTTGCAGGTTTTGCATCAGCGAAAATAGGGCACTTTATCTCACTCTCTTTGAAAATAATGGGTATAGACTGAAATTGTATGAGAACTGAATTGAAATCAAATAGAACACAAGTTTCTTCATTGATGTTATGAAATGATATTTGATATGGAATATGATGAATGACATGAATACATATCAAAATATCCAATTCAGTTTACCTTGATGCCTATTTTCTGTGTCAATTTCTTGTCCTATTGCTATAAACGTTTTATGGTCAATTGGTGTAACCGATTTATGTCAATTGGTGTAACCAGTATTTTGTCTAAAATACTAATAATGTACAAAAAAATGAATATGGATAATGATTTAATACTCTACTTTACTGTAATAATGGTTGTTTAAACCATTTTTACTCAAATGGTCAAAGAATAGACAGAAAACAAGATGTTTACAGCATATGGTCTTGCTCAGTACAATGAAAAACCCATATAATTTAAATGTAGAAATTTAGTAATAAAACATATTCTCTTAGGATATTACAAAATAAACTAATAATTTCATGAGAGCAATTGCATGAACTCTAGAAAGTGTGTGAAATATTAGATATTTGTCATTTTTGTGGTTACACCATTTGACAATTTAACAGGCTGTTAGTTCTATCTTTTGTTAAAAAATAGCATACACGTTATATTAAATAATATGAATACAACAGAAATACAAAGTATACACTTTAGCAAACCTCAGGCATGTTTTGTTTTAAAGGTTTAAACATATTTTTAATTTTCTCATCTTACCAACCCTTATCTGTCACTGACCCATATATATATATATATATATATATATGTATATAAATTGCAGTGTGCGTGTGTGTCTGTGTGCATGCCGCATATCTGCCAAACGTTGGCCCGATAGATTTGAATCAGTCGGCAGGTGTCTTGCTACGGGCACGAGTAAGTGCAGTGCCAAGTTTGAGGTTGTTTGGATAATAAATGCAAAAGATATCGGTAAATATATCGGTAAAAGAAGCACACGTTGGCTTTCTCTGCTCTACTGTAGCCTCTCACACAGCACAGCTCAGGACCAGACACAGAGAGGGTCAGCGGAGTTTTGGCAGCACTGAATCAGGGGTTTACTAAGATGCAAGATGTTTGGATGATTATCATGTCTGACCTCAACAATAAAGACTCCCTGTATGCAGTTTGCTTGCATACAATGATTCCGCGGATTTTGCAACAACACGGCAACAAACACGTGCATGTAGTGGCTATTCAAAATTACATAAAAAGTATGCAATAAACTGATGCTTCGAATAGCCCAGGCTACCTTGGACTTGATACTCTGAATAAACAAACGACAATTCCGACTGCACGGTCCCCAACTGAAATGAGCGATAGGCTAAGGTCCCAAACTGAAATGAGCGATAGGCTAAACATATAGCCTCACATCAAAGCTTTAGGCTTATGTAATTTCGATCAGCTACAGACAGAGCGTGATGTCACTTAGGCCTAGGCTAGCCTACCAGAGATTGAGTCACATCATTGCAAATTTGACGATGCAACGATGATGCATCATTCCACAAAATGGTTTGTCTTCAGTATCAGGAAGTTATTGAATAAGCTTAAAGGAAAATTCCGGTATTTAGCACTTTAAGTCCCTTTTCTGGTTTGTTTTGAATGAACTAAAGTGGTGGACACCGAAATTTTGACGATTGGTCCTGTCTCAACACCACTAACCACTTGGTGAGTTGCACAGTTTTGAAAACGAACGTTAAGGGTTGTTTTAAGGGCATGTTTGTGCATGCCTGTAGGCAGCCACTCTGAAGTAGTCAAAAGGCGATTCAAAACGAGTCAGAAAAGTCGAGACAGGACCAATCGTCACAATTTCGGTCATTCTGATGTGTAGAAATTTTCATTCGTTTTCAAAACTGTGCAACTCACCGAGTGGTTAGTGGTGTTCACACGGTATGTGTGTGTGTGTGTGTGTGAGACCTACCGAGGTGAGATCTGAGGAAGACTCTGGTTTGGACACGTTGTGTGTGTGTGTGTGTGTGTGTGTGTGTGTGTGTGTGTGTGTGTGTGTGTGTGTGTGTGTGAGACCTACCGAGGTGAGATCTGAGGAAGACTCTGGTTTGGACACGTTGTGTGTGTGTGTGTGTGTGTGTGTGTGTGTGAGACCTACCGAGGTGAGGTCTGAGGAAGACTCTGGTTTGGACACGTTGTGTGTGTGTGTGTGTGTGTGTGTGTGTGTGTGAGACCTACCGAGGGGAGATCTGAGGAAGACTCTGGTTTGGACACGTTGTGTGTGTGTGTGTGTGTGTGTGTGTGAGACCTACCGAGGTGAGGTCTGAGGAAGACTCTGGTTTGGACACGTTGTGACTGTTGAAGAAAATGGCTTTCCGGTCTGCAGAAGACAGAGGGAGGAGTTAGAGCAAAATACTCTCCAATCACAGACCTTTCTTAACACAAGGGGGTGGAGTCTTACCATGTGAAGGTGTGGTCTAAACATGAGGGGTGGGGTGTAAACGTGGGAGGTGGAGTCTACACGTGAGGGGTGGAGTCTACACATTGGGGTGGAGTCTAAACATGAGGGTGGGGTGCCAAATATGAGGGGGTGGGGTCTAAATATGAGGGGTGGGGTCTAAACGTGAGTGGGTGGAGTCTAAACGTGAGTGGGTGGAGTTCTTATAGTGCTGATGTTCAGATAGAAGGAAATTTGGTCTCTGCATTTATCCCAATCCCAATTTACTGCTTCAGAGTGGCTGCCTACAGGCATGCACAAACATGTCCTTAAAACAACCCTTAACATTCGTTTTCAAAACTGTGCAACTCACCGAGTGGTTAGTGGTGTTCACACGGTATGTGTGTGTGTGTGTGTGAGACCTACCGTGAATTAGTGAAACACACTCAGCACACAGTGAACACACAGTGAGGTGAAGCACACACTAATCCCGGCGCAGTGAGCTGCCTGCAACCACAGCGGCGCTCGGGGAGCAGTGAGGGGTTAGGTGCCTTGCTCAAGGGCACTTTAGCTGTGCCTACTGGTCGGGGTTTGAACCGACAACCCTCCGGTTACAAGTCCGAAGCGCTAACCAGTAGGCCACGGCTGCCCCAGTGTGTGTGTGTGTGTGTGTGTGTGTGTGTGTGTGTGTGTGTGTGTGTGTGTGTGTGTGTGTGTGTGTGTGTGTGTGTGTGTGTGTGTGTGTGTGTGTGTGTGTGTGTGTGTGTGTGTGTGTGTGTGTGTGTGTGTGTGTGTGTGTGTGTGTGTGTGTGTGTGTGTGTGCAGCTGACCTGCAGGTCCAGATGGAAAGTTCTTGAGAGAGGGTCTCTCCACCACAGCGTGAGCGTCGCCCACCACGAACACCTTGTAGAGGACGGCGTTGTGGTTTATAAAACTCTGGCACACACAGGGGGGCTGCACCGCCTGCAAACCCTCCGCACTGAAGATGATCGCCATCTACACACACACACACGCATGCACACACACACGTACGCACGCACGCATGCACACACACACACACACAAACACACGGCCTTTAGAGAATACAATATATACAGCATGTCTATACATTACAGCACTTATATATATACTAATACATCCTAATGTAAAAAAGTAAGATAATGAAATTAAATGGTACCACTGTCCAAAGTTTCTTATGAGACAAACTAACAATTCATGTAGTAAGTGCGACGGTGAACAACAAGGAAGGTGGCTATGGCGAACGAAGAGCGGTTGTTTGAATCGGTGTTGGTGTCAACTTTGGAGAAGTTGGACTTGTGCTTTTCTTTGAAAGTTGAGCAACACAATGCACTTAAGTCATTCCTTTCAAAGAAGGATGTATTTGCCGCTTTGCCGACCGGATAATGGATATGGTCAGAAGGCTGGCCTATTGCATGCCTAGGCAGTTTGAAAGACAATTCTCTGCCCACCCCTTGGATTAAGCGAGGTGAATGGTTCGATGCCAGACTATACATTTCAATGATATAGGATGGCCCGCCAGGCTAGTATAAATCCATATATACTGAATATACTGGATCTCAGTTTGCTGTACATGAGATACATTAAAGCATTATATCGCAAATATCAAGTGTTTCAACGTCATCATTGCTTTAAGTGTTTCAATGTCATCATTGCTTTAAGCGGCAACACTTGCTTTGGCGTTTCACGCCCTTATCTCTCTCCACTTAACCTCTCTCCCTCCCTCCCTCCCTCTCTCTCTCTCTCTCCCTCTCGCTCCCTCCCTACCTCTCTCCCTCCCTCTCTCTCTGCCTCCCTCTCAGTTAGGGGTCGACCAATTATCGGCCGGGACGATTATTAGGGCCGATATTTAGCATTTTTATGGTTTCGGTCATTTTTTCCACCGATAAGCCGATATTGAAATGGATAAAGAATGAATCGCGCTACTTTGTCTGTAAAGCGTCTCTCACTCCCTGCATTTGCTACTCTATGGTCGAGAGCATTGTCCCGCCCACTACACCGTCTGATTTGTTCGTTAGCACGAATGCAGCCAATCAGGATCGAAGACTGAACAGAGAGAAAGTTTAGGATTCTCACTGAGGCAGACTGTAGACTGGGCTTCAGCTGTACGGAGCTATTTTTCGAAGATAAGGACCTTCCTTACATTGCTGAAGTTGCAATGAATCACAATCATCTACACTGAAGTTATAAAAACACCACTTTGGAAGCTATTGTCTCTTTGATCCGGATCAATAAGTAAAGCACCCACTTCCTTCATTTAGCGAATTCCCGATTGATGCACGTTAGTGATATGCTGTTTAGCCTAGCCTACTAGTTAGCCTACAAACTCTAGTGCTGCGTGTCGGGAGTTCTTTGCGTCCGCCTCGTCCATTAATTGTGAATAACGGGACACCTCGGTGGACGTTATCCCTAGCCTAGACAAGTCCTAAATTATGCGATAACGAACGTCAAAAAGTCTAGTTGCTCCTTTTTGAAACGGACTGTCAGAAAAGACTAGGCTACAGACCACCCAGGGCCAGCTGTAATTTAATTTGACCTGAAGTAGCCTAAATCGCGGCCTGAGCTGGCTATTAACGTGCCTTTTAGGCTCACCAAAGTGTAGCTTACATATGGACACAAATTGCATGCTTAAATAGCCTAAGAACTATTTTAAAACTGTTAAACTGTTCAACCGTAACACTTGCCATCACGCATGCACCTCTTCCTCTCCCTCTCTCGTGCACTCACACACACGATGGCAAAGCATCCTCTTTGTGACAGGTCCCTTAACAAGCACATAGGGGCCTAGCCCATTGTGTAGGCCTAGTCTATGTAATTAAAAATAATTGCTATCACTCAGTTCTTGGATTAACATCATACACAGGATTTACACTTGTGATGCAAGTTGATAGACAATTATAGTGTATCAAAAGAAGAAAGAAAAGTTTGCATAATGAAATGCTTTTGAATGATTTTTTTTCAGCATATCACCTTTACTATCTACCCCCCTTTTTGACAACTGACATATCGGTTTTACATATCGGTTATCAGCCTCCTGTTTTGGTAATAATTGATATCGGTATCGGCCCTGAAAAAAACATATCGGTCGATCCCTACTCTCAGTGACAACGTGAACATCACGCATCACACTTAACCTCTCTCCCTCCCTCTCAGTAACAACGTGACCAACATCACACACTCACCAACCAATCCGGAACAGTCTATTCTGGACAAGAGAGTGTGATGTCTAGGGAACGGGAAGAAGTTAACTTTCTGTTTAATAGCGGCAGTAGCCTTACTGTCTATGGCTAGCATAGGCTAGTGTTGTTCAATAGCGGCAGTAGCCTTACTGTCTATGGCTAGCATAGGCTAGCAGTTCCGATTTGGTTTCGAAAAGAAATAGCAAAGGTTTTTGAAATGAAACATTCAACGATATCCGTGTGTTAAGGCATTAAAGGAGAATTCCGGTGTGATATTGACCTAAAGTGTATTGAAACATGATACCGAGTGTGAACGTATGTCTCATAGCCCATCTCGGCTTGTCCCCTGCACTCCAAAATCTGGCGCTAGTTAGCCGATGCTACCAACAGCTTTTTCAATGGTGGTGCTTCGGCATCGGGCTAGCCATGCAAATAAATCACTGTTTTACACTGTTTTATTTTGGAAATGCATGGATTCCAGTTTCTTCAGGTAGCAGCAACTGGAATCCATGTATTTCCACAGAATTATTTTTGGAATCTGATCCATTATCATACCTGTTCATTCTTACTCGTCGCTCGACTTATCGTGACTAAATTCAAGATGGCTGCAAACGCTAAACTTTGTGAAGATACTGTCTGTATAAATCGTCTTGTAAGTAAACTACCCGTGCTTTTTCAAAGTTCTCAATGTCTCGTTTTAAATGTCAGGGCCCTCGGAAGTCTACCAATGAAGTGTGGAGATACATTGAGCCTCGTAAATGGTGTAAAACAGTGGTTTATTTGCATGGCTAGCCCGATGCCGAAGCACCACCATTGAAAAAGCAGTTGGTAGCATCTGCTAACTAGCACCAGATTTTGGAGTGCAGGGGACAAGCCGAGATGGGCTATGAGACATACGTTCACACTCGGAATCATGTTTCAACACACTTTAGGTCAATATCACACCGGAATTCTCCTTTAAGGGCTGCTGTCTACGTGCTAATGATATCCGTGTGTTAAGGCATTAAGGGCTGCTGTTTACGTCTAAATCAAGTCTAAAACAGTATCCACATAGTGGGTGATTAAGCATGAGGCGCTTGCAATGACTGAGGCAGGGACTGAGCCTGTGATTCTCTGTGCATAGTAAGGTAAGGTGCTCTGTGAGAGTGAGTGTGAGTGTGTGTGTGTATGTGTGTGTGAGTGTGAGAGTGTGTGTGTGTGTGTGAGTGTGTGTGTGTGTGTGTGTGAGAGAGTGTGTGTGTGTGTATTTCTCTTACCTCATGGGAGTTGGTTCCATGTGCTACTCGTGTTTTACAAACTGTAAGTGAGAGCAGAAGAGAATTCAGAGAAACCGCACACACACATACACACACACATACACACACACACACATACGTGTGTGTGTACTCACTGAAGGGGTATGTAAGGGGTGTGTGTGTGCTTTATGATTGTTGGCTTCTGATGGTATCTTGCTAATTCACTGAACTGCATTAGGTGACACAAATGGTATTGCCTTTATCTTATAACTCCTTGTCTGAGCGACTACCAGGCCTATGGTTTTGAAAAGTCAGATGTTCCCTGACAAAGACATTCGAAAATTAAGAATGTTTATTGACTTGAAAAATATGCTAATTTTTGCAAACTCCCTTCATTCAACACTTGAAGACATCGCGGTCTGGTGCGCTATGTAGATCGTTTCTCGTACCATTTAATTTCTCAAAATTTAGGTCTACTAGGCCTACAATAACGTCATCACCAAATACATCTTTTATTTTTAGTTGATCAACCACAAAGAGTAGCATAGGCCTACTGTGCACAGTGCACTGACGACTGTAGCAGCCCAAGGTAACCAGTTGTTGTAGATGAAGGGCAACCACTTGTTTCAGATAGCCTGGACAACATGTTACCTGGGTGTTGCCTACGTTATTAATTAATGGTAGCCTACAATAGTTAATTGTATCACGTAACATATTAGTTGGCTCAAAGAGTAGGGAATCAGGCTGGGGAGAGTCACGCGTGTGTTGCGGGATCGAATCCAGTTTAATGCTAGTTTTCAAAACATATTTTTTTCCATGTCTTTTGTCCGAGTGGCTGTAATGTCTGACAACTGCTGCAGTGCATGCACACGTCAGGAAACCAGTAGGTGGAGAAACCAGAAGGCACACAACACCGGAACGATTTTAAGGCTATTTCGCATAGGCTACTCAATGGTGCTATTTCACACGCATTATAGCGACCCCCACTCACCGGGGTTAGGTGGAAGGTGTTAATAGACGATTGGTGTAGCCTACAGTGGACTAGGGCTGTCAAAATTGCTCGAATATCCCCTCTAAATTAAACACATGTATTCGAATATATTGGTATATCTAGGATATATTATTTGCGCATTATGTCAGTGACGCACATCATGTCATCTGTTTTTAACTTTTTGTATGGTTATTACTTGACAGGGGGGATCCCAAGCAGCTTTCAGCCATAAGGCTACTTTGAGAACATTTCCTAATTCTCCCAGCACTGATATTCAAAATGTTGAAACTATTTCGGCATAGCCTATAAGCAGTTTAATTAAATGTAATGTTAGTTGTAAACAAACGGGCTACTTGGTGAGGCTTGGCCTCACAGATGCGCTCGTGCCTTAAATGGCAATAAAAATCTTCACGATATAGGCCTATTAACTGACCGCCTGATTCCACGTTGGCTGGGGGCAGGGGGCCATCAGACATTTGTTCCCAAGGGTCTATGAATTGTTAATCCGGCCCTGCCCCCAAATGAACATAACTTTCCACCTCTGAGACAGCTTAAAAGAAGTCGAGAGGACTCCTAACTCACTAAGACCTACTTACTGTAGGCTGCGCAAACCACAGGCCTTTTTTTGGGGCAAGCCTGCATTCGAGGCAGGCCTTCTGTTGAAGAATTTTATATAAATCCTGTGCTAACAGTAATCCTCCTACCCCCCGCTACCACAGCTGTGGATAGTGTGGCATGCTCATGCTTTATGTCTCCTTGCAAACTAGGTCTATAGCCCAACCATTTACGTCTTCAAAAATAACAACTTGCCAGATATGCCTTCATATCTTTGGGCTTCATTCAGCATTTTGTTCTTCCACTGGAAATTACTCTTCTACATTTGCTGCCTGCTGCATCCTTTCTGTTTGTATTGTTTAGAAAACGTTTGACGTCTTGAGTTAATGCATTAAACATTGTTTGCTGGTAACCAGCCACAAATAGTCTACAGATTCTTGCGTGCGTACATTCTCTATTCTCTCCAAAATGTGCCCGTTCTATAGGCTGGCCAAGTGCGTAATTCTGCGGCATAAAGCAGATGTATTTGTTTATTGTACAGAAAAATAAAAATAACCTGTCAAGCAGTCAATTAAATACACTGCAGTCAATAAATTCATATACGAAACCAAAACGTGGGTCATAGTTGTCTAAGCCTCTGCTGTGAGGCCAAACCCATGAACAAAGACGCATTGATATCTGCAATAGTTTTTTTTGGCGGAACAAGCTCACAGCCGAACATTGCAATAAATACATAGACCATCTGGACAAAGTCATCAACAGAGTCATAGCACTGAAGGGAGAGGCAACTGGCATGTGATCTCCCCACGGGCCAATGGATGTACAAGTTTTCTCCTGTGCCTACGATATTTAATCCAGTGTTTTGTCAAGTTGCAAAATGCTATTCGTTTTAACGAATTTTTATGATAGTATGAAGTACTTTTTGTATAGGCTACTATCTTAATTGCTTTATACTCAATACTTGACCAATGGCTATTGCATCTGTCTATTGAAAGTGAGAATGTGGTAAGTGATCTACTGTATAGGCTTCATAAAATAAAATAAACAGATTGCTAATGGCCTACAAGCTGATCTGGGGTGCGTTTCCCGTACAACTACGGAGGTTAGCTTTTTACTAACATGATGCATCGTTCAACTAACCAACATGTAAGTTACGACTGTTTCCCAAAACTGTCGTACTTACAAAGTACTTTGTAAGTTTGGACCATGATAGTTTCCAAACTTCAGTATTCTGGACTAAGGTGGTTAATGACGTTTAGTAGCACGTGAACAGGCACCTGCACATAATTCTGTGGCGCATTGCGTTAAGGCCGGCAGATGACAGCTGCCGTTGCGCAGCAGTTATCAGTACCCTGTCCAAGAGTTTGAATCTGGGTTAAGATTTTGACAACAATATTCACATCATTGTTTACCTAAGTTTATCTTTTGTGCAGATCATATTATCAAAATCAGAATCAGCCTTCTTGGCCTGGTTTGCGTAAACTAACAAGGAACCCCCCCCTCCATGAAAATCAAAGGCTACATATTCTCAAATGACTTTCGTCAAAAAGTCGCGCACCACCTTATTATTATCTGCAGGTGTGTGACTTTTTTTTTACACGTGCACATGGCTGCAAATTGACTTTTAATTTATGTATTTTCTGCCTTTGGCATTTTAAAATATGGATGTATGGTGGTTAGAAGTGTAAATATCAATTAGAAACCTAAATATATTTATAATTGCAAACAAATAACTGGCGTCAGTGACGTCTTTGACATGAAGATCCCCGGAACTATGCTTCTACTAGCATTCTACCACAGGTCGAGAGGTGTAGTTGTAACTACACAACTTTACGATAGTGGTTGCGAACGTTTGTTGCTACTATGGTTTTGGGACGATGCATTGGACTATGTAAGTTCTAAATATGAATGTAATTCTGCGGCATAAAGCAGATGTATTTGTTTATTGTACAGAAAAATAAAAATGACATGTCAAGCAGTCAATTGACTACATTGCAGTCAAGAAGTAGGGCAAATTAATTTACGAAACCAAAACGTGGGTCATAGTTGTCTAAGCCTCTATAGCGTAGCCTGTTAAAAACGTCGCTAGATAGTATTAAATCGCCAACATTGTTTTCTGCAGAAGCCTACCCAAGGCTACAGATTAATTACAGTGCATGAAAATGCACTGTACTGTTCTTCCTAGACAACTTCTTATTATTATTATTATTCCGCTTACCACTTTTTCCGTACGCAATTTCTCTTGAACAGTTTAACTTAGAAACTTCGTTCAAACTTTGTAACGTAGGTCTTCAAACGGACCAAGCTGCTATGTCTTTTCAACTTTGAAACTTTTATACTTTTTAAACTATTAAAGAAAAAAAAGTCTATTTAAAAATCCCCATAGACTTAACATTGCCGATTGTGACATCATAATACGGCCGTTAAGCAATTAGAATCCTATGGCAGGTGTTCAGGCCACCTGCAGCCTCAGGCTTTAAGCATACAATATGGGTCAATTAAGACTACACATCCTATTCAACTGTTTCCTCTGCCCAAAACTGTTTCCAAATAAAAGTCCTCACTACAATAATCCACTGTAAAAATGTAACCCATTAACTTTTTACATTCAACTTAAACGGTCTACTTTTAAACTATCATATAACTATCTATCTATTAAACTAGCTTTCTATCAACAACTTTTAAACTATCTACATTCAACTTTTAAACTTTTAAACTACATTCACTAGCTGTCTATCAACTTTTAACTTGTCATCAACTGTCAACATTTTTCATCAACTATGACTCCTACCCACTGTAGCTAGTTAGCATGGTTAGCAAAGTTAGCATTGCTAGCATTTTTAGCAAAACTGCTAAAAATTATTAGCTAGGTTAGCTAAGTCACATGGTTAGCATAGTTAGCATACTAGCATGTTAACATGCTAGTTAGCATTTTTAGCAAAACTGCTAAAAATGATTAGCTAAGTTAGCTAAGTAACATGGTTAGCATAGTTAGCATGCTAAAGATGTTAGCATGCTAAGCGTGTTAAAGATCTTGTTAGCATTTTAGCAAAACTGCTAAAAATGATTAGCTAGGTTAGCTAAGTAACATAATTAGCATAGTTAGCATGCTAACATGTTAGGATGCTAGTTAGCATAGTTAGCATAACTACTAAAAATGATAACCATGTTACTAAGCTAACTTAGTTAAACATAGTTAGCATGCTAGTTAGCATGTTAGCATTACTAGCATAGTTAGCATGTTTAGCAAAACTGCTAGAAAATGTTTAGCAAAACTGCTAGAAAATGTTAGTTAAGTTAGCTAAGTAGCATGGTTAGCATGTTAGCATTGCTAGCACTACTATAAAACATTAGCTAAGTAGCATGGTTAGCAGAATTACAAATCTTAGCATAACTGCTAGCAAACATTAGAGCCATTCCAACTTTCAGTTATCGTCAAATATCTACCTATACACAGCCATTAAACTATTTGAATATCAACATTCATTCAACTTCCAGTCTGTCAACAACTTTTAAACTATTTACCTTCAACTTTTAAACGGTCTACTTTTAAACTATCATTAAACTATCTATTAAACTAGCTGTCTATCAACAACTTACTATCTACTGTCTATCAACAACTTTTAAACTATCTACATTCAGCTTTTAAACAGTCTACTTTTATTAAGCTATGCAACCACCATGTCTAACCTAGCATCACCGTAGTAACCATTTCTGTATTATCTGTTTTAACTATACATGATATTTTACATCTCAACTTTAGCATTTTCATGCACTGGTAATTCCTTGGAATTGCATTTCTAGTTCTGAACAGTTATTTCTCTACTGGCTCAATTATCACACCACTGTTTTGATTTGCGTAGTTGCGTTACCCTCAACACTGACAATAATGTAGACAGCAAATTTCTATTTCAATTTGCGTTACCACCGTGTAGTCAAGCCTTAAGCCATACCCAAGTAGCCTAAATCGAGGTAATGTTTAATTATGTATGATTTATTTTGTTATTGAATTCGTAGGCTGGGCTCTCGGCAACAATTATGTTTAATGGTAGCCTCCTGCTTTTTCAGAAGGGGCGGCAGGCAGAGTGAGGTACAGTGGCTGAAAGTGGTACTAAAGCTTCACGCAGCTTCACGCCTCGTAATGCGCGACTGAAGTGGCCATTTAAAAAGCGATGCCCACTAGTGTTGTCACGATACCAAAATTATGACTTCGATACAATACCTGCCATAAATATCACGATGCTCGATACTGAAACGATACTACGGCGAAATCCTAAGATATCTGGAAAAGAAAGGACTCATACCTCCTCCAAGTGTATTGAGTCATTTGTGTTGAATTCGGTGCACTTTTGTAGTGTGCAGGTCAATTCTGCATTCTAAACTTCCTACATAATTATTATTTTTAATCAGTAAAATAGTAGGCCTACTTTGTGTGATTAAGTCCTTTATTTTTTGTTATAGATCATTTACATTGTGTTGTGTTTTGCCAATAAAGTAGCTTTAAATAGCCAAACTAGGCTAGATCAAGGTCAGTGTTACTGCATGCAAATCACTGAATGCTATGCAGAGGGGCCTAATCTTTAGGCCATCTGATGTACAGTATAGGCTTCCCTAGGCCTTCCCGTGTTCATGGGATTTCTTTGACAGTTGCAAAGGGAAAAATGTGAGGATAGTCTTCTTTGCGCCCAGTGTACAAGTACGACATTCCAACCACTCAGGTCTTCGTCAGATAGGCCTACACCATTACCTGTTGCATTATGTCTGTGTGCATTCCTACATTAGCCTACGTCTATTTCTTTGATAACATGATTTGCTACCATGTAACAATAACCCGCTATTATTATTAGGACTCAACACGCTTTGGTGGTATTATATGCTGTGGGCTTTAATTAGCGCATTTCGGGTAGCCTATCCTACATCTGGGCAATACCTATTGAACAAATTGCAGTCTACATGCCATGACAAATATTACCAGTAGTACTGACCGAACATGAAATAGATTATTTACAAGTTATGGTAATGTTATTCTGGCGTGAACATTGCGCTTTCATCACGTTAGCACCCTATGATTACAGCTCGTTATGTCTCGTCAAAATGATTACAGCTCGTTATGTCTCGTCAAAATTCATTGATAAAGGAAGGTTCAACATCCTAGAGAACCTCGTTCTCGTGACTCGCGTTCACTTAGGCTAGACTAAAACAGAAGAGAAGAACTTGGCACTAACCATGTAGTCGTGTTTTCTATAGCATATTTGTTAACCTGTCGTTCTTTAAACAGAAATGTTGGGATATTTCTGTGAGGTGTTTAGCCAAGTTCCAAGTTCCACGGGCCTCTGTGTACCTGATGGCTTGCCTTCACTATTCGTGATGTATCCAAAATAGTTGCAGATTTCACTTCACCTTTTGTTTTATCCACAAGGCCGAGGGACGGTTGGCAAAGAACTACTGTATGTTGGCGTTGGCTGCGCTCTCACTCACTCAGAGCTGCCTGCTTGACACACCCACTTGCCTAGATGCGTGCAAGGAGCAGTGAGAGCAGCAGTTCACGCAGACACAGAATGTTAATTTTAATAAAGTATCGATTCTAAAAACGTCGGAAATCGTATGGTTTTTTGCGTGAAGGCATCGTAGTTAGTATCGATACACCGTGTAACACTAATGCCCACTGTAGGTGAGGTGTGTGTGTGTGTGTGTGTGTGTACTCACTGAAGGGGTAGGTGAGGTGTGTGTGAGTGTTTGTGTGTGTGTGTGTGTGTGTACTCACTGAAGGGGTAGGTGAGGTGTGAGTGCGTGCATGCGTGCGTGAGTGCATGTGTGTGTGTACCCACTGAAGGGGTAGGTGAGGTGTGTGTGTGTGTGTGTAGTGTGTGTGTGTGCGTGTGTGTGTGCGTGCGTGTGTGTTTGTGTACCCACTGAAGGGGTAGGTGAGGTGTGTGTGTGCGTGTGTGTGCGTGCGTACGTGTGCGTGTGTGTGTGTGTGTATACCCACTGAAGGGGTAGGTGAGGTGTGTGTGTGTACCCACTGAAGGGGTAGGTGAGGTGTGTGTGTGTGTGTGTATACCCACTGAAGGGGTAGGTGAGGAGCGTGCGTGTGTGTGTGTACCCACTGAAGGGGTAGGTGAGGCCGTGCTGCTTCATCTGCTCCTGTGTGTCTGGTCCACATGGTTCATCCAGCAGCATGAAGGGGGGAGAGCAAATGCGCTCGTCTACATAACACAAATAACACAACAAACAAACAATAACAAATAACACAATGACTCGTCAGGGGGCAAATAACACAATGACTCGTCTGGGGGCAAATAACACAATGACTCGTCTGGGGGCAAATAACACAATGACTCACGCAGTGAGCTGACAGCTGACACACGTAAACACACTCAAGCACGCACACACGCACGGAAACACACTCACGCACGCACACACGCACGGAAACACACTCACGCACGCACACACGCACGGAAACACACTGACGCACGCACGGAAACACACTCACGCACGCACGGAAACACACTGACGCACGCACGGAAACACACTGACGCACGCACGGAAACACACTCACGCACGCATGGAAACACACTGACGCACGCACGGAAACACACTCACGCACGCACAGAAACACACTGACGCACGCACGGAAACACACTGACGCACGCACACACGCACGGAAACACACTCACGCACGCACACACGCACGGAAACACACTCACGCACGCACACGCGTAACAGTCACCTGAAGCTAACACTCACCTAAAGCCTTTCCCTGTCTCTGCGTCAGTAGATAACCTTCTAGCTAATCCAGTTTATTCTGAAGCTAACCTTCTAGCTAATGCAGCCATATCTGAAAATAATCTTCCAGCTAATTCAGTTTTGTCTGAAGTAGAGCTGGGCGATATATCGGTATTACGACTACGACCGATATATTTTTGAAAACGATATGTAGTTGAGACAATATCGTAATACCGGTATTATGTCAACTAGTGGGCCATTTTATCAAAGCCACTTGCTCTTCTGTGTTCAGACCATTCAGATAGCGCAGCTCTGCTCAACTCGCGCCGTTAAGTGTGCACGTTCTCCCTCGCAGCACTACAAACTTTCAAACATGACGGACACTGAGTCAGATTTTGTTTACCCTGATCAGAGGTTGCTGATGCCTATTCCGTCGGCACATCAACGGCTAGACTGAGAATTCTTGTTGTGAAATCAAAATTCCACTGGAGCTCCAAGCGGTTTTGTACACGCAGATTTAAGTTATAACACTGTTTACAGCTCTTCGACTCACGGTAAAATGTCATTTTTGGTACTAGCTAATTTAAATACACTGATGAATGCTTGCGTTTAGCGATATACAGTAACAAATCTAAAGTCTCAGGGAGACAACCTACACGCTGATTTTATTAAGAGGATATGCACGCGGGGACTCGCGAGCAGTTAGGGACATCATTTTTTATGATTCCTGAAACCCCATTCAATCGTGCATAGGGATTTTGCTTACGAACCGGAACATGCAAAAATGAACGCATACAAAACGACGGTAGCGTCTATCACACTCTTGATGAGTGACTCAGTTACATTGTTTAAGTAGCCTAATTGTTTAAAACTATTTTTGTTGTTGATAGCAACATGTCTAGGCCATCATAGGCTACATTTGCTTGTCATCTAGGCCCTATCAAATCCTTACAGGTAAAAAAACTGCATTGTGTGACAAAACTGCAGGTTTTTTCAATATTTTTGTGCCCAAAATATTGCATTGTGCAGTACAATGTAGGCCTGCGTTGTCAGTCAGGGTCAACTTTTGGTCTTTTGTTATTTGCACAGCTTTATCAGAGCAACTGTAGCCTATTGGTATTGTTTACATTTTTTTGCACAGCTCTGTTAGAGCAGTCTGAAATGAATATAATTAAAACTGGCTGTGTTGTCATAATTGTTGTGTTGACTGAATATATGAAGCACTTCGCTTTCTCTTTGAAATATCAATATCGTATCGATATCGTATATCGCCGATCAGACCCAAAATATCGGGATATCAGTTTTGGTCCATATCGCCCAGCCCTAGTCTGAAGCTAACCTTCTAGCTATCTGAAGCTAACCTTCAATCTATCTGAAACTAACTTTCAAAATAATGCAGCCACACCCTTACAATAAATAATTGCACTTCAAGTGTTAAAACTGCAGTTTTCTGAGTATCAAAAAAAAACAGCATTGCACTACATAGTACTGCCTAGTACTGCACTTCATAGTACTGCACTCCATCATATTGCACTCTATAGTACTGCCTAGTACTGCACTTCATAGTACTGCACTCCATAATATTGCACTCCATAGTACTGCCTAGTACTGCACTTCATAGTACTGCACTCCATAATACTGCACTCCATAATACTGCCTAGTACTGCACTCCATAATACTGCCTAGTACTGCACTCCATAATATTGCACTCCATAGTACTGCACTCCATAATATTGCACTCCATAATACTGCCTAGTACTGCACTCCATAGTACTGCACTCCATAATATTGCACTCCATAATACTGCCTAGTACTGCACTCCATAATACTGCACTCCATAATACTGCACTCCATAGTACTGCACTCCATAATACTGCCTAGTACTGCACTCCAAAGTACTGCACTCCATAATATTGCACTCCATAATACTGCACTCCATAATACTGCCCCTTACTGGAAATGAGCCCTTATAATGCCCCTACATAAAGATGGTGATCGTAACGATCTGAATAATTACAGGCCCATTTCTAAGCTCTCCTGTCTGGCCAAGATATTAGAATCTTTTGTAAATTAACAACTTTATGCCTTCCTGTCTTCCAATTCCATTCAAAGTCCTGACCAATCAGGTTTCAGAGCTGGCCACAGTACCATCACTGCAGCAACTCTAGTAAATGACATAACATGACATAGCCTCCACTATTGATAATAGGCAATACTGTGCAGCCTCCACTATTGATAATAGGCCTATACTGTGCAGCCTTGTTTATCGATTTATCCAAAGCTTTTGAGACTGTCAACCACAGCATACTTATTGAAAAACTGGCCTCCTTGGGGTTTGATACTGGCTCCCTTTACTGGTTTCTAAGCTATCTCACTGACAGGACACAATGTATAGATGCTGCAGGAATAAAGTCAGACACTTTGGAGATAAAAAAAATGGTGTTCCACAAGGTTCTATCTTGGGCCCACTACTCTTCACGCTGTACAGAAATGACATCTGTGCCTCTATAGAACATTGTAAAGCACACTTGCATGCGGTGACTTCTATGCAGATGACACGGTTTTGTATTCTTCTGCACTTACAGTAGCACATCTTCAATGTGCTTTTGACTGTGTACAACAATCCCTGCATAGCCTTACATTGATCCTGAAAGAGTCTAAAACAAAATTCATGGTCTTTTCTAAAGCAAGAAAAACTATCCATGATGTCCATAGAATTCACTCTCTTAATGGGGAAGACATTGAGCGAGTCAGTTACCATAAATATCTGGGCATCTGGCTGGATGACAGACTATCTTTTAAAACACATGTGGTCGAGCTCGCTAAGAAGGTGAGAGAGAAGCCAGGTGCGTTATAGAGAATTAGCTCATGTTAGCTCATGTCTCTCCAAGGAAAATAGGCTGTTTATAGTCCAATCAACAATACTATCGGTCTTAGACTAGGGCTGTAACCGAAATCGCGACATTCATATATCCACGATACTGTGTCACGGTGTGAAAAGGCAGAATCGCGACACACCCTTTCTAGTGTTTCACGCAGTGCTTTGCAGCTTACGCGGCCGCAAAAGCAACCCACAACTCCCGCTTTACTTATCGGTAGCCTATGTTGTCCAAAAACAAATAAATAAAATATAAATAAATAATAAATAAATAATAATTTCATACCTCTCCTTGCTTTCATTGTAGACTATGTGTGCAACTTTACCAAACAGTATAGAAGTAAACCCCCTCTCCTTGCCCCGCTCTCTCTCGCGCTCCCTCTCCCTCTCTCCTCCTCTCCTCTCCTCTCCTCCTCTCCTCTCCTCTCCTTGCCCCGCTCTCTCTCGCGCTCTCCCTCCCTCTCCTGCTCAATGAACACGCGTGACTTAAATAAGACATTCACAATCGTGAAAGCAAGGATGCATAGGAGACTAGCTAAATTACTATTAAATCCACTTAGCATCATTAGCATGCTGCACATATTTGTTTAAAACTCTTGCATTGAAGTTGACTGATCATCTCAATACCAACGTTTCCCAAAAGGGCCTGTCCCAAGGAGAACAAGTATTACCTTGAAACTTAAACACACATGGGGAAACTGAACAGTCCAATTAGTAGACTATGATAGGCTAAGCTAGCCAACTATGCTACTTTGTTTACAATATTTCCAGGCTTCAACCAGACAGCTGAATTAAAGAGGTAGAGTTGTAATAAAAAATAGTAGGCCTAGGCTATAGGCTAATCTGCATAAAGTGTGCTGTCATAAATATCAGTCATTCAGAAAAATATTTTTGTATCAGGATATAAAATAATAGATATATTATATTGTAATCCTCTGGTGTTCTAATCTAAGGGAGGCTATTAAAATGTTATTTAATAAAATGTCTAGCCCCCCCCCAAAAAAAAAAAAGAAAAAAAAATCAAGATTCGTATCGAACCGTGGGTCAAAAATCGTGATACAAACCAAATCGTAAGGTTGGTGTATCGTTACAACCCTATCTTAGACTATGGCGATGTTGTGCATGCTTCCACCTCTACACTGAAACTGGTTTTAGAACTCATCATTGCATTGCACACTTTACCAGAATGGGCTGGTCTTCCTTATCATATAGGAGGGATAGACGTTGCCTTCTTTTCATCTGTAAGGCATTAGCAGGGAAACTACCCCCTTACCTTAACTAGCTCCCTGTTTAAATGTAAGTATATGTGTCACAATACCAGGGTACAGAGGCTCATCTCCCTTGAAACCCCACTCGTGAGATCTGACTTTGGGAAACCTGCTTTCAGCTTTTTTGCACCTTATAAATGGAGCAAACTGCAAGCAAGTCTGAAACTAAGCCTATTTGTATCAGTTGATAATTTCAAGTGTTTTCTTAATGATATGGCTACGGTACAGTGCTCCTGTTCTTAATGATATGGCTACGGTACAGGTGCTCCTGTTCTTAACGATATGGCTACAGTACATAATGATATGGCTACGGTACTTAACTCATTGAGTGCCAAAAACGTAATATTACGTTTTTCCTTCCCATGCGTTGAGTTCCAAAAACGTAATATTTATAAACGTTTTTAGCTTTTTTTTTTAAATTACGAAACTAGACACTCTAACACACCTTATATGTGATTTTGGGAACTCTGTGATGAATGGAAATGAAATATATGACAATCGAAAACTCATGAAAACGCACAATCTGGACATTTTATCTGGACATTTTATCATAACTCGGTTGCCGCTTTTGGTCGAATCAGTGACGCATGCACGTCAGCTCAAAACCAGGCCATTTTCGTGGGTCTATAACTAGGTGGCAGTCTCGCCAGGTCTCGCTAGGTCACTTCCCGGAATCTTTACAGGCAACACTTCATATTTCATGAAAGACGTTCATCAAGATCTCCATTTCTAAAAAAAAAACAGCGATTTTGATTAAAACTAGCCACTGTTTAGCTTGGGATTTCTCAGGAACAGAGGGGTGTAGAAATACACGGTTTGGACTCACTGAGAGCTTAAAGTCTCACCTTTCAAAAGAGCCATTGTATGTGTTCATAGCTATAACACAGAATATGCTGTGGCTGTACAAAAATCATCAACAATGGTCTAGATTGCTGGCACTCTAGGACAAAGCTTCCGAAAACAGCTTGGCATTCAATGAGTTAATGATATGGCTACGGTACTTAATGATATGGCAACGGTACATACGGTACAGTGCTCCTGTTCTTAACGATATGGCTACGGTACATACGGTACAGTGCTCCTGTTCTTAATGATATGGCTACCAGTGTTGCGCGGTCTGCCCGAAATTAAGCGATCGCCCGCGGATGACCGCGGTCGCCCGCGGTTATGAGTCATAAACAAAATATTTTAATGATATTCGGGTCATTTGCGGGCGGGTCAGTTAAAATTAATTAAATACATATTTTCTACAAATAGGCCTACTTAAACTATCACAAGAAGGCTAGCATCAATACAGTAAAGCATTAATACAGTAAAGTCAACAGTAAAGAAGCTGAAGATGCGAGTTAAAATAATATAGACACCCCTTCAGGAAAAGCGATATAGGCTATGAGAAATATTGGGAAAAGTTCTTAAAGAAGATGACAGTAGTACAAGTTATGGTCTATGTAGGCCTTCTTCTTGCGAAGCCATTTAAAAGTATGACAGGCTATGTAAAAGCATTAATACAGTAAAGCCAACAGTAAAAGGTCTATGAGCCAAAGCGGGCAGCCTGCAGGAATAAATGTTATGGCACAGACTTCACAGCCATATCTACCGGTAGCCTATATAGGTTATGGCACAGACTACATGCATAAAAGTATACCTTAGTTACCTTAGTTCGTGTTTGTGCCTTTAAACAGTGGATGTGCTTTAGTAAAGCTTTGTGCTTCATTCAGCATTATAAACCAGTGTTTACGCTAACGTTTTCACCAGCAATGTATCTCTCTTGCCTACCTTGCCTCACCATTTCTGTTATCGAAAGAAAAATGTATGTCCATGGCCTTCAAATCTTATCCTAGTGTTCTAATCCTTGGTGGTTGCGTGCGTGCTTGCGCTCTTATTCTCATTCTCTCTCCTGCACAAACATTATGTCCTGCATGCCTACTGCGTGTAGTTCTACTGCATAAAGTTTCGCAAATAAATTAGTTTGTTTTACAGAAATGGCCTACTGTCACACTGCATGCAGGCTATAACCAAAAGCACACATTTTGCAAATAAGCGGGTCGGGTATAATTTTGTTCTAATTAATATTTACGGTCCGAGTTGCGGTCGGGTTGATTAAAATATCGGGCGACCGCGGGCCGCTTGTGACCAAACCCGCGCAACACTGATGGCTACGGTACATACGGTACAGTGCTCCTGTTCTTAACGATATGGCTACGGTACATACGGTACAGTGCTCCTGTTCTTAACGATATGGCTACGGTACTTAACGATATGGCTACGGTACATACGGTACAGTGCTCCTGTTCTTAACGATATGGCTATTGTACATACGGTACAGTGCTCCTGTTCTTAACAATATGGCTACGATACATACGGTACAGTGCTCCTGTTCGTATTGACATGGCTACAGTACAGTGCTCCTGTTCTTAACGATATGGCTACGGTACTTAACGATATGGCTACGGTACATACGGTACAGTGCTCCTGTTCTTAACAATATGGCTACGGTACAGTGCTCCTGTTCTTAACGATATGGCTACGGTACATACGGTACAGTGCTCCTGTTCTTAATGATATGGCTACGGTACCGTGCTCCTGTTCTTAATGATATGGCTACGGTACATACGGTACAGTGCTCCTGTTCTTAACGATATGGCTACGGTACATACGGTACAGTGCTCCTGTTCTTAATGATATGGCTTCGGTACATACGGTACAGTGCTCCTGTTCTTAATGATATGGCTACGGTACCGTGCTCCTGTTCTTAACGATATGGCTACGGTACCGTGCTCCTGTTCTTAATGATATGGCTACGGTACATACGGTACAGTGCTCCTGTTCTTAACGATATGGCTACAATACATACGGTACAGTGCTCCTGTTCTTAACGATATGGCTACGGTACCGTGCTCCTGTTCTTAACAATATGGCTATGGTACCGTGCTCCTGTTCTTAATGATATGGCTACGGTACATACGGTACAGTGCTCCTGTTCTTAACAATATGGCTACGGTACATACGGTACAGTGCTCCTGTTCTTAACGATATGGCTACGGTACCGTGCTCCTGTTCTTAACGATATGGCTACGGTACCGTGCTCCTGTTCTTAATGATATGGCTACGGTACATACGGTACAGTGCTCCTGTTCTTAACGATATGGCTACGGTACCGTGCTCCTGTTCTTAATGATATGGCTACGGTACATACGGTACAGTGCTCCTGTTCTTTTTTTTTATTCATATGTTTATTGAAGGTATCGGTCAAATACAATGATAAAATTATACATTTGGGTTTTTTACTTTTCCTTAACATATATACACACATACACAACCACACGGATACTAAACTAGAAACTAAATGGATAGCAGAAAAGCAATAATAATAAATAAAACACACAAGCAAAATAAATCCTTGAAAACAAAACAACAAACAAAATTTGGCCTCACAACTGACACATAAATACAAGATTAAAGCCAGAAAAAAAAGATAGCAAAGGTAACAGCCGCCTATTGGTAACACAGATATTAAACACCCCTAAGAGTATAGCCTACAAGTCGGTAGATGGGAACTGAATTGATTTCAAATGTTCAAGAAAAGGGTTCCATATTTTGTAGAATTTAACCGTGGATCCATGTAGTGTAGCTCTCATCTTCTCTAATTTGGAAAAGGACAAAAGATCTCTCAGCCATTGATAAACTGTAGGAGGAGCAGAGGATTTCCACTTGAATAAGATCAATCTCCTAGCCAGGAGGGTGGCAAATGCTTCAAAATCGGCCTTGTATTTAGGCACCATAAGAGTAAGGGGTAGCACTCCAAATAGGACTGTCACTGGGGTAGGATCACAGGGCACATTTAAAACAGTTGAAAGAATATTAAAAATTTCAGTCCAGAAATTATGAAGACTTGGACAAGATAAAAACATATGAGTTAGGGAGGCTGGAGACTGTTGGCATCGATCACATAGGGGGCTGATATGGGGATAAATCCTAGAGAGTCTCTCTTTAGTCCAGTGGGTGCGATGAAGGATTTTAAATTGTATTAAACCATGTTTGGCACAGAAGGATGAAGAATGCACACGGTACAAGATTCTCCCCCAACACCTCCCCCACACCTCCCCCAACACCTCCCCAACATCTTGTTCCCAGAGAGTCTTAATGGAACAAAGGGAATGATTGTATTCAGAAAAGATTTTGCTATACATGTATGAAATGAAACCTTTCTCTCTGAAAACTGGTTGTAGAAATATGTTTTTTTTTCATCTTGTGGCTTAATGGGGAAGTTAGGGGTTTCAGCTTGAACAAAGCTGCGTAACTGTAAATATTGAAAAAAAATATTTTTACCCAAGGATAATCATCCGGTCAGCTGCTGAAACGAGGCAAAGGTTTCATCTATGAAGAGGTCACTAAAAGAGGTGATACCTGCTTGCACCCACGCAGAGAATGCCTTGCCCATTAATGATGGTGGAAATGAATGATTTTGATTGATAGGGGCATGAAGCAGAGATGGAGTAATGTCAAAGTGAAGCTTAATCTGTTTCCAAATTTTGAGAGTAGTCCTCACAAGTATATGTTTTGTGTATTGTACAGTGGAAGAGGTTCTAGGAGAATATAAGAGTGCTGGGAGGGAAGATGGTTTGCAGGAAGTAGCTTCCATATTGACCCAGGCGGCAGTATGTTCTGCATTTGGGATTTGTAGCCAGTAGTGAAATATACGTTAAGTTGGCAGCCCAATAATAAAATTGGAAGTTTGGTAAAGCAAGGCCACCAAGAACCCTTGGTCTTTCTAAATAAACTTTGCGGAGTCTTGAAGGCCGATTCTGCCATGGGAATTCGGAAATCAAACTGTCTAATTTACGGAAGAAAGTTTTGGTTAGGTATACTGGCAAACACTGAAAGAGGTAAGAGAATTTAGGTAGAATATTCATCTTAACCGAGTTAACACGCCCAGCCATAGATAGGGGAAGTAAAGACCAGCGTTTTAGATCTTGTTTAGTTCTAGTTAGCAGAGGATCAAAGTTTGCTCTGAAGAGCCTTTCAAACTTATCTGTTATTTGAATACCTAGATACGTGAATTTATCAAAAACTACTTTAAATGGTATATTTGTTTGTGAGATAAAGTTGCGTCCGGCTGTGTTCAAAGGAAAGATCTCGCTTTTGTCATAGTTGACCTTGTAGCCTGAAATAGCCCCAAAGGCATGAAGTGTGGAGAATACATTTGGCAGTGAAGAACTCAAATTAGAAAGGAAAAGAAGCAAGTCATCGGCATACAGAGCAACCTTTTGCTCAACTTCACCCCTGAGTATTCCAGAGATCTGTGAATGAGAACGTAAAGCTACAGAGAGAGGCTCAATAGCAATTGCAAAAAGTAAAGGAGATAACGGGCAGCCCTGTCTGGTGCCACGTTGAAGATTGAAGTATTCTGAATTTATGGTTGGTTACAGTTGGTTCTAACTGAGGCAGAGGGGAGATGGTATAAGAGTTTAATCCAGGAGATGAATTTGTCACATAACCCAAACTTCTTCAGGGTGTAGAAAAGGTAATTTAACTCCACGCGGTCGAAGGCCTTCTCCGCGTCTAACGCAACAACGGCCTCCGAACCGCGTGAAGGGGGAGAGTATATTATGTTAAATAGACGTCTAACATTGAAAAAGGAATGTCTATTTATAATAAATCCTGTTTGGTCATGAGACATCAATGAAGGTAAAATGGAGTCTAAATGCATAGCCAATACCTTAGCTAATAGCTTAGCATCTACATTGATCAACGAAATGGGTCTATAGGAGCTGCAGGAGTGGGTCTTTGTTTATGGGTCTATAGGAGCTGCAGGAGTGGGTCTTTGTTTATGGGTCTATAGGAGCTGCAGGAGTGGGTCTTTGTTTATGGGTCTATAGGAGCTGCAGAGGAGTGGGTCTTTGTTGTTTTTTTATATCAAAGAGATAGACGTTTGCCGTAGAGATGGTGGTAAGCAGGAGGAGACATTTCAAGCAAGAGAGATGGGGTCAATAGATCAGAAATGGGGTCAATAGATCAGACATGGGGTCAATAGATCAGAAATGGGGTCAATAGATCAGAACATTTCAAGCAAGAGAGGGGTCAATAGATCAGAAATGGGGTCAATAGATCAGACATGGGGTCAATAGATCAGAAATGGGGTCAATAGATCAGAACATTTCAAGCAAGAGAGGGGTCAATAGATCAGAAATGGGGTCAATAGATCAGAAATGGGGTCAATAGATCAGAACATTTCAAGCAAGAGAGGGGTCAATAGATCAGACATGGGGTCAATAGATCAGAAATGGGGTCAATAGATCAGAACATTTCAAGCAAGAGAGGGGTCAATAGATCAGAACTGGGGTCAATAGATCAGAAAATGGGGTCAATAGATCAGAACATTTCAAGCAAGAGAGGGGTCAATAGATCAAAACATTTCAAGCAAGAGAGGGGTCAATAGATCAGAACTGGGGTCAATAGATCAGAACATTTCAAGCAAGAGAGGGGTCAATAGATCAGAACATTTTATAGAATTCTACAGGGAAGTCTGGGCCTGGACATTTACCACTTTGCATTGCACGGATTGCGCTGGAGATCTCATCTAATGTGATTGGCTGTTCTAAATCTGACGCTAAGGTTTCGTCTAAGCTGGGAATAGGAAGATTCTGAGAAGTAAGAGTCTAATTCAGATATTCCGCCCTGTGCCCCAGAAGTGTATAAGTGACAGTAGTAAGTTTTGAATTGGACATTTATTTGTTCTAGATCAACTGTAGTCCCTGTTGGTGTATTTATCTTCAGAATTTGTTGTGCTGAGGTTTTGCTACTCAGTTGATGAGCTAGCAGTTTGCTGGATTTATCACCTTGTTCATATAGAGTGTATCTACATTTTAAAAGGAGGTCTTCAGCAAGAGTGCTTGACAAGTTATTAAATTCAGATTGTAATACCAGTCTCTGCTTATACACATCTGGGGAGGGAGAAGAGGCGTACGTTTGGTCAAGTTGTGAAATCTGAGATAGAAGTTCTGCAATTGTTTTTTCTCTCTGTCTTTTCTCGTAGCTTGCATAAGAAATGATGATGCCCCTGGCAAATGCCTTAAACGTCTCCCATAGGATAGAGGGTGAAGTGTCTGCAGTTTTGTTGACCTTGATAAACACATCAATATTGGTGGACATGAATTGCACAAAATCGTCGTCTGATAGTAGACGAGTGTTAAAACGCCATGGTGGACGTGGCTTTTGTATGACCTTTCCAGTTAAGTTCCAGAGTTACAGGACTATGATCGGAGATAACTATGGGGTTATATGTACATGAGTGCACAGCAGGAAGGAAACGATTATCTAATAGAAAATAGTCTATACATGTGAATGTGTGGTGCATATTTGAGATTAAGGAATAAGCTCTATTAGTTGGGTTCAGGAACCGCCAGACATCAGATACATGAAATTCTTTTAAAAACGACTTGATTAGTTTAGCTGACTTTGTTTGAGGCTTGCTATTCATAGAGGAGCGGTCTAAAGAAGGATTCAACCAACAGTTAAAGTCACCACCTAAGATGTGGCACTGAGACTGCATATCTTGGAAAAAAGACAAAAAGGATTTGAAAACATTTTCGTCACCCCAATTGGGGTCATACACATTTGCTAAAGTCACTGGGGTGTTATAAAGTGTTCCTGTTACTGTGACATATCTTCCATTCTTATCTAGTTTGGTTTTTGACAAAGTAAATGGAACAGACTTGTGAATGAGAATTGCAGTTCCCCTTGCAGCCGAGCTGTGAGTGATACACCTGGCCAACCCATCGTTTCTGCAACAAAGAATGTTTATCTGTTTTCAAGTGCGTTTCCTGTAGGAAAGCGATGTGGGTCCTAAGAGTTTGAAGATGATGAAGAACTTTGCTTCTCTTGACTGGTTCATTCAGTCCTTTTACATTCCAGCTTGTAAATTTGAGTGCATGTCCCCCATGTTGAAGAGTGGGTTTTGGAATACTTTGGGGGTTCATATTACGGCAAGAATGGAGGCAGAAAATGTATGATACAGTAGTAAGCGTAACCTTATAATAAAGAATCTGGCGTTGAAACTACACAAATTAGAAGGCCCATACACACACAAAAAGTAAAAAGAAAAAACATAGTAAACATAGACACAGATACAAACCAAAGACTGCTGAAGCGTCAACCTGAACTTAACGCACGCACCCCTCCCTAAAGAACACATTAAACTCTTAATGGAACTTCACTTCCATGCCCACTGGGCCAAGTACTAGCCTAAATGTAGAGCGTTAAAATAACAAAAAAGCACAATATTGTTGTTCCCATTTCTTTTTTCTTTCTTTGTTTTTATAAGGGAAAAAACTGAAAACTGTGACAGTACACAAGCAAAAGAGTGCATGTCTGCATGCACTGTAAATAGCCAATGCTATTAGATGAGGACTACTGGGTGGAAAAAAAATCAGCTGATTGATATTTATATGTCAGCTTAGTAGAATTACAATTTGGCATCCAACATAACAAGTAGCCTACACAAACATGGTTGTTCAAAATTCCCTCTACTCTATGGTTTCACTCACTGTGGTTGTCACAAAGGCCATTGCTTTGTCAGGATTAGTAAATTTGTGAACCTCACCCGTTCCCAGTGTGAAAAAACTGTCCGGGGAAAAAACAGTCCGAATTTGATAGAAGGGGGATCATGTAGAATCTTCTTCACAGGGGTAAATGCCGCACGTTTCTTTGCTACCTCAGCCGTGAAGTCAGGGAAGATGGACAGTCTGTTGCCGTTGCGTTGTAGTGGGGATGCCTCAGATGCTCGTCGGAGAATCTGGTCACGGACATCGTAGTAGCGTACTATGATTACAAACGCGCGCGGACGCGACGCAGCCTTCCCAATTTTGGACTCCAAGCTAGCGACTGTGTCGCTATGAGTTGAGGCGAAAGTCTCCAGCTCTTGAATAGTGGAAGCATGGGTATCCACGGTAGCCTGCAAGCCCGACAATGACTTTTTGAGCTCCTCCTTGACGGCAGATATTTAGTTTCGGAGACTGTTGGATAACAAGTCCACTTTAGAATCAATCTTGCCACATATGTCCACTTTTAAAGCTTGCAGAGCTTCCGTGAATTTAGTTGCACTCAATATGTCTGACTCCATGCTAGCCACCCCACTGACGTTAGCATTCCCTTTAGCTGAGCTTTTAGGAGAATCTGGCTTGCTGCGTGGTGAGGTGTTCTTTGAAGCCTCGCGTTTAGGTCGAGAGTCACTCATTTTCAGGCAGGAGACATCTGTCGATCGACAGCTTACACTTCCAAGATAACGGAGTGGGAAAGTATAATGCAAAATATTGACCGTACTGTGCTTTATAAGAAAATAAAAGTTGTACTTGGCAGGAGCTCACGGAAAACACGTCTACTCCATTACCTGCGCACTAGCCCCCCAGTGCTCCTGTTCTTAACGATATGGCTCACGGTACATGCGGTACAGTTCTCCTGTTCTTAACGATATGGCTACGGTACATATGGTACAGTGCTCCTGTACTTAACGATATGGCTACGGTACATACGGTACAGTTCTCCTGTTCTTAACGATATGGCTACGGTACTTAACGATATGGCTACGGTACATACGTACAGTGCTCCTGTTCTTAACGATATGGCTCTGCACCGCGTGCTCCTGTTCTTAATGATATGGCTACGGTACAGTGCTCCTGTTCTTAACGATATGGCTCACGGTAATTTAACGATATGACTCGGTACATCACGGGTACCACGGGGCTCCTGTTCTTAATGATATGGCTACGGTACATACGGTACAGTGCTCCTGTTCTTAACGATATGGCTACGGTACATACGGTACAGTGCTCCTGTTATTAACGATATGGCTACGGTACTTAACGATATGGCTACGGTACTTAACGATATGGCTATGGTACATACGGGTTTTTAACTCACTGTTGCCTGTTTTATGTCTTTATTCTATTCTTCTGTGTCTTACATTTTTATTGTTTCCCTGAATAAACAAATTATTATTATATTATAGTACAATATTATTATAATGCATTGTACTTAAGATACACATAGCCTACTGAAGAGTAGACTTGTTTGCATGTGTGTGTGTGTGTGTGTGTGTGTGTGTGAGAGCTACCTTTCATGTGCTCCTCGATGTGATGAACCAGCTGGTAAGACTTGCTGCGGTCCAGAAGGGTTCTGATGGCGGGCAGTGGGTCCAGCACAATGGTCTCTGGGTGTGTGTCAATGTAATCCTACAACACACACGCACACACACACGCACACACACACACACACACACACACACACTCACTCAGTGGGTCCAACACAATGGTCTCTGGGTGTGTGTCAATGTAATCCTACAACACACACGCACACATACACTCAGTGGGTCCAACACAATGGTCTCTGGGTGTGTGTCAATGTAATCCTACAGAGTTAGAGTTAGATGATTACAACACGCACGCGCACACACACACACACACACACACACACACACACACACACAGTGGGTCCAGCACAATGGTCTCTGGGTGTGTGTCAATGTAATCCTACAGAGTTAGGGTTAGATGATTACAACACACACACACACTCACTAGGGGATAGTCTATATACACTGCTGTTTATATTTACTCATGGCTACTAGCCCACCTGAGGTGACACCTGAGCCAAGTAAATATCAATTTATTCTGCATGTACAAATCTCTGCTGCAAGTACAAATCTTTGAAACTCTTGAGACTGTTCTGGAGCTAGGAATCTATCAGGAATCTAAGTTAACTATCCAATCACTGTGTGTGTGTGTGTGTGTGTGTTCATGGTTGTGCGTGCGTGTGTGCGTGCGTGTGTGTGTGAGTGTGTGTGTGTGTGTGTGTGTGTGTGTGTGTGCGTGTATGTGTATGTGTGTGTTAATGGTTGTGTGTGTGCGTGTGTGTGTGTGTGTGTGTGTGAGTGTGTGTGTGGTCATGGTTGTGTGTGTGTGTGTGTTCATGGTTGTGTGAGTGTGGTGTGTGTGTGTGTGTGTGTGTGTGTGTGTGTGAGTGTGTGTGTGTGTGTGTGTGTGTGTATGAGTGTGTGTATGTGTGTGTGTGTGTGTGTGTGTGTGTGTGTGTGAGTGTGTACAGTGGGCAGTGCTTCGACTTGGCCAGCTTCACTCGCGGTCCGCGCGCGGGATCACGCGACTTTAATTTGTATTTTTCCAGTGACGCTGCAACAACGTTGCAACAACCCAAACCACCGGTAGATGTCTCAAGTGAGCAGGGTGTCTCGTAAAAAGAAATGGAGCCTGGAAAACCCTACACAGACTTTACTACAGACTTTAGCAGACTGGTTTAGAAATAATTTAATAGCCAGAAATATGCCTGCCCTGCCCTAATAAAGAAATCTTGTGGAAAAACTGCGAGTGAATCCCGTTTGCAGCCGTTTAAACATTCTGGTTTTCTCCGAGTGCTACGATGATAAACAGACATCATTTTGGACAAAATATAGAGCATATTAACCTCCGTTGCTCAGCCAAATGCCTTTCTTACGTCCTGTTATCACGGAGTTACAGGCGATAAACGATTTTTGATGGTCACAAGTTTAGCGGTTTATTTTTTTGATTATTAAAGAGTGTTTTTCATTTAAAGGTTTGACTTCGTGCTTAAGAGCATTTAGTGCTCTTCCCAATCCCAGACGTTCACATTGCATGTTTGTTTGTAATGTTTGCCCAATTTCACAAATAATCATATGTGATTAATAATATGACAAATAATCCCTGTGCACGGGGACAGAAACTGTTAGTAATGCTGCTCTGGCCTAAGTTTTTGTTTTTCCTGACATGTGCTTTTGTTTATCTTGAACGATCATGTGATGTGCCCATGTGGTTTTGTTTGAGTTTGCCATGTGCTTCTGACTCCGCCCCTCTCTTTGTTTGAATTCCCGCCATTTTGTAGACTCACCTGTTCTTGGTTTGCCTGATTAGTTTGTGAGTATTTAAACCCTGGGGTCTTATCAATCGGTGCTAGATCGTGCCAGCTTACTTCATGTGACGAGGCATTGTCATTGTAAGTTTTTTTGACTGTGTATTCTGAAGCCTGCCTGTTCTGGACCTATGTTTGCACTCTGTCTTGGATTATTTTTGCCCTGGATTTTTCATTGCCTGTTTGCCTGCCTTTTTGAGGAGGTGTGAAATCATGTGTTATCCCAGTCAATTATCCAATCGGTCTCCCATCCACTTAACGCCCGCAGTAGACACTACTTAGCTTCTGGACCAGGATGAAGTATTATCAACCTCAACACGCTATGGACGAGAGTGAAAAGCAAACGACCAGGCGCCTAATTAAACCAAACCCTATATGGCCCGACATGTTTTGACGATTCATGAATCAAACTTTCAATAAAAGGAAAATATTATGTCATATTATGCCATTATTGTTAGGCCTACATAGAAATTATTAGCCTGTATTGCTTTTAAATTACGTGATTGAAGTTGAGACAAGATTGCAACACAGACACGTTTCTAAATGGCAAAGCTTTAGGCTATTTCTTCTTTATTTCTATGTGCATTATATTATGGACATTTTCCGGAAAGAAAAGAAGGTAAATTCCCAAACAGAGAAGGCATCCTGAATAAAACAGAGCTACCCACAATTAGCCTGACTCTTGCAATACAACACAACTCATTCCGACACTAGAGCGGGTGCCCTGGTTCGCGCAATTCAAAGCCTTTGCATCAGATTCCAAGCAGTCACGTGGGTGTGTGTCCCAAACAAAGCTTCAGACGTCACACTCACAAACAGAGGCCTCGTTTGTCATCAGTCACGTGATTTTATGGAAACGACACAAGCCTCAAACCGGGGCTTCATCTGGCACGCCCCTTTCTGCTCGACACAAGCTCCGAAGCCTCGCTTCATTGGGCACATCACTACTGATACCTGTGTCTTGCTAATTAAAAGAATACCTAGTCACTGATCTGAGCCGTCTGCGATTGGGTCCTTAAGAACTGCAAACCTAACAGAAACAATGCATGCCAACTTTTTCCGTGTTTTATCACATATTTTAACTTTCCCCCGCTGTCTTGCCGTTTTAATGTTTTCCCGTAGAATATCCCATATTTTAATAGTTTATATACTCTCATAACCGCCCTGCCATCGGGCCTGTCTCTGTATTGCCCTGTTGCTACCCCTTGCCCTTCCAACGAAACAGATGTCTTCACATCATCGTTTTCCTTGCTTGAAGGCGAACTTTAGGTTGACTTGAAGGTTAACCTATTTAAGTTTAATGGCGTGAGAGCACGATTCATTGGCGCTTGCATGTTCGGCCTTATGTCTACGTGCGCACCTGAGGCTACTCAGCTACTAGAGAAAGATTGTATTGTTTGTATGTTCACTCCAAGTTGGCCTACCATAACTTACCAACTCTGCACTGTAGACCCTAACTGGCTATTTATATTTTTCTGTGAAATAAGCAAATGTATTGTTCAACTTTATGAAGCAGAATTACACACTAGGCTACTTGGAACATAACACATTTGACAGACAGATCAAATGGAGGACAGATGTATGTTGCTTGTGACAAAATATTAACTTTCAGTGTTTTACGATGTCTTTGTCATGGGGAAGTTTTTTTCCCCATGCATTTATTCTAGGTTACTGTCAGTGACTGCCGTGAGAGAAGCGGGTTCTGTGTTTCGTTCATTTCAGTGACTGACGCAAGAGAAGCGGGGTCTGTGTTGTGTTGCGTTGTGTTAATTTATTTTCATTGGGCATGCCGTGCAGTGCCGTCCACAGCTCTTCAGTTCTGTATCGGCATAGTCTATAAAGCAGTTTAATTAAATGGAATGTTAGTTGTAAACAAACAAGCTACTTGGTGAGGCTTGGCCTCATAGATGCGCTCGTGCCTTGTGCTCGTAAAGCTGGCAAGAAAAATCTTCACGATATAGGCCTATTAACTGACCACCCGATTCACGTTGGCTGGGGGGCAGGGGGGCCATCAGACATTTGTGCCCAGTTAATCCGGCCCTGCCCCCAACAAATCACACCTTCCCACCTCTGTGTCAGCTTAAAAGAAGTCGAGAGGACTCCTAACTCACAGACCTATTCACAAATATAGTTTTGAAATCCTATGCAGCTACAGGAGCTTTCAATCGTGAGGAAGCAATTTTGCATTGTAGGCATAACTAACATGCAATAACGCCACCAACAACAACCAAAACTAGGCTACTCATTGTCAACATGTAAATTAAATGTAACATTATTGTGAATCAAATTAAAATGTTCTCTTTTGCAAACGTAGGCATAGTAACTGAATAATTTAATAATGTTTCAAAGATACTACATCAATCCGTATGTTTCATTAGCCTACTAGGCTATTTGTTTTGCCTTACTCTTGATTCATTTAGGCTAGGCCTTTTTATTCAGGGGCCGTATTCACAAAGAATTTTAAGGCTAAAAGTAGCTCCTAACTGGCGAATTTAGGAGCAACTCCTAAAAATAATGGGCGTGTCACTCCTAACTTTAGGACTCCTAATTTTTTTTTCACTAAAAGTAATTCACGAAGCATTGTAGACCTAAAAGTAGCACCTAAGTCTGGGACAGCTTAAGATAAGTCGAGAGGACTCCTAACTCACTAAGACCTATTCATAAACAGCTTTTTGTGGCATTTTACGTTGCAATGATTTGACCCACTGTAGGCCTACTTACTGTAGGCTGCACAAACCACAGGCCTTTATTTTGGGCAAGCCTGCATTCGAGGCCTTCTGTTGAAGAATTTTATATAAAGCCTGCGCTAACAGTAATCCTCCTGCCCCTGATACCACAGCTGTGGATAGTGTGGAATGTTCAAGTAATAACACAATCCAATGTGTGTCTCAATTTTCCCCTGCTGACCACCTCACACATTTGTCTAGATTTTGCAACAACCTTACATGACACAATGCCATAAAATATGCCAGTTTTAGGACACAGAATAATGTTTGTAATGATACCAGTTAGGCCTACGTTTAACAGTAACAAGTGTAATGAGCTATTCATTGTCGAAGGTGGATGGTGAAGTGAAATTCTTACTTTGGAAAACAAACATTTGCCGATATCATCGCCGATATCATCAGAATATTGCAACAGATTCTGTGTGTTCTGGACTGCAGGTAACTTGTTAAGCCAGTGGTTCTTAAACTTTTATTTCATTCCCCACTTTGATCAAGGGGCATGACTGATGATAGTGGAGATAACGTGTTATCCCGAGGCCTTTGCAAGTCAGCATCTCTGACGGTAGTCTACCCTATTAAAAATATAAGTTTTCGATGTCCCAAACGGAGAGCCATACTTTATTGTTTTTAACGATCTCTATGCTACTCACAAAAATGTAGGCATGGGGACATGATGAAGTAGGCTATCCAACTGTTGTGTGTTAAATTATTGTGATTACGAGCCAGTGGTTTTCAAAACATAGCATATGCGTGACTCGGACATCTAACTACATGCAACAGGCTCATATCATCCTCGCATTCGCAAAATGAGGACCAGTGTTTTGTCAAATTGCAAATAGCTATTCGTTTTAACAATTTTTTATGATAGTATGAAGTACTTTTTGTATAAGCTACTATCTTAATCTTGGAATATGGGGAGGGAAGTGGCGCGTCTGCAGAAGTCAGCCAAATGTATTTGTTTATTGTACAGAAAAATAAAAACGACATGTCAAGCAGTCAATTGACTATATTGCAGTCAAGAAGTAGGGCAAATTAACGTGGGTCATAGTTGTCTAGCCTGTTAAAAACGTCGCTAGATAGTATTAAATCACCAACAACATTGTTTTGCAGAAGCTACAGATTAATTCTGAACAGTTATTTCTCTACTGTCTCAATTATCACACAAGACACTGTTTTGATTTGCGTAGTTGCGTTACCCCCAGGGCTTGAAAATGAAATAATTTTTCAAACGTTCCGTTCCGAACGATTCAGGTAGGCCTATGTTTAACGTTTTCGTTCTTGCATGCGTTCCGCCACCAACATATCGGTCCTGAACCGTTCGAACGCAAAAATATCGTTCGTTCTTAAAGTTCCGCAGTGTTTGGCGGGCCTATGAAGTCTATTTTTGTGGACTTTACCTTAGAATAGACATACTCATTATTTCCCCTTGATTTAGCCTATACCGTAGCTATGCCCAAAAATAATAAATCACAGGCGGCATCCAAAAACATTCAGATGGGCTATCCATCCCATAGCCTACAGACTTACTGTAGGCCTAACCTATGCCTATAAATAATTTCTTATCAAAAATATTTCTGGATAATGCTAAACTCCTTACCTGGTTGTAGCCTAAGTTTTATCCATATGGAGATCTTCAAAGGCTTGCGCTATAATTCCAACCCTGTTTATAAACGAACCTTTCTGTTGCTGACAAGGCCTATCTCAAATTTCCCGTTTAACTCATACTCATACTACATAGAATAGGCTATAATTGCGCAAACATTTCAAATCCCGACTTTGAAACGACAAGGCGTGGACAGGCAAAATAGGCTATTACGCATAGGCTACAAACAATTTCCAAATCAGTTTCAGTAGCCTACGCTACGAGCTGGCCTAAGATCCGTGGCAGACGGATAGGTTACATTACAACAGTAAGATACATTTGGACCAAAGGTCCATTTATTCGCTTTTTTTTTCAAATTGCAGAAATCAAATTATTAGGCTGTTATATAGAGAATCTAAAAACGCGCTATTAACCGTTTTGTGGATTTCAGAATAACGTTTCTTTTCCGGAACAGTTGAAGACCATTTTGTTTTCGTTTCCGTTTCCGCTCCTCGTAAAATTCCGTTCGTTTTCGGTTTTCGTTCCTTGAACCGGTTCGGAGCCCTGGTTACCCCCAACACTGACAATAACGTAGACAGCAAATTAAGATATTTTTTCGTTTTGTGGAGCGGCACCAGTAGGCTATCAAAAGCAGATTTCGATTTTCGCTACCACCGTGTAGTCAAGCCTTAAGCCACACCCAAGTAGCCTTAATCGAGGTAATGTTTAATTATGCAGGATTTATTTTGTTATTGAATTCGTAGGCTGGGATTCCTCTCTTTTTTAAAGGTAGCCTCCTGCTTTTTCAGAAGGGGCAGCAGTGAGGCTACTAAAGTGGTACTAAAGCTAAAGTGTGTGTGTTTGTGTGTGTGTGTGTGTGTGTGTGTGAGTGTGTATGTGTGTGTGTGAGTGTGAGTGTGCGTGTGTGTGAGTGTGTACCTGGACTCTCTGCAGCAGCACTAGTGCCTCTCCGTGGTTCTGGTCGGCCTCCAGGATGAGGTCGGTGAGTTTGTGGATGATGACGTCCAGCGGCCCCTGGTCCTCCAGAGGCTGGCACAGGTCCAACTGCAGGAGGACAAAGGTCACCACAAGGTCAAAGGTCAAACTATTTTATGATTACACTACATCTATACATTACCCTACTACAATACAACCATATTACCCTGCTACAATACAGCATCTATACATTACCCTACTACAATACAACCATATTACCCTGCTACAATACAGGGGCAGCTGTGGTCTACTGGTTAGCGTTTCGGACTTGTAACCGGAGGGTTGCCGGTTCGAACCCCGACCAGTAGGCACAGCTGAAGTGCCCTTGAGCAAGGCACCTAACCCCTCACTGCTCCCCGAGTGCCACTGTTGTTGCAGGCAGCTCACTGCGCCGGGATTAGTGTGTGCTTCACCTCACTGTGTGTTCACTGTGTGCTGAGTGTGTTTCACTAATTCACGGATTGGGATAAATGCAGAGACCAAATTTCCCTCACTGGATCAAAAGAGTATACTTATATACTTACTTATACAGCATCTATACATTACCCTGCTACAATACCACATCTACATATTACCCTGCTACAATACAGCATCTATACATTACCCTGCATACATCATCTATACATTACCCTGCTACAATACAGCATCTTTACATTACCCTGCTACAATACAGCATCTATACATTACCCTGCTACAATACAGCATCTATACATTACCCTGCTACAATACAACCACATTACCCTGCTACAATACAGCATCTATACATTACCCTGCTACAATACAACATCTATACATTACCCTGCTGCAATACAATCACATTACCCTGCTACAATACATCATCTATACATTACCCTGTTAGAATACAGCATCTACATTACCCTGCTACAATACAGCATCTATACATTACCCTGCTACAATACAACCATATTACCCTGCTACAATACAGCATCTATACATTAACCTGCTACAATACAGTATCTATACATTACCCTGCTACAATACAATCACATTACCCTGTGACAATAGAGCATCTATACATTACCCTGCTACAATACAATCACATTACCCTGCTACAATACAGCATCTATACATTACCTTGCTACAATACAGCATCTATACATTACCCTGCTACAATACAACCATATTACCCAGCTACAATACATCATCTATACATTACCTTGCTACAATACAGCATCTATACATTACCCTGCTAAAATACAACCATATTACGCAGCTACAATACAGCATCTATACATTACCCTGTGACAATACAGCATCTATACATTACCCTGTGACAATACAGCATCTATACATTACCCTGTGACAATACAGCATCTATACATTACCCTGTTGTCTACCCACATTGTTCTGTTGTCTTTGGTCTTTGTCCCCTTGGTTTCAGCACGGATCTCGGATTGCCTCTCAGACATAGCTACATGGATGAAGGCACACCACCTCCAGCTGAACCTCTCAAAGACTGAACTGCTGGTCCTCCCAGCTAAACCTACCATACACCACGACATCAACATCAAATTTGACTCCTGTCTGTTTCACCTACCAGGACTGTAAGAAATCTAGGAGTTGTTTTCACAACCAACTAAACTTCTCAGATCATGTTGCCTCAGTCAGCCGGGTCATGCCATTTCTCAGACTCTACAACATAATGGAAAATCAGGACTTACTTGACTCAAGATGCTACCCAACTTCTGGTTCAGGCAATAGTCATCTCACTGCACTGACTACTGCAATGCCACTCCTGACAGGTCTCCCAGCCCAAGTGAAACCACTTCAGATGATCCAGAACGCTGGGCGGGCGCTGGTCTACAAAAACCCAAAAGGGCACATGTTACCCCCGCTGCTCATCCAGCTACACTGGCTACCTATGGCAGCCCGCATCAAATTCAAGGCTCTAACGCTTGCCTACAAAGTAGTCTCCGGTTCTGCTCCTGCCTACTTGAATGCCCTCATACAGACTTACACTACCTCCAGACAGCTGCGCCCTCAGATCTAACGACGCCTAGCTCTACCACCGGCACGCCAAGCCAATCCAAACTTTCCTCATCTGTTGTTCCTCGTTGGTGGAACACACTGCCAGTTCCTACAAGGGCAGGGACATCCTTCTCCATTTTCAAAAAACTCCTGAAGACCCAGCTCTTTAGAGAACATCTCCTCTCATAGCAACACTTACAACAAGTCTTACTGATCCTAGCACTCACCACCTGTTTTAAACTGACAAGTAATTGTTAAAAACAGCACTCACTGATGCACTTATTCTTACTGTACTGTAATGTTTTTAAATTGTCCTAAAATTGTTGAGAATTGCTCTAAAACTTAAACTGTTTACCATGTTGTTAGTCGCTTTGGCTAAAAAAGCGTCAGCCAAATGTAATGTAATGTAATGTAATGTCTATACATTACCCTGTTGTCTACCCACATTGTTCTGTTGTCTTTGAAAGTTTCTCTTATTGACGCATTTAACCGCTATTTTAAAAGGCAAATCTTTCAACACAAAATAGAAGTGCGCTTTTTACAGGCAGTTTTCGTACATACAGAGGAAGACATAATTAAGTATACATAATAATAATAATACATAATTAATACATAATAATAATACATAATAAAGTATACATAACAATAATAATAATACATAATAAAGTATACATAACAATAATAATAATAATAATACATAATTATACATAAAGCGTATTTTACGCTTCTTCTGCCTAGAGGTTGGCCTGGGATACTTTCCATAAGATCATCTCTCAATGCAAATCAAACCAGCTCTTAGGCAAACTGAAATAAAACCATGCAAATCAAACCAGCTCTTAGGCTAACTGAAATGACACCATGCAACAATTTTAGGACAATTTAAAAACATTACAGTACAGTAAGAATAAGTGCATCAGTGAGTGCTGTTTTTAACAATTACTTGTCAGTTTAAAACAGGTGGTGAGTGCTAGGTATGGTAAAGGGTATATGATGATGTAGGGCTATTTTAA
>NC_063189.1:432500-487500 GCF_017589495.1 Alosa alosa
CAATTGCTCCATGCAGAATCCTCCATTGTAAATCTCCACATTTTTTGGCTAAGGGTGACTTGTATAGTGCTCTCCACTGGGTCGGACATCATCCCCCCGGTAAACAGTACACCAAGGTGTTTCCCACCCTCTTGTCCAAAGACTTTTTTTGTTAAAAGACTTCACACACAGTTTATATAAACACTTGCCAGTAGCTGGCTTCTGACCCAAAAGAGACAATTGATCAAAAATGCAAGTAAGAACCAGTACAACCTGTCAAATTTGGCTACAATGAAAGATTGGGAAAAAAAGGATCATTACAGTCTGAACTGCACAGCCCCTCTGAAGTGGTCTGCCAACAACTGCAATTGTTCTCTTTGTTAGGAGGTCTCGCCATTTCTCAAGTAGCTGAGCTACTATTCGAATAGATCTCATCCCCAGTTGACTGGCAACTTGTTCAGTGTTAACAAGATCTGGTCCTGCTACCTTGAGTAAACCCTCCATAGTAATGACTCCAGACCTAAGAAGGCTATGTGTGATTGTGGGAAGAGACTTTTCAAGAGACATATCTAAAACAGAACCATAGATTAGGGGCCCTTTAAAAGCCAATACAAAGACTCTGTGCTTCCTGTGCTTTGCACTGTTAAAAGGGACCAAACTTTTAAATAAATTACGATAAAACACAGGGAGTTTGTTGATGTTCAATCTTTTGGATCCATCCAAAAACAAAGTTCTGTCCAGCCCCAGTCCATCAAAGTCTGTAAAATGGCACACGCCACATATTTCCAGCTGGAATCCAGAGGCCCCATGAGAAGACGCTGGACTAACTGCAACCTAAAGGCAGCTGTCCTACTTTGTAGGTGCACAAGTCCATGTCCACCTTCCTCTTTAGGTAGGTATAAGATGCTCTGTGGAACCAGTGAAGTTTATCCCAGAAGAAATCCACTAGGATTGACTGGATTCTTGACAGCAACTGTGCTGGAGGGTCCACACAAGATAACTGATGCCAAAGGTGGATGCCACCAAATTATTGATAATAAGGACACGCCCCTTGTAGATATCTTATTTAAAAGGAATTTCCATTTATCAAAGCGGCCCTTTACCTTTTCAACAGCCCCATCAAAGTTCTTTTTTGAATAAACATTCATCCCCTAAAAAACACCAAGATATTTAAAAACAATCCTGGCCCAATGTAAGCCAGCTGGAAGACTTGGGCTCATTTAACCATGTCCCGACCAGCATAGCTAAACTTTTGACCAGTTTACTCTTGCTGAGGAAACAACATTAAAATCATCAAAAATCTCTAACATAGTGTTTATGTCTCTTTGACCATTCACAAGTACTACAACATCGTCTGCATAAGCTGACAGTTTAAAAACTTTCACACTGGAATTCTCACCCCACCAGCTCTTTCCTCAACTTCACCAATAGGGTTCAATTGCCAGGGGTGTACAACATACCAGATAAGGCACAACCTTGTCAGACCCCCTGTGGACTTTAAAAGGAGCACACAAGTCACCATTAACCTTTTAAATAATCTCAATGTCACAATACAGAACTCTAATCATATCAATAAACTCAGGGCAAAACAAAAGGCTGCCAGAGCACTCCACAAATAATTGTGCTCTACACGATCAAAAGCTTTTTCTTGGTCAATGGATACTAAGTGAATTCCAGGTTAAACAGCTTTACCTACATCAAATATATCCCTGATCAATGAAATGTTGTTTTGAATCAGCCTACCTGGCACACAGTAGGTCTGGTCAGGATGGACAACCTGCTCCACAACTTCACTCAATCTATTAGCCAACGCTTTAGAGAGCAATTTATATTCAGTACAAAGGATTGACACAGGTCTCCATGATTTTATGTCATTCAAATCCTTTTTTGGGAGCAAAGTGAGTATTGCCCATCCGGCAGCTCAGTGGCAACCGCCTCCTGGCAAGACTGTCGCTGAGAACAGTCAGCACATCCTCACCCACTTCTGACCAAAAAGGACTTATAAAGTCCACCGTAGACCATCCAACCCCGTGCCTTTCCACACTCCATACTCTGGAGGCTCTCTGCAGCTCCTCTAGGGTCAAAACCCTTCCAAGGACTGCATTCGCCTCTTGACACCTGGGGTAGGTTCTCAAAGAAGGACTGGTCATCCACCTGAATATCCGAGCCTCACTCTTATATAGGTCTTCGTAAAAACTGACTGCTCTCTGGACGTGTTCAGCCAGATTGGACAACAGAACTCCATCCTCAGAAAGCAGTGGAGTGAATGAACCTCCTCTGTCCATTCTTTTTTCCAAATTAAAAAGAATTTAGAAGGAGCGCCCATCAATTCCACACTCTGAAAGGGACCCTGACCAGAGCTCCCTGTGCCTTTATGCCTAGCAGGTCAGCCAATGATTTCTGCCGCACTAACATTTGCTGTATAAGTCTGGTTGCCAGTTTGTTCAGCCAAATGCTGGAGGTCAATTATTTTTTCAAGTTTCACCATTGAACGAAGTTATGTCCCTTGTGACACTGAAAGTATAATCCTGACACAGTTGTCTTATTTGTGACTTACCAAAGTCCCACCACTGTTGCAACGAGCTAAAAAAGATGGCTTTGTGTTCTTAAAATCCTGCCAAAACAGTTTAAATACCTCTCTAAAATGGCCATCCGATGACAAGTTATTATTAAAATGCCAATGAGCACTTTTAGGCTTTACAGGAACTCAAAGAAAGAGAGAACAAAACCAAACTGTGGTCTGAAAACCAACTGGGATGATAAGCACATTTCAAACAAGCTCAGCTGATGCTTAAAACCATAAAACCTGTCCAGTCTAGCCAATGACAAAGGTTATTGTGGGTGAACCCATGTGTATTGCTTCTGAGTACTGTGAAAGTTCCTCCAGACATCAACAAGCTCATTTGCATTCTCATCTACTGTTCTATGAGTCTTCTCGTGGAGGGCATGTGTGGCTCTACATGATTCCTATCCATTGCATTTTTCAGTACAATTAAAATCACCTCCCAGGAGTAAAATCCTCAGATTCACAATTGCATAGAGCATCATTTAGCATATTCAAGAAAAAAGCATTCTATCAATTGGTGTAGTGGGTGCATAAACACACAAAAAACAAAGAAATTGTTTTCAATTGGGCTCTGACTTTTGAGTCTACCCTTGACTAATTCCTCAGTCTGGTAAGGAAATGGGAGAAGGTCCGAAAAACAGAATGGCAACACCACCACTATTGGAAGTGTTGTGACTTAAAATAGACAGGCCATCAAACTCACTTGCCCAGTCAGCAGCAATTGAGGCATCTGAGGAGTTTCTTGAGCAAGAAGCACATCAAATCTATTCTTTTAATCGCTTCAAACAACAAGGCTCTCTTGCTTCTTTCCTGGCCCCATTTAAATTTAAAAAGCAATTTTGATTTCACCCATGATAAAAAGAAAAAAAAAAAAGAGTTGTGTACACGCCATCATCATAATACATGTGAAAAAATAGACCAACATCAGACATCGCTATTTAACAAAAAGCGTTAATCTTGGTCAATATCTTTTTGAGGCGGAAGCATTCTGGTTTGTGAAGCAGCCCTCACCCAAAAAAAAAAGATTTAGTTTTAAGTATTGAACTGCTCCACATCAGGGAAGTAGTCGCCAATCCCAATTTTCTCATATGTTTTGTTTTTGTCAAGAAGGATTTTATGTCTTCCACACTATAATCGCAACTAGCAAACCCACTATGAGTAAGCTACAGGTAACGCTACAGTCAGAGAAAATCACTTTTCGTATTCGTTATCTGTGCCGCTAAGATCTGTTAAATTATCGCTCTTTTTTAGTCCTTTTAGATCTTTTTTTTTCTTTTTTTGGGGGCATTTTAAAAAACATTTTCCTCCGCCTCCATGAGGGATTCATCTAGAGACGCAAGAACTTGGTCATAATTGACAGCAGAAGCACTGCTCTGCGAAGTTCTGTGTGGACTGACTCTCAGATTCTCCGCGCCAAGGCCATCTGTGGGAGAACTTTGTTCTCGCCTACTGGCTTATCAATCGGGTTACCCCCCGCTAACCTCTTCCCCGCAAAGGGAAGCATGATCTGCCCCTACTGACTCGGCTGAGGCAGGCCGAGGCCCACTGGACCAGGCGGGTGCTGCAACCGCAGCAGTAGGCGCACCCATTTCGGCAGACTGCTCATCTACCACAATTTCATTAGGCATAGGCCTACTGGTGTTTTAAAATTGATTTATTTTGCACATCCTCGGAATTCCCCTTTGCCTTAGGACATGCGAACAAGGTGCCCTGATTGCCCACAAAAAGCACTTTAATGACACTTGTTGAGCATGAATAACTAATCCTAGTTATCCACCTTCCGTTTAGAGTTAGGTCCAAATCATCTTTGTTATCTTTTAGAATCATAAATACCGGATAAAACCTGAACGGCGACTCACGGTTTCAGAAGTGGGATTTGCTTCCAATTGGGAATCTTTTTAATTGCGGAAACCAATTTACCATACCGTGATAAAATTTCAGCCAAAGCCTCATCTTTAATAAATGGGGGAACATTTGACAAAGTCACTTTCTTTGATGGAGTGGAGGAAAGGACGACAGTAAAAAATGCAGGTAACCAACCCCCCCCTTCAACCAGCTCATTAGCCAACTCAACTAAATTGCCCAAAAACAGCACAATCGCATTGTTCATGCGGGCCGCTGACAGAATATTGTCATGCCCTACAACTTCTCCTGCTGCTAAACTACAAACCTCTACACTGGCATTCGACAAGCTTTTAACAGCATGATCACCAGTAAGTTTTCAAAACTCTCCATACCGCAGGCTTATGACAAACACACTGGAAACAGGCGTCCAGGTAAAAACAAGTAACAACAAACCCACGCCAGTGTTACTTATACTAACCCAAAACAGAACCAACCCTTAACACTATAAAATAGCCAAAATAAATAAATAATAATAATAAGGAGATAGAAAGCATAGCAAAAGATAGACAAACACGTTCATGAAATAACAGTCACACTCCCGACCAACCCTCCACTAAAAGGCGTCAAAGAGAGAGAGAGGAAGAGTGGAAAATCGAAGGATCAGGAGAATAGAAATGAGAGAGAGGAAGATGGAGAAAGAGAGAGAGAGAGATGGAGAGAGAGGAAGAGTGGAGAGAGATGGAGAGAGAGGAAGAGTGGAGAGAGAGAGATGGAGAGAGGAAGAGTGGAGAGAGAGAGATGGAGAGAGAAGAGTGGAGAGAGAGAGATGGAGAGAGAGGAAGATGGAGAGAGAGGAAGAGGAGGAGAGAGGAGGAGAGAGGAAGAGTGGAGAGAGAGAGAGATGGAGAGAGAAGAGTGGGAGAGAGAGAGATGGAGAGAGAGGAAGAGTGGAGAGAGAGAGAGATGGAGAGAGGAAGAGGAGAGAGAGAAGATGGAGAGAGAGGAAGAGTGGAGAGAGAGAGGAAGAGTGGAGAGAGATGGAGAGAGAGAGGAAGAGGAGGGAGAGATGGAGAGAGAGGAAGAGTGGAGAGAGAGATGGAGAGAGAGAGGAAGAGGAGAGAGAGATGGGAGAGTGGAGAGAGAGAGAGATGGAGAGAAGAGTGGAGAGAGAGATGGAGAAAGAAGAGTGGAGAGAGAGATGGAGAGAGGAAGAGTGGAGAGAGAGATGGAGAGAGAGATGGAGAGAGAGAGGAAGAGGAGAGAGAGATGGAGAGAGAGATGGAGAGAGAGATGGAGAGAGTGGAGAGAGAGATGGAGAGAGAGGAAGAGTGGAGAGAGAGAGAGATAGAGAGGAAGAGTGGAGAGAGAGGAAGAGTGGAGAGAGAGATGGAGAGATGGGAGAGGAGAGAGAGAGAGAGAGATGGAGAGAGAGAGAGGAAGAGGAGAGAGAGGAAGAGGAGAGAGAGATGGAGAGAGAGAGGAAGAGTGGAGAGAGGAAGAGTGAGAGAGAGGATGGAGAGAGAGAGATGGAGAGAGATGGAGAGAGGAAGAGAGAGAGATGGAGAGAGAGAGAGATGGAGAGAGAAGAGTGGAGAGAGAGATGGAGAGAGATGGGAGAGTGGGAGAGAGAGATGGAGAGAGAGAGAGATGGAGAGAAGAGTGAGGAGGAGAGATGGAGAGAGAGAGAGAGAGAGAGATGTGGAGGAGAGAAGAGTGGAGGAGGAGAGATGGAGAGGAAGAGGAGAGAGAGGAAGAGAGATAGGGAGAGAGAGAGGAGATAGGAGAGGAAGAGTGGAGAGAGAGGGAGTGGAGAGAGGAAGAGTGGAGAGAGAGATGGAGGAGGAGAGATGGAGAGAGAGAGAGGAAGAGTGGAGAGAGATGGAGAGAGAGAGAGGAAGAGTGGAGAGAGAGGAAGAGTGGGAGAGAGAGATGGAGAGAGAGAGAGAGGAAGAGTGGAGAGAGAGGAAGAGGGAGGGGAAGGGGGAGAGAGATGGAGAGAGAGATGGAGAGAGAGGAAGAGTGGAGAGAGAGATGGAGAGAGAGATGGAGAGAGAGGAAGAGGAGAGAGAGAGAGTGGAGGGGAGGGGGGGGAAGAAAGAGAAATCTAGTCCCAGGAGTCTCATATGCCCTCATGCTGTACATATGCCATCTCTTTCCCACACTCACACACACATACTCACACTCATACACACACACACACACTCACACATACATACACACACACACACTCTCACACACATACTATACACATAGACACACACTTTCTCTACACACACACACATTTTAAACATTTTATCATTATTTCAAACATGACACACACCTTACATTTTACACACATATTATACATACCTTTTATTATTATTATTATAATAAAAACATTTCTATTACATTTCAAAACATTTTTATTAATCTTTATTACTTGGATAATTATTACATGCAACATTTTTAATATGACATGTCATCTTTATTAATCCACACACACACATACATCTTACATTATTACATCTTACATTTAAACATTTAATACACCTGACATTATTATTACACTCCTGACATTAATAAAAACATTTTATTACACTTATTAGAGATGGAGAGTGGAGGAGAGGATGAGAGAGAGAGAGAGATGGAGAGAGTGAAGAGTGGAGAGAGATGGAGGAGAGAGAGAGAGAGATGGAGAAGAGTGGAGAGAGAGATGGAAGAGGAGAGGAAGAGAGATGGAGAGAGAGAGAGGAGAGGAAGAGGAGGAGGAAGAGGAAGGATGTGCCCTTCAGGTGCTTTTACATGCAGGCACACACATGTACACACACACACACACACACATGTACACACACACACACACACATACGCACGCAAACGATGCTTTCGTAAGGCGCACAGCATCATCAAAGACTGTTCTCACCCCAACCACAGACTCTTCACAACCCGTGTAAATAATAGTGTTTTGATATTTAATTGTATATTTATCATCGTGTATTTTATATCGTGTGTGTGTGAAAGCGGTTAACGTTAACGTTAGCAACATGGTGCAGTGGTGCCCACCTGACTGTCATCCTATGCTGTCATCACTGCTCCAGTCGGGACTGATGCATGGACGGTGCATGGTCTGCCTCTTGGACCACCATATTCAGTTTATTAATTTGTCGTTAATTATTACACAAAATGTTCATTAAATGCACAAAGAAGTATTCCTAGGTTAATGATTGATATGAATCATACAGTATGAAGGCTACAGTAGCCTAGCTAATGTTAACTAGCAACATTAACGTTACCAACCTCCCTGCTTAACCCACCACAACTTTGTAGGTCTTATCCCTCATGCTGGCCCTTACAAAACCCACAAGCTGACTCTCAGACACACAACAGTCAATAATGTGACCCGATTTACACTGTGACCCCTTTGGACACTCACTAAAACATAATATATTTCATACCTGTGTTGCAGCATGTAGGCTAATGTTAGCTACATTATGTAATGACATACAATGTCGGAATGCTAAAGGTTAGCCTGTCGGGTACCTGAAAAAGTTTGAGTGTTTAAACTAACATTTACAGTGGTCTATTTGATAGTGTATTGGCCTGACTAAGTTCGTGTGATGTATAAACCACAATCCTTGTTGATACAAGTACCAATATTCGATCAAGAAAGTTTTTAATCACATTAAGATTTTCGCCATAGGCAGTAAAAGACTCCGCCATCTTTGTCAATAATTTTTGCAGAGAAAGTTTCAAACTATGACCATTACCGGCTTTTCCACCAATCAGAGGCATCACTATGGGATTGTGGGATTGTTCAGGATTGTGGGTAATGAAGTACTTATCCAAGAGATCGCGAATAAAAGGCATTTATCTCAAAACAAGGTTAGTGCCCCATGAACTCTTGGCGTCTATATGAGCATACAATCGCTTAGTACAGCCGTAGCTGGTTTTAAGTCTACCACGTGCAGTTCAGTTTTTATGGCTTATACCGCAATTGTCAATGGAGAAATTGCATTGAATGTTTACTTCCGGCATCGGCTGTGGGCGGGACTGTGCAGCCCTATAGTGTTCTACTGCACTACCCTATCCCACCCATAGTGTTCTACTGCACCCTATCCCATCCATAGTGTTCTATTGCACTACCCTATCCAATCCATAGTGTTCTATTTATATTTATAAAATGTCCATACTGTAATAACACTTACACATAGTAATATTCTACTGCTCTTCATACTGCATATACACTCATTGTTACTACTCTTATAATGTTACTGCTACTACACTGCACATATCTATATTATTACACTGCACATATCTATATTATTACACTGCACATATCTATATTATTACACTGCACATATCTATATTATTAAACTGCACATATCTATATTATTCCATATCTATTATTACACTGCACATATTTATATTATTACACTGCACATATCTATGTTATTACACTGCACATATCTATATTATTCCATATCTATTATTAAACTGCACATATCTATATTATTCCATATCTATTATTACACTGCACATATCTATATTATTACACTGCACATATCTATATTATTAAACTGCACATATCTACATTATTACACTGCACATATCTATATTATTCCATATCTATTATTACACTGCACATATCTATATTATTCCATATCTATTATTACACTGCACATATTTATATTATTACACTGCACATATCTATGTTATTACACTGCACATATTTATATTATTAAACTGCACATATCTATGTTATTTATTACACTGCACATATCTATAATATTCTACTCTTATAATGTTACTGCTACTACACTGCACATATCTATATTATTACACTGCACATATCTATATTATTCCATATCTATTATTACACTGCACATATCTATATTATTCCATATCTATTATTACACTGCACATATTTATATTATTACACTGCACATATCTATGTTATTACACTGCACATATTTATATTATTAAACTGCACATATCTATGTTATTTATTACACTGCACATATCTATAATATTCTACTCTTATAATGTTACTGCTACTACACTGCACATATCTATATTATTACACTGCACATATCTATATTATTACATATCTATTATTACACTGCACATATCTATATTATTACACTGCATATATCTATATTATTACACTGCATATATTTATATTATTGTACTCTTATAATGTTACTGCTACTACACTGCACATATCTATATTATTACACTGCATATATTTATATTATTCTACTCTTATAATGTTACTGCTACTACACTGCACATATCTATATTATTACACTGCACATATCTATATTATTACATATCTATTATTACACTGCACATATCTATGTTATTACACTGCACATATTTATATTATTCTACTCTTATAATGTTACTGCTACTACACTGCACATATCTGTACATACGGTACATATAGATAGAGATAGATAGATAGATAGATATATAGATAGAGATAGATAGATATTTATCTGTACGGTTCATACTGAATATAAAAGACGGTGAGAAATCTGGGCGTAATAATTGACAGTGACTTAAGTTTTGAAAGCCACATGAAAGCTGTGACCATGTCAGCATTGTGTCATCTTAAGATCATCAGCAGACTGAGAGATTTGATGGCAAAACAGGAGAAACTCATAAATGCTTTTCTTTCCAGTAGGGTTGACTACTGCAATGGGCTTTTTACTGGACTTCCAAAAAAAAAAACATCATGCGGCTCCAAGCAGCTCAAAATGCAGCCGCAAGTGTTCTTACCAAAGCCTAGGAAACAGACAATATTACACCCATTCTCAAATCCCTGCATTGGCTTCCACTCGCATATAGAATTGATTTTGTACTGCTTCTTGTTTTTAAATGACTTAATAGACTGGGGCCGAAATACCTGTCCGACATGCTAAAGCCATGTTCCCCCCAGGCCTCTGAGATCTAAGGAACATCCCTGTTAAAAAGCCCCCTGACATGCTAAAGCCGTATTGCCCCCAGGCCTCTAATCTCTGTACTTGGGAACCTCCCAGTGCACAGGAACCTCCCAGTGCATAGGAACCTCCCAGTGCACAGGAACCTCCCAGTTAGGGGTCGACCAATTATCGGCCGGGCCGATTATTAGGGCCGATATTTAGCATTTTTATAATAATTGGTATCGGTCATTTTTTCCACCGATAAGCCGATATTGAAATGGATAAAGAATGAATCGCGCTACTTTGTCTGTAAAGCGTCTCTCACTCCCTGCATTTGCTACTCTGTGGTCAAGAGCATTGTCCCTAGACCGTCTGATTTGTTAGTTAGCACGAATGCAGCCAATCAGGATCGAAGACTGAACACAGAGAAAGTTTAGGATTCTCACTGAGGCAGAGTGTAGATGGGCTTCAGCTGTACGGAGCTATTTTTCGAAGGTAAGGAAGGTACCTTACATTGCTGAAGTTGCAATGAATCACAATCATCTACACTGAAGTTACAAAAACACCACTTTGGACGCTATTGTCTCTTTGATCCGGATCAATAAGTAAAGCACCTGTCATGGTTTTGGGACTTTTTGGCGGCCTCTGGTGGTCATTTGTTTTAACACATGCTTTGTTAGCCTTAATTCTATGTTATTCATTTCACCTGTGTCCTGTTACCTCTGTCATGTGACCTGACCATGTGGTATTTAAGCTCTGCTCCTGCCATGCCCTTTGCTTAGTCTTTGTTTGACATTGCTTTGTTACATTGCCTAGCCTTGCTACTGAACCCTGTTTGCGTCACTCTGGTACTTTCGGACTTTCGGACTTTCGGACTTTCGGACTTTCGGACTGTGTCTTGGATTGCCCCTGTATGGAATACTGTTTGGACTAAATCTCTACTTTGTGGAAAAAACTGAACTTTGTTAAGGTATCGTTGCAAAGTTGCCTCTGTTTGGATTTTTCTCTCCTTTGTTGGATTTTGTGATCTCCTATGTGTTTTGGAATATAAGCTTCATGTTGGAATAAAGAAGAAGAGTTATTGTCTACATAGTCTCTGCACTTGAGTCAACCCAACTGCTGATGGCTCATTAGGTAAAGAGTCAGTACTTGAATCCAGAGGCCCGGGTTCAATCCCTGAGCGTGACAGCACCCACTTCCTTCATTTAGCGAATTCCCGATTGATGAACGTTAGTTAGTTTAGTTTAGCCTAGGCTACTCGGGTGCTGCACGTCGGGAGTTCTTTGCCTCTGCCTCGTCCATTAATTGTGAATAACGGGACACCTCGGCTGACGTTATCCCTTAGGCCTACATAGACAAGTCCTAAATATGCGATAGCGAACGTCAAAAAGTCTAGTTGCTCCTTTTTGAAACGGACTGTCAGAAAAGACTAGGCTACAGGCACCCAGGGCCAGCCGTAATTTAATTCGACCTGAAGTAGGCTAGCCTAAAACGTGGCCTGAGCTGGCTATTAACGTGCCTTTTAGGCTCACCAAAGTGTAGCCTACACATGGACACAAATTGCATGCTTAAATAGCCTAAGAACTATTTTAAAACTGTTAAACTGTTCAACCGTAACACTTGCCATCACGCATGCACCTCTTCCTCTCCCTCTCCCTCTCTCGTGCACTCACACACACGATGGCAAAGCATCGTCTTTGTGACAGGTCCCTTAACAAGCACATAGCCCATTGTGTAGGCCTAGTCTATGAAAATAATTGCTATCACTCAGTTCTTGGATTAACATGATACACAGGATTTACATGTGATGCAAGTTGAGAGACAATTGTATATCAAAAGAAAATAGAAGTTTGTATAATTAAATGCTTTTGAGTGAATTTTTTTGCAGCATATCACCTTTACTATCTACCCCCCTTTTTGACAACTGACATCGGTTTTACATATTGGTTATCGGCCTCCTGTTTTGGTAATAATTGATATCGGTATCGGCCCTGAAAAAAACATATCGGTCGATCCCTCCTCCCAGTGCATAGGAACCTCCCAGTGCACAGGAACCTCCCAGTGCATAGGAACCTAGTGGGTTGGGGTCTTTTCCCAGTGCATAGGAACCTAGTGGGGTGGGGTCTTTTCCCAGTGCATAGGAACCTCGACTGATGTGTGGGGTCTTTTCCCAGTGCATAGGAACCATGACCGATGTGTGGGGGCTTTTCCCAGTGCATAGGAACCTCGACCGATGTGTGGGGGCTTTTCCCAGTGCATAGGAACCTCGACCGATGTGTGGGGGCTTTTCCCAGTGTATAGGAACCTCGACCGATGTGTGGGGGCTTTTCCCAGTGCATAGGAACCTCGACCAATGTGTGGGGTCTTTTCCCAGTGCATAGGAACCTCGACCGATGTGCATGCCACGGCAGCAGTAGCACCATTTTTAGGGCCCGAGCACCGAAGGGCGCAAGGCCCTATTGTTTTTGTAAGGATTATTATTATTATTATTATTATTATTATTATTATTATTATTGTTGTTCCACTTTTTTGCTCTCCTGTTTTTGAGGTAGGTAACATGGTCGAAAACTCTTGTCACGCATCGCATCGGTGTCACGCATCGCAGTTAGGTACAAGAGCTTGACCCCGGGCGTGGCCCAGGGACTCGCTAGCGCCCCCTTAGGTGACTGATCCCGTGGTTGGCAAATATTTTGAGGTGGTTAACATAATCGAAAAGTCTTGAAATTTAGCATACACATCATGTGTCACACAAAGCAGCAACTTTCGTATGTACAATGCATTAGCCACGCCCAACAGGAAGTGAGATATTTGGGATTTTGTGCAGACTTTTGTGCAGACAGCATATGTGATGAAATATGTGATGAATCATGATGCCAAAAGAGGTGCTTCCCATGGGTGAAAACGCATGAAATTTGGCACACACATCAAGTGATACAGTGAATAGACAGGGATGAAAGCTTGGCACCGGCCATTGCCCAGGAACTCCATAGCGCCCCCTTATGTCACTGTGACTTGTGGTTGGCATGTAGTTTTAGATACACACACCAAATTTGGTGGATGTATGTAACTCCCAAAAACAAACAACTTTTGTATTAACATGCCATTAGCCACGCCCACATGAAGTGAGGTAATTGAGATTTTGTGCGTTGTGGACATGATCAATTTTAACGTACTCCTACTAGACGGTTGATCCGATTCATGTCAAAGTTGGTATACATGACGCCGAGATGTTCCTGATTATAAATTGTGAAGCCTTTTTTTGATATGTTGTAATTTGACGAAATGGCAAAATTATTCATTTTAATGCCCTTCCACATAAACAATAAATGTGTCATAATTCACCATGCATGGCTTGAAATGTTTTAAATTTCACAGGTCATTGAAGACCATGTTAATGATAATATTCACATGCCCATAATGCATGTTTGGCATAGCGCCACCAACTGGCAACAGAAAGAATGACAATTATGCTGATTTCACATAATCAATTTGAACATACTCCTCCTAGACGGTTTGTCAGATTAATTTGAAATTTGGCAAACATTATGCCAAGATGTCGCTGATGTTAAATTGTGAAGGGATTTGTGAATGTTGTAATATATTTTATATGATTTTAATATCTCACCACATAAACAGGAAATGTGTCATAAATCACAGTGCATTGAATGAATGGTCTGAAACTTCTCAGGTTAATGGATATCATGATTATTATGATATCCAGACACCCAATGGGCCTGCCTGGCATAGCGCCACCACCTGGCCAAGCAGGAAATGTGCCAGAAATGGAAAATGCCTTAAGTGATTGATCTGAAACTTTATAAAATATTGGATATCATTATTGTGAGCATATTCACATCGCTAATTCACAGGCCTAGCATAAGCCACCATCTGGCCAAGCAGGAAATGTGCCAGAAATGCTCTATGCTTTGAATAAATGGTCTGAAACTTTTCAGGTTAATAGATATTATGATTATGATGATATCCAGACACCCAGTGGGCCTGCCTGGCATAGCGCCACCACCTGGTCAAGCAGGAAATGTGCCAGAAATGGACAATGCCTTAAGTGATTGATCTGAAAGTTTACAAACATTTTGGATATCATTATTGTGATGATATTCACATGTGTAATTTCAATGCCTAACATAGCACCACCATCTGGCCAAAAAGTGTATCAGAAATGTTCTTTGCTGAAAATGAATGGTCTGAAATTTCTCAGGTTAATATATTATGATTATGATGACACCAAATGGGCCTGCCTTGCATTACGCCCCGACCTGGCCAAGCGAGTAAATGTGGCAGAAAATAAAATACAAAAGCAAATAGCACACGCATCAAATATGTACATTTCACAAACGCACCACGTCGGTGCTTTGTTGGATTCCGACATGTCACGGGTTGCGGCCCGCAGGTGCTCGGACCCGCCATTGCCGCTTGCGGCTATATTTAACATTATCTCTGTAAAAATAATTAAACTTTTGTTTACATTTGCTTAACGTAAACACTGCCAGAGAAGGCTGCAGAGACTGACTACTGTCACGCAACAAATGCCTTCTGGACACACACACACACACAAACAAATGCCTTCTGGACAGATGAGAAGAAATGTTATTAGCAATGCTGATTCTTTTTTATGCTTTCTGATACCTTGAGCTTCCAGTTTGTCAATACACTTCGGTAGCTAGTAACTAAATAGCAACTCAATAGCAATGTCGTTTATGACTTTATGTCCTTGTAATAACGGGCTTCTAATGTGTGTGAAGTCATCTTAGAGTTCCTACTGTGTGTGAAAGACCCAGGAACTGTGTAGTGAGATTAATAACACTAGATTAATAACACTGGGTTAGATTTCATTTTTTGCAGTGCAGGAACTGTGTAGTTCTAGGGGCAGCCTCTCCTGTTAGTAGTTAGTAGAACTGTGTTCCTAGAACTGTTCTGTCCGAATGCACCTTTTGGGGGAGGGTCTTTTCCCTGTGCAGAGAAACTGTTTTGTCTGCGCCTTATGTTGACCCCGCGGGAACCCTGCATATGTGGTTCTATGTGGTTCTTATGATGTTCTATGTGGTTCTAAGGGTTTGCGCTTCTGTGTGGTTCCATATGGTTCTGTGTAATTCAATATAGATCTATGTTGTCCTGTGTGATTCTTAGGATTTGAGCTTCTGTGTGGTTCCAGTTCGTTCTAAGTGGTTCCATATGGTTCTGTATTGTTCTAAAGGGTTCTGTGTGTGTAGTTATGGTTCTGTGTGGTTCTTCTCTCCAGCAGACAGCCAAGAACTCACCTGGACCAGCTCAATGCCCCTCCTCCTGCAGAGAGACAGAGAGAGAGTGTTAGTCCTGCTGACACCTGACACACGCACGCACGCACACACACACACACACACACACACACACACACTGCTCATCACACAAACATACATACACAGACACACAAACACTGCTCATCACACAAACATACATACACACTGCTCATCACACAAACATACATATATACACACACACACACACACTGCTCATCACACACTGCTATTTACTGTAATTTCCCAACTATTAGCAGTTAAGTATAAGCATTAACAGGCTTATACATTGATTTTGCAAAATGTATGAATATATAAATGTGTATATACATGTGTGTGTATGTGTTTGTGTGTGTGCGTGTGTGTGTGTGTGTGTGTGTTTGTGTGTGTGTTGTGTGTGTGTGTTTGTGTGTATGTGTTTGTGAGAATACGGATACTAAAAAGGATCGTTATTAATGCTCATCATTGACCAATATGACATAACTAACTATGTGTGTATATGTGTGTGTGTGCGTGTATGTGTGTGTGCGTGTGTGTGTGTCCTCTCCATACTCTCTCTTAAATACCTACTCACACACACATACACACACCTACACGTACACTTTCTCTCTGTCTCTCTCGCTCTATCTCTCTCTCTCACACACACACACACACACACACTATGCATAGACACACTCTCTCTCACACACACATTCTCTCACTCTCTCTCTCACACACACAGACACATACATAGACACACGCCTCTATATTCTCTCACATACACGCAAACACTATACACACTCTCTCTCTAGCTGTTTCATACACACCCCTCTCTCCTTTCTAACACCACACACACACACACACACACACACACACACACTAACACAAAAACAGAGTGCATGCTCTCTGGTTCTGTCTCTCACACACACACACACACACACACACACACCACTATGCATCAACGGGACATTCTTCTGGGAGTTTCCATTTCCAAAGAAGGATGACAACCACTTCACTGTGTGTGTGTGTGTGTGTGTATTTATGGAAAACGGTTCTTCTGGCATTCATCCACTCCTCTCTAGCTGTGGAGTTTAGAAATGCACCAACACTAGTGCACCTCAACTGCCTCATTCAGATTTCTACCAAACACACACTCACACACACACACGCACACTTTTATCCTGGCTAAGACTAAGTAGGGTTCCTGTAGGGTTCCTGTAATGGCAACGCCATAGACTAAGTAGGGTTCCTGTAGGGTTCCTGTAATGGCAACACCATAGACTAAGTAGGGTTCCTGTAGGGTTCCTGTAGGGTTGCTGTATAAATAAGAGAGTTAAACCTGAGGGAGGTTTAACTCTCTTATTTGAAAAACATGAAGAGATGAGGGAGCTATGGCGTTGCCATTACAGGAACCCTACAGGAACCCTACTTAGTCTATGGTGTTGCCATTACAGGAACCCTACAGGAACCCTACTTAGTCTATGGTGTTGCCATTACAGGAACCCTACAGGAACCCTACTTAGTCTATGGCGTTGCCATTACAGGAACCCTACTTAGTCTATGGTGTTGCCATTACAGGAACCCTACTTAGTCTATGGTGTTGCCATTACAGGAACCCTACAGGAACCCTACTTAGTCTATGGTGTTGCCATTACAGGAACCCTACTTAGTCTATGGTGTTGCCATTACAGGAACCCTACAGGAACCCTACTTTAGGGTATGTTCAGACAAATGTCTTTTTCTGACACAAGAAGTTGTGCAGACCGCTTTTTCAGTTTGAAAAAAAAGCTGCCATCGTATTGTTCCAAAAAGCAGCCGGAAGCGTCTTTTTGCTATAGACAAAGTGACTAACGTTACGTGTGGATACAAAATGTTGCGGAAGAGAAAACTCACGTTGGCTATTGCTTTTGGTATGTTATGGTAAAGTTGTGAAGTCATGTCAAACAATTCGCTATGCTCAGACACTAAAACGAGTCTCTCGATCGGTGTTCTGTCACCTTCTCCATTTTTTACTTGCTTGTCATGGGAAACCACAGGTCTCGGTAATCAGCTTGTGATTGGTCATCTGTAAATAAGACAGCGTGACGTATGGCGTTTTTCCGCTAGAAGTTGAACATTTCTCAACTTCTGAGCTGCAGTAAAAGACGGTTGCAGTCACATTTTAAAAAAGCCGACGACTTTTTTGAAAACACGGTCTACTCCATAGAGATAATGTAAAACGAACGCCGGCAGCTGAGAAAAAGACGCTTAGTCTGAACGTACCCTTAGTCTATGGCGTTGATATTACAGGAACGCTACTTAGTCTAAGGCATTGATATTACAGGAACCCTACTTAGTCTAAGGCGTTGATATTGCCTAAGGCTTGCATCCTCCCTCCTCCTATGTCCTTCATACTGTATTGAGATCGTCATTATAACTCCTTCATACTAACCCGTATTGAGATCGTCATTATAACTCTGTCCTTCATACTAACCCGTATTGAGATCGTCATTATAACTCTGTCCTTCATACTAACCCGTATTGAGATCGTCATTATAACTCTGTCCTTCATACTAACCCCCGTATTGAGATCGTCATTATAACTCTGTCCTTCATACTAACCCGTATTGAGATCGTCATTATAACTCTGTCCTTCATACTATATATACCAGTTATATCACCAGGGTTCCTACACATTTTTGATTCCAAAATTCCATACTTTTCCCATACTTAATTTCCAGACTTGGAAAACTAGAGCTTTACATGCTTATTATTATGTTCTACATAAACTAGGGCACACACTCACACACACACACACACACACACATACAAACACACTCACACACACACACAAACAGACTCACACAAACACACTCACACACACACACATTTACTCATCTACTCCCAATTCAGCAAGAATAAAAGTGCAGAGAAGACAGAGAGAGAGACAGATAGGCATGGAGAGAGACAGACAGAGAGAGAGACAGACACACACATAGGCATGGAGAGAGACAGACAGAGAGAGAGACAGATAGGCATGGAGAGAGACAGACAGAGAGAGAGACAGATAGGCATGGAGAGAGACAGACAGAGAGGAGAGGCAGACACACAGATAGGCATGGAGAGAGACAGACATGGAGACACACCGGCAGACAAGAAGCTAAAAAGAGAGGGAGGGAGGGAGAGAGAGATGAGCACATGCAATGCTATCTGCCCCACTTTTATATTCAACCTATTACATAATATCCCATCTCTCACTCTCTCTCACACACACACACACACACATAGACACACATTAATCACATTTTATGTTTGTATACCACAGATACACATACACATTACTGGTATAGACACATATGTGTTGCTTGCACACACACACACACACACACTCTGATTGACAAACATTACATAAGCATACACTAAAGTAAACTGCCAAGAAGAACATCTCAGCCAAGCACACACACAGAGAGTCACTACAGAAGAGTGTGTGTGTGTGTGTGTGTGTGTGTGGCAAGGAGGCAAAAAAAGGACTGGCCCACAGTACTAAGAAACACTAATGCTGTGATTCCGCTGTCTATGCTGATGGCTTGTGACAACCCGTAACTTGTGAAATAACGTCACTTCCTCGTAAGAAAGACCAATCAATCGAGTAACGTAGCATTGTCTAGCGTTTGTTTTTAGCAATACAGCAACATTGCTAGCCACTTTTACCAACACCAACAGATAAAAAACATATTCCACGATATTCCACGAACAACAAGACAACGTAACACATACCTGTGAGGCATTGGAATGTGTATGAGTAATTGGAATGGACATCTACATTTGCTAAGCAGCAAAAGAGGAGTAAAATAGCTACAAACACAGGGCGCAGCCATCTTTGTTTTCAAGTCGTAAGAACTCTCCGCCAAACTTGGTGGTCCTCTGGCTTGTACGAGATCGCTTCTCGTCAGATGACTTGAAATGGGCGTGTCGTTGCGTAATTTTGCATAACTTCCAATTTTTCGGACTGCTGTGGAAATCGTAGACAAATGTAAGGAGTGATGTTATATGAGGAGAAATGTAAAGTGTGTTGTTATGGAGTGTTGTTATGTTATATGGAGTGTTGTTATGGAGTGTTGTTGTGGAGTGTTGTTATGTTATATGGAGTGTTGTTGTTATATGGAGTGTTGTTATGGAGTGTTGTTATGTTATATGGAGTGTAGTTATGTTATATGGAGTGTTGTTATGTTTTATGGAGTGTAGTTATGGAGTGTAGTTATGGAGTGTAGTTATGGAGTGTAGTTATGTTATATGGAGTGTTGTTATGGAGTGTTGTTATGTTATGTGGAGTGTTATGGAGTGTTGTTATGTATGATGGAAATACGAGCGTTCGTCATAATATGCTTAATGGTAAGCACCCTAACGGGCACATCATGGAATGATCCTACATGTCAATCCAAATAAAGAACTAAAATGTCTACGTGTGTGTGTGTGTGTGTGTGTGTGTGTGCGTGCGTGCGTGTGTGTGTGCGCACATGTGTGTGTGTGTCTACGTGTGTATACGTGTGTGTGTGTGTGTGTCAGTGTTGTGATTCCCTTTCCACCACAAGCAGAACACGAGTGCTGAACACGGACTCACACTCAACAGTCAACACACATCAGGCACACACACACACACACACACATCCCCCTTCACACTCCATAATGTCAGATGACAGTCTAAATTCTGAGTTTATATTTCAGTGACACTGTCTTCAACATCCTCTTTCTGTCTCGCCCTCCCTCTCTCAGCTTTCTGGTTTTCATCCGCGCTGCTGGAGGCGGTTCCGGCTCTTCTCACGCGCAGTGCTTCATGTTTTGACAGGTCCTCGTGCTGCTCTGAATGTATTTGACAATAGAACGCGCTCAAGAGATCAAGAATCCGTTTCACGTGCTGCTGCAGCTGTGATACAAAATGTTCTTCTGCTGAATGCGAGGCGTGTGTAAGACACCGCGCACAGACATCATTTTCCCTCATTTTACTTATTCCGTAACAGCGACCTGTTATACCACGTGCATGTACACCAAAACCCTAAATAATAAATAAGTCATACCGCTGTCAGGCACCCTCCTTCCCCGGGAATACACGGTAATAGCAGCGTAACAACAGCCTTGCCCGCACCAGCTAGTTAATCGCGGCCGACGTGTTGCCAGCTCTGCTGAACCTGCGGAAGCGGAGAGGCCTCGTGCCCGTCCGTGGGCCTCACCTGCACATGTCGGCGAAGGCCAGAAAATTCAGCTTCTTCATCTTTTTCTCGCTGAGCCAGAAGCCCACGCGCCGGCCGCGGAGGAAGGTCTGCATCTCCTGATCCTCGCGGCCCTCCTCCAGATATGACAGACTCGCGCAACCGGACTCTCCGGCGAAAACAGGAAACAAGTGAACTTACTCACACAACCCTGTCGAGAGAGAGAGAGCGAGACATGTTAGGGTCGGCCGCGATGTCCATCCGTACTGGTCCTCCGGAGAGACAGGCAGGGTCCAGCTAACGTTACTTAAAATGACTGATGCTTAACATAACCGAGTTCCTCTTGCAATTAACGTTAAGCAATTAGCTGCTACTGTTATTGGGTTGAAATGGACTCCAACGTTACGTGCCCAATGGCTAGTAATGGACCAGTCCCTTTCATGTTTTTCTTGCGATCCCGGAGCAATCTGAGATAACTCAAGAGTCTAAAAAGGCTCAAATGCGCCATAATATTCACTAATGTTCCTAGACGCAGCAAGCTAGCTAACATACGTTATAGCCCTCGGTTAGACATCTTCATGGGTTTGAAGAGGGTGAAACCTGCCCCACAGGAAAACATCTACGATCGCATACCGTTAACAACCGTTTGCACAGTGTGATGAATGAAACAAACAGCCTTACCAGTTAGTGCATTTCCGACAAGATAATCGCTGTTTTCGTCGGGGTAGCAACCGAGCTAGCTAGCTTGAAAGCCGTCCACTAACGTTTCCCAGTGATCTTAACCACAGATTCAGAAGGAACCGATCAAAAGCGCGCAGTCACCCGGAGATGTTTTTAATCCCAATGAGGTATTCGAATCGATGTGGGCACGATCACACCCTAACGTTCGAAGGGCAATGTATGTGCCCGCCACTACCATGACACGGGTCGGCAGCGCGCAGCCAAATGGATCACACAGCTCCTCTCCCTCTCTCTCACACACACACACACACTTACACATTCATACACACTACTCGCCCTGAATTCAATGAAAACCTGCGATGCCTCGCATGACCAACAGAGGGAAGCAGACAGGAGAACCGTCCCTTAAAGGGGCAGCTAGAACGTTTGGTCACTTAAACCTCTTCACCATTGACCACCCCAGAAACCCACAAAGTCCTCCGACACATATAGGCTACTAAATGTACATGTAGACCCCGCCATTCGGAGCATGACCTCTAAACTTTACTGCTGGCCACAGCTCTAAGACACAAGTTATGGTGTATTTGAGTTGTTGACTACAGGGCTCTGCACGAGACGCTACTATAGTGACATGTTGTGGATGCACTTGTTATTAGTTATGCCTGTTATTCCACTTCACAAAGAAATTGCATTTGTTATTAGTTATGCCTGTCATTCCACTTCACAAAGAAATTGCATTTGTTTATTAAAAATAGTCAGAAGACTGCTCCGCAGTCGCTTCTACGTCCTCGTTGTGGATTTTGTCATTTCTCTGATGCATTACTGATGTGATCTTTATTTAGCATGATGCATTACTGATGCATTACTGATGTGATCTTTATTTAGCATGATGCATGGTGTACGGAGCCCCTAAGGGGACATGAGCAAAAAAAAATCTAAAGTTTAGTTTCATGTGCTCACGTGAAACTTTCATGTGCTCACGCAAAACTTTCATGTGCTCACGTGAAACTTTCATGTGCAGAATTTTTTTTAAAAGTTTAGTTTCATGTGCTCACGTGAAACTTTCATGTGCTCACGTAAAAGTTTCAGGTGCACACTTGAAACTTTTGCGTGCGCACATGAAAGTTTCGTGTGGGCACATGAAAGCCATATTGATGTAGCCTGGTCCATACTGGAGACAGTCACAGCTAGAGAAATGACTACAGTACAGGAATTAGTTGTGCTATATTTTAATCTAGGTCTTCATTATAAGGACATTGCTGCTTTGCTTGCAAGTCGTCACCATTATATGGTTTCGATACGACATTTAAAACGGATTTTAAAGTCTTGTAATCTGTTCCGGCGCAAGGGATACAGCGATTTGAATCAGGCCATTACTTTCATTCATGAACAGCTACAAACATCTGGCCAGCTCCACGGATATAGGTGGATGTACACAAAATGCAAGGAGAATGGATTAAACATGAGGAAAGAGGATGTTCGACTAATTTTACGATAACTAGATCCAAGAGGTGTTGAACTCAGAGTGAGGAGACGGCTTCATCGCCGAAACTACTTTGCTAAAGGGCCTAATTACATTTGGCACTTAGACTCTTATGACAAATTGAAGCCTTTTGGCATCTGTATAAACGGCTGTATCGACGGATTTTCGCGGAAAATCATCTGGATGAATGCATTTACCACAAGCAGTGATCCAAAACTTATTGGTGGCTACTACATGGAGGCAGTGGAAAGGTTGGGTGGTTGTCCAAGGATTGTCCGAGGCGACCGAGGCACTGAGAGACTGTCAGCGCTTTCTCCGTTGCAACATTCACGATGGCTCTGCTATTGACAGCTATGAAGGGGCAAGCACGGCCAATCAGAGGATAGAAAGTTGGTGGGGCTTCCTCAGGAGAGAATCAATGGAGTTTTACATCTGTCTGTTTGCTGATCTGAAGGACCGTGGTTTGTTCGACGGTGCGTATTTGGACAGAGGTCTAATTCAATTCTGCTTCATGGGCATCATCCAGGTAAGCTACACATAGCCTACACTCACTGTTGATTAGGCTGCATTGTTATTTGTTACACACCTACATTGTTACTGTAAACATAGGTTGTCACAAACGAACCAACGTTGTCCAAGGTCTTGGACAAACAGTAGGCCTAACACACGGCGAATGTGTAAAATGAATGTGATGTTGCCTATGACTGCTGAAACAAATTAGATGGATAAATTCATGCTATTGGCAAGAGCAGATCATTTGTTCCTGTGTCTGGATGTTGTGTAACCTACGACATTCTGCATACTAATCAGTTTTGTGATAACCTAAGCAGGGGCGATTCTAGACCTAGAGCTTTGCTGGGGCACAGGCCCCCAACTCCCAATACATTAAAAAACAAAAAAATTAACTGTGCGCGCATGATGAAAGGCTATGAAATAAATGGCTAGCCTGATTTGGACCATCACATATCTCCCCTAGGTCACAGACATCCTCCTCCATACTCTGAATAGTTTTACGTCTAGCCCCCATCATGTTCTCATCCGTTTCTTGCCTGTCTCTCTCCTCCCCCTGCCTGGTACTGGACTGCCCAGCCTGTGCTCTTTCTCCCCTCTCTTCTCCCTCTCTTTGACCTTCTTCTTCTCCTCCTTCTCCTCCTCCAGCACTCTCTCCCTCAATTGTTGTAGCAGCCACTATCCAGCAACATCCAAACACATAGGCATAAGGAGGCCTATACCCGCACCACCAGACTGGCAAGTAGCTTCATCCACCAAGCAATCAGGATGCTGAACACTCTACCCACTCTCCCATCACTGACAGCCCCCCCCCCACCCACCAGCCAGCCAGGAACCTAGGAAACTAGGATCCTGTCTACCCTAACCCCCAACACCGCCCTGTGGAACTGCACTGTGACTGGCAAGCCCTAACGTGTTGCTGCTTCACATCAAGCCTGATATACTTGAAATTACTGCATACTGCATATCAATGTAAATATACAGGTCACACAAGCACAAGTTTAAACTTCATGTAACTGTTAAGACTATATAAATATACAACACAACTACCTCTATTTTTATATATATATATATATATATGTCCTATATTTCTATTTTGATACATACATGTTCTATATTTCAGTCTTGCACTTTAATTTAATGTTTATTGTCTATGGCTATGTCTATAGTATGTCTATGTCTGTATTTAAAGTATGTCTATGTCTGCATGGGAAAGTAAGAAACGAAATTTAAATTCTTTGTATGACCAGTGCATGTAAAGAAATTGACAATAAAAGCCGACTTGACTTGACTTGACTTGACTTGATACATACTCGCTGCATGAATTTAATAGGCTTTCCTACTAACACAAGGGAAGTTTATTTTTAGTCAAAATTGAGATATACTTCCCTCCCAGGCAAGGGCCCTATAGACATCCTGGCAATACTGCAGTTCTTTGTAGCTTAAATAGCCTACTAAAGCCTTCATACTGACTTTTGGTGATAATTTGCAAATGTAGCCTATAATAATCTACACAGATGGCTATTCTGATTCTTAGGCTACATTTGCAAATGCAGTAAACTTATTTAAGTTTGCCATTAAACTATTAATCAAATCACAGCACTGGCTATTACCAGCATAAATGTTAATGTTACCGTTAATGTGGGCAAAATTGTCATACCTCCCTCTTCCTCCTCATCTCTCCTCACTGTTCCTGTTCCTCTCCCTCTGTTCAGGAAAACATTTCTGATGTCCATCTCTGAATAGTTTATCAGAAGGCTATGTTTAGTTTTACAGTACAGGACTCTCTCTACAGTAGGTATAAATCATTATTAATTGTCCGCATGTCTGCATGCAGCCTACTGTAGCATGGTGTGTGTGTGTGAGGGAGAGAGCACAAGCTGGTAAACTGTTGCTAAATTTAGGCTACAATGACGCTAAGCATTGAAAAACAGATGCTAGTTATGTGGGCAACACTCTCTAACAGCGATCAACTTGTCATTTTTTCTGTCAATCAAGTTGTGAATTTGTTGTAACATTAAACAGGGGACGACTTACTCTGCTCAAAGTGATGTAACGAGCTCCAACGGATTCCACAGTGTATGTGTGTGCAGTACAACGAAACACTCGGAAGAATCATGTGAACGATTTTCATTGGTTGTTGCGTTCAATCTTACCCAGCTACAGAGGTGCTATTTCCTGATTGGCTATTATGGCCCCTTTCTTTATTCCTTATCATTTTTTATTGGCTGGTAAGTGACAGGCTCGAGCCATGATTAAAGCAGGCATGGAGATGCGCTCATGAATGTCGTTTCCAGCTAGAGCCGCGCTAGAATTGTACTGGGGCACTGGAGACTTTTACTAAGGCACGTGCCCCAGTGAATAAGGTCTAGTGACGCCCCTGAACCTAAGTATTAGTGACAGAAGTTGGTGTTAAACTGTTAAGGCTAAGATGTGCAGGAATTGTTCTAGTGTGATTTACTAGTCGTCCAGTAGATGGCGCTCCAACATAAAGAATAGCGATACATTGTATGGTAGTTTTTGTTATTTGTTAGGCCCTAAATTAAAAAAAAAACCATGACAATAACAAATTGCAAAAATTACTTTTTTTTTTATTTATTCCCAATAAACTTTTTTCCAGGATGAATTAGATGAGACAACTCGTGTGTGGGATTCCCATGTCATCAGACCATCAAAGAATGACAGAGTGCCCAGTGGTCAACCCAGAGTCATGTACATGTTCCCTGAACTCCACAGAACTGATGACTGCATTTCCCCAGTGGAAATAGCCGATTTACAGCTTTGTCAGAGTAGCTGCACATTTCGACCAATAGTGCCATGTGACACAGACATCTACAACATCTGCAACTTCCTTATGGTTGAATCCCAACTGCATCTTCCGGCTGATGCTTATCAAGCATTGGATTTGTATCTGCACTTGAGAAATGAAATCAGGTCCACTCTCTAATTCTATCTACACGAAACACATCAACTTTCTTAAGTCAGCGTGTAAATGATAAATGATAGCCTACTGACGCTGTTAATTCATCTGTTATGTGTATTATGAATCTTGGTAATGTACTGTAGGATGTTTTGCTTTGCCCTCACATCAGTCATGAACAGGGAAATATTGACAGAAGCACAGCAAAGAAATGAAGCATATGACATGAATGAAGAAATTGTAATTTTCATTTACTTGGACATTTTGAGTGTTTCCCATGTGAGGCTTCAACAAAAACAGCCATTGGTATTTGCCATTAAAATGTGAAACAGGTGAATGTGCTATATTCTGCAGTATTGTACAGTAATAACAGCTTCCCTGAAAAGGCATAACATAAATATAACATAACAAACATGTATCTTAATAATCACTTTCCAAACATTCATGAACAGCATCAGTGTGTAGTGTATTTAACTGCTAAATGCAAATCTGCAAAAACTCATGTGTCAGTACATTACATAACAAACATTGATGCTTAATAACAAATAAGTAAAAGTGTCACATTTATTACATCCATTACAACAGCCAACAACAAACATTTGATTGTCAACAGATATCTCATGTTTCAACTTCTTTTTAAGGTTCACTTTTTAGAGTCTACACAATATCCATTGTGAAACAATCACCAGACAATACACAGTCAAATTCTGTTCAGAATTTGGGGTATGTGCTGTAGGTGCATGGTAATTCAAGTACTGCTCCACAAGTGTGTGCAACAGGCCTGCGACTTAAACCACACAATTTATTAAAAGTTACTTCAATTTTGTCTTTTCACAGCACAGTGGACCCTGTGCAGAAGTGCAAAAAGGTCTAGCTTCTTTTGGTCAATGCTTCTGACATATCGTAGTAGGTGGTTGAGGGCTGCCTGCTCCTGTGTACTTAAGCTTTCATTTGACGGTTTAATCATCTGTGCCACTTTCCTGTTGGTTGGTCTCTTAGACTCATAGAGTTCCATTAGGCGGCCTTTGGTTATGGGAGTTGGCAAAGCAGTGTGAATACTGGACAGAAAACAATCAATTATAAATTTCGGCTCTTGAAGAAGAGCTTTGTGTGCCATTGTTACAATGGTAGCCTTTAGGTTCTCTTTACAGGGCAGGCAGTGTGCGCCCATTCGTGAGAAGAGGTCGAGTAATTCCTCCTCATCACTCTCATCCATGCTGCCCTGCATTGCTTTTTCAATGGATAGTCTCTCAGTCACTGACAGGAATCTGGCAAAGGACGTCATCAAGAGTTCTTCATCCACTGAGCTGACTCCTTGGCAGCAGGCAAGAACAAAAGCTGGTGACAGTGATAGGCATGATGCCGTGGTCCAAGTATCCTTTCAACCAGACTCTACTAACTGCTTTCCATTCCTTCTCAGAATAGTCTGGTCGTAGTCTGGGAACTCTCTCTTCTTCCCCCTCACACTGTTCCAAGAAGTGTTCCCAGAAGGCGGAATACACCTCTCTTGACACACCATCGCTGTCCACAGCTTTCTCATTTATTAACTCCTTTTTCAGATTAACATTCAGTACTCTTGGATCCATGAAGACATTAAGGACATCATGAACTATGTTTACTCGCCTTAATTCCACATACAGGACTGCTTTTTCAGACTGATCTGGTGATGCTGTAAGACTGTTTGATGATGCAGGTTCATCGTTAAATGTAGAATGCTGCAATTTAAAAAACAAACAAAAAACAATTAGATGAGATTATTGATTTATTAAATAAGTTAGATTACTGACAGAAAATTAACTAGATGTACCGCAGAGCGGTACAAAATATGACCGCCGCCCAGTCCAGCACATGTTTTCCACAAAAATAAGTCACGCTGAAAGGCATATATGATTCTAACTGTCTCACTGAATTGCATTATGCACACTCAATTCTCACTGGTATCTGCTAGACAACAAGTACCAAAACATGATTAGTTCATAGATTTTACATGTAATATACATTTTATACAACCCCACCCCCATCTTGCCTGTTCATAATTCTGAGAAATTCTTGAATTGTGTGCATGTGTGCGTGTACATGTTTATGTTTATGTGTGTGTGGGTGGGTGTGTGTGCGTGCATGTGCTTGTGTGTTTGCCTGTTTATGTGCCTGTGTGTGTGCATGTGCATGCATTTGATATATGTCTACTGTGTGAGTATGTGTCATACGTAGGATTACTGTGAATGTATGTGTGTGCGTGTGTATCTGTTTATGCACATGTGTGCATATGGAATGGGTTTGCATGACCCCTGGAGGCAAACATACGCAACAAATTGGTCATCCTAGGCCCTACGGTTCTCAAGATATTCACAGAAAACTGTGTCTGCCCTACCCTCCTTTCGGGGGGTCCAGTCCAGCGGGGGGGGCTACAGATCAAAACGAAAAGCGACGGTTCCATGCTATCTATGTGGGGTTACATGCCCACCAAGTTTCGTGTACCCCGGTCTTTCAGTGTGCCGGGAATCCTTGTTGGTGTACGGTCACTAAATGTACACATAAATTAGTTTATTGTAAGGTCCCCCATGAATGAAAGTCCACAAAACTTGGCATGCATTCGGAGGGTGTCATAATGATCCTACACTACTCAATTTCGTGCAGTTTTGACCATGTCAGCCAGAGATATTGTGATGAAAACACCTAATGTTTTGCTTTTTAATTTTTAACTAGGTGGTGCTATCCATGAAATGAGCGGTTATGGAATGGGTTGACATGGCCCTTTGAGATCAACATACAAAAAAAAAAAGGTCCTCCTAAACCCTATGGTTCTCGAGATATTCACAGAAAACTGTGTCTGCCCTACCCTCCTTTCGGGGGGTCCAGTCCAGCGGGGGGGCTACAGATCAAAACGAAAAAAGGAGGTTCCATGCTATCCATGTGGGGTTACATGCCCACCAAGTTTCGTGTACCCCGGTCTTACAGTGTCCCGGGAATCCTTGACGGAAATTTGGACATGCGAAAAATAAAAAAAATTAAAAAATTTTTGACTAAACCTATATGACCGCTTCGCTGCGCGGCGGTCATAATTAATGACTGACAATCCAGTTTATCATACAGCAAATACAACAATTTATCATATAGAAAAAATGATGATTATCACCAAGAGCAGGGGTCGGCAACCTTTTCTATTGAAAGGGCCATTATTTTGACCAGAAATAAAAATAAATTTGTCTGGGGCCGCAAATATAGCGGAACCCTTTATAAGAAATCAGTTTAAACATCTCTATCTTTATTAGCCTCAGGCATATAGCATACTCTGCATTGTACAGTATAATATTTTCACTAAATGTTAATGTGTTGGGACAGCTTGAAGCTTAACGACTATATGAAATTGTTAGAAATATTTTATAACTTCCATTTTTAGAGAAAGCCTACCATTTTTTAGAGGTTGCCTACCCCTGACCAAGAGAGAAGAAATACTAATTTCTGATTGGCAGGTAGGTGGCTATTAAGTAAGTGATAATGTCCGCCGAGGTGTCCTGTTAAACGGTATTAATGAACGAGGCAAAGCCTGACCCTGACGCGCAGCGCTTATTATACGGCTACTTTTGGTAAGTAACTACTCAATCACTCAATAGGGACAATTAAAATGTTTCATCACCATTAGCAATAACTTTGTTCAACACTATACCTGCATACTGTTGAGGTCACAATGATTCCAAGGAAGGGTGGAGTCTTCATCACCAGCATCTCCATCATCACCAGCACAAACACCTCCAAACTGTGCTTCAAAGTCTTCGAGAGACGCATGGATGGCAAGGGCAATTGGGGAATCCACCTCATAACTGCACTGGTCTCCATGTTCATTTGACGCAAGCATTAAACAATCATTAGAAAGTGAAGGCAGGACTTCGATGTCACTAATCTCACAAGGGGCTGGTCTTGATTGCCTGGTTGGTTCCCCTGTCTGATGGTAATCAACCAAAAAAACAGAACAAACACAGAATTATTACCTAAGCTTACTTAAAGGAGAATTCTGGTTTGATATTGACCTAAAGTGTGTTGAAACATGATACCGAGTGTGAACGTATGTCTCATTGCTCATCTCGGCTCATCTAGCCGATGCTACCAACAGGTTTTCAAAGGGGGGCCTCGGGCATCGGCCTACCCATGCAAATAAATCACTGTTTTACACCATTTACGAGGCTCAAAGTAGCTCCACACTTCATTGGTAGACTTCCGAGGGCCCTGACATTTAAAACGAGACATTGAGAACTTTGAAAAAGCACTGGTAGATTATTTACAAGACGATTTATACAGACAGTACCTTCAGGAAGTTTACCCTTCGCCGCCATCTTGAATTTAGTCACGATAAGTCGAGCGACGAGTACTAATGAACAGGTATGATGAGGGATCAGTTGCTGCTACTGGAATCCATGCATTTCCACAGAATTATTTTTGTTTTATTTTATTTGCATGGCTAGGCCGATGCCCGAAGCACCCGCAATATCACACCGGTTCATGATAATTACTACTACTGTCTATGCACAATTTCAACCAAATTTTGCTGCTCTTATTTTTTTTCATTATTATATGTGCCCTCTTATTTACTTATTTACTTACTTTTTTGTTTACTTGAATGTTATGTTTGTCTGTGGACTTAAATTGGTAAAATATGTCTTGTCTTCACCGTGGGATAGTGAGAAACGTAATTTTGATCTCTTTGTATGTCTGGAACATGTGAAGAAATTGACAATAAAGCTGACTTTGACTTTGACTATAGGCCTAGCTTATTGCATAACTTTCCTGATAGTGAAGACAAGCCATTTTGTGATCGTTTGACATTTGCAATGATGTGACTCAAAAGCAGTGTTTGGTAGCATAAGTGACGTTTCTCTGTCTGACACTTGTTGTCTAGCTGTGGGGCACGTCTTCTGAAACGTTAAATTCGGGACCATTAGCCTATCGCTTGTTTCAATTTGGGACCTTGCAGTCGGAAATGTAGTTTGTTTATTCAAAGTCTCACGTCCAATGTTGCCTGGGCTATTCAAAGCATCAGTTTATTGCACATACTTTTCATGTAATTTTGAATAGCCACTACATACCCGTGTTTGTTGGCGTGTTGTTGCAAAATCCGCATAATCATTTTATGCAAGCAAACATACAGGAAGTCTTTATTGTTTAGGTCAGAGATGATAATCAAACATCTTGCATTTTAACCGTGATTTAGTGCTGCCAAATCTCCGCTTATCCTCTCTCTGGTCCTGCGCAGTGCTGTCAGAGGGTGGCTATGGTAGAGTGGAGAAAGCCAACGTGTGCTTCTTTTACCGATATATAACGATATATTTAGCTTTTCTTATCCAAACAATGTCAAACTATGCACTGCACTTACTTATGCCAGTAGCAAGACACTACTCATGCCAGTAGCAAGACACCTGCCAAGTTTGAAATCGAACGGACCAACGACACGCAGACAGACAGACAGACGTTCCTGCAATTTATGGATATAGATGCGATGGCTTGTTTGTTGGGATAGGCATCCGACAACGAGTAGGCCTCGGGGCAAAAGCCAGGTCTATCATTAGTCATAATTCTTCAAACCCTGACTTGTGAATCTAAAGGTCTCCACCCACTGTTGGTCAGTGAAGTAGAGCTATAATCGGGCCTTAAAATGTAGGCCCGACAAGACCCGAGCCCCACAGAAATCAGCCCGAGCCCTGACCGAGTCCGAGACTGACAGCTTTTTAAAAGCCCGAACCCGTTTACAGCCCGACATTATTCAAATGTCCGCACGCACGCAGCTCTTTTGCCTTTTGTCAAGAATGAGTAACATTTGACATAATTTATTCATGACTAACGTAGCCTAGGCCACTTGGAAGTTGGAACAAAGAAATAAAATAGCCCACGTCCTCTCAGCATTCTGAAGTTTGCGGGAACTCTCCCATACGCAGCCCCGACATTAAATAGTTCTTGCTCCAGCTTTTCAAACCCCTCGCCATTTACGATATTAAAAGGCCTTTAGAATGTCTTTACAGCGAAAGCTGATACTTCTCCGTAACCATTTGTTTCACCTTTGCAGGGTTTGATTTTGTTGCTGTAGCCTAACAAACGATGTGATCCTGATGGGCACTGACTATGGGGGGTTTTCCTGCCATTAATAAAATTAAAATGAACAGTGAAATTAAAATGAAAAACTCGTTTTGCCATTTAATTTTCAAAGTGTCAGTGCAATTATCCTGCCAAAATTAAAAATAAAATGAAATATATACATTTGGCTTTTAATTTTCCTGATAAACACGATACATTTGTGACAAAAATAAAAATAAATTGAAAACGTCTATTTGTCGTTTCATTTTCATTACCATCCTGGTATATTACTGCCAAAAATGAAAATGCAAACTTCACTTTGACTTTGCCTTTTCCTGACAATGCGCACAATGTATGCCAAAATGATAAATAAAATGAAAACTGACACCTGCTTGCGATTTATTTTCCATTTCTCGATTTTCATTTTCATTTTCAAGTTCACAACATGCAAATGAGCTGCATTGTTAATGAGATGTATGTGGGTGGCGCGAGCCTGCTCAATTCGTTGGAGAGGACAGTACGGCGTAGAATGCAGGAGCTTGGATTTAGGTGATGAACGTAGGCTAATGTTAACGTTTATGCTATGTGTTCAACGGAAAAGGTCGTAAAACAGCCACTCTCTGATTGTTGCCAGCCACAATTGCTGTGTTAAATTAACGTTATATTTTCCCAATGTGTTAGTTCACTGGGTTTTCTAACTTGAACACATAGCATAAACGTTAACATGCTGTCATTCCTAACTGCACATAGGCTGTAATCGTCTCGGCAGGGATATCCTTTTGATTGACTGATTACATGTTGTCTGCTTTTTTATCATATACAGTCAGCTATTTGAACCTAAGTTATTTCAGTAATTTTAAATGCTGGTCGAAGGTTGAGTCACAGCCGAGAGCAATAAAACGGTAAATAAGACGGATTTACTGGCTACCGATTATATCTCGTGAACAAACTCTTGCATAAACTGTTGTTGCTCGAGGCTTTGGATTATCGGACTCTATAACCTTGATCGCCAAACTTTTCTGTCAAACGTTAACGTTAAACGTTAAGCCAGTATCAAGGGCTGCAAATAATACTGGGCCAAGGAAACGATATCTGGAAGAAGAAAGCATCAAATTCCTTCTAACGTCTCTCAAAACTAGTGACTCAATATAAAAGTGAGATCTTCTCAGATTACTTACCCGCTACCTGTGTTCGAGTTATCAAGGAACTGCACGATATCGCTGTTGCTAGCCAACTAGCAAACAAACGTTTAAAAAACAGTTGACACCGGCGAGCCATCGCCGCGACACGATGCCTCCCCTCAGCTGTGCACCAGGCTGCGACTCATGCGTCCTTCTCAGCGAAAAGATAGTGGAACTCGAAGCCAGAATAGCGACCCTCCATCAGATTGAGAAGGATGAACAGTTCCTCGACACCATTCTCTCCGTAAGTAACGTTACCTCTCTTACACACACAAATGCCAGATGCCCTGATTTCACTCTGTCCTCCAATACTTTAACCATGCCATGCACTAATGCAACTTCTGTCCCTGTTGCCTCTCCCCGGCCTCTGCTGAGAACCAAGCCTGCTCTGCTGGCCAGCTCCACTCCACACCAGCCTGAGCCATGGCGTAGAAGCAAGCATCACAAGCACGGCAGACGGTCCGGACGGCACTCAGGCCCAGCCCAACCTATCTGACTGGAAAATCGCTATGCCATTCTGACCCGAGGATGAGGAGCCCCTCCAGCCCGAGACAACCATCCTGGTCCCTCCTCAAAGTCGGCCCCCCGACCCCCTCCTCCCGGACCTCATCAACCTCCACCCTGGTCATCGGCAGTTCCATGGTTAGAGACCTCTGCATTCCCCCATCATGTAGCGGTCCCTCCAAGGTCTACTGCTTCCCTGGTGCCAAGGTCCTTGACATCCAGCAGAAACTCCCAAGCATCCTGGCCCGCCACACCAAGGTCAACAACATCATCGTACACGTGGGCACGAACGACATCAGAGATAAGCAGTCAGTAGCACTGCAGGAAAACTACAAAACTCTCATCACCACTCTGATGGGCACAGAAAAGGTGCTGAGAGATGGTCCAGACTGTTCGATCTCCACACCTGGCTCAAACGCTACTGCGCTTCCCTAAGCATCCCCTATGTCAACAACTGGGGCTTGTTCTGGGAGAGGCCCAGTATGCTGAAGCGTGATGGTCTCCACCCAAACCAACATGGAGCCAGGCTACTCTCTGACAACATAGCGTCCACACTGAGACATTGACATTCTGTAGAAAATATTACAGATTCACGCCCCCCAGGTATTGATTCGAATGGCATTATACATGTGGATGGGTCTGAGAATGTTTTCTGCAGGGTAACATACAATACTACTACCATAGATCAAGCTGTGTCGTGCAATAGCATGACTTATGCTTATAGTTCTATTCCAACGTTGATTTCTACCCAACGTATAGTAAAAAGAAAAGACAAATTTAAAACTAGAAACCTAACAAATATTCTTTCCATACCTCAGCATATTCCTCAAAAAGCCAGAGGCATTTTCAGCTAACATGGGTTTACTAAATATAGGTGCACTTACTACCAAAACCTTTGCAATCAATGATTTTATTAGTGAAAAAAAAAATTGATTTTCTGTTTCTTGTTGAAACCTGGCTGACTTCAGACAGCGAAGCTGTTCTTGTTGAGACTTGTCCCCCAAATTATAATTTCTTCCACTCAATTAGACAAGGCAAACGAGGTGGTGGAATTGCCTCCATTCTCTCAAACAAATATAGTTGCACACGAGTCAACTTTTGGCTAATTCGCTTCCTTTGAGTATATTGCCCTCACTCTGAAGGCTGACCCAGTTGTACTTCTATTAACCTTATACCGCCCTCCTAAACTATGGACTGGCTTTCTCGACCAGTTTTCTGAACTTATGTCGCTCATCATCACTAGCTATGATCGGATAATTGTAAATGGCGACTTCAATATTCATGTCAATAAGACAACTGATGCTAAAGCCAGTAAGTTCCTTAATGTGTTGGACAGTTTAGAGCTAAAGCAGCATGTTACAGGACCCACCCACAACCTTGGCAACACCCTCGATCTAGTCATTTCCAGAGGGATAGAAGTCACAGACTTATCAGTAAATGATATAAATATGTCTGATCATCATTGTGTATCTTTTAATATTGTACTACATACTCCAAAAATTCATCCCGAAATTGCAATCAAATCGCGACTCTTGGACATTAGAGCAGAACAGCAGTTCATAGCTCTTATAGACTCCATAAATGTAGATATTTTACATCATCCCATTGATCAAATGGTAGAGGCTCTTAATCGTGAATTAGGCGCTCTGCTTGACAGAGTGGCACCCTTAAAGACTAAAAAAAAAAGCCCTGTAGCAAACTGACACCTTGGATGAACGAAAATATCCATGATCTAAAAAAGATCATGTAGGAAAGCTGAGAGAACATGGAGAAAAAAACTAAGTTACAGGTTCACCGTGCCATTCTAAAAAAAAAAAAAATGCAAATTATAATAGAGCTATTCGAATGAGAGGAGGAACCACTTCTCTAAGGTAATTGCTGAAAACAGTGGAAACTCTAGGGTGTTGTTCTCTACCATTGATGGGCTATTGCATCAAACACCTTTTGATACACTCAGTCAGGCATCCTCTCTAAGATGCGAAGAATTTGCAGACTTCTTCAAAAACAAAGTCATTTCTATAAGGGAGGCTATTGGTAACACAAGTAATATGTTTGATAGTACACCCAAAAACAGCCCCCAAAATTAAGGTCCTTTAGCACTATTACTCAATCTGAGCTTGGTAAAATTATAACTCAAACCGGCTCCTCAACATGTGTTTTAGATCCAATCCCTACTACATTCCTCAAAAAAATATATGATGGCTTAGCTCCCTTTTTTTTCAAGGTAATAAATACCTCATTAGAAACAGGTATATTTCCAACTGCTTTTAAAACCGCTGTTGTGAAACCTTTACTTAAAAAAGTCAAAACTTGACCATACCAATCTGAGCAACTACAGGCCTATATCAAATCTATCGTTTTTGAGCAAAGTACTTGAAAAAGTTGTTTTGCAATCAGTTAAATACCTTCCTCAACGAAAACAGTATCCTTGAAAAATTCCAATCAGGTTTTAGATCAAATCACAGCACAGAAACGGCTCTAGTAAAGATAGTCAATGATCTCAGACTAGCTACCGACTCAAACAAAGTCTCAATCCTTATTCTTCTGGATTTGAGTGCGGCATTTGACACCATTGATCATAGCATCCTAATTCACCGCCTTGAAGTGGGTGGGTCTCTCTGATAATGCTCTAAACTGGTTTCAAACCTACATTACTGGCAGAGATTTTTTATATCAGTCTAGGAGATCATGTATCTGAAAAACATGACTTGCCTTTTTGGTGTGGCCCAGGGGAGCTGCCTTGGTCCCCTGCTATTTTCTCTATATATGCTCCCATTGGGAAACGTCATAAGTCAGCATAATGTAAACTTCCACAGCTACGCAGATGATGCCCAATTGTATCTTTCTGTGGAGCCAACTAACCCAGATGGCCTTTGCTCCCTCACTGCATGCCTAACCTCCATTAATCAGTGGATGAGCAAAACTTTTTGAAACTAAATGATGACAAAACAGAGGTACTTCTGGTTGGACCAAAACTAAAGCGAGATATTATTCTTAGTAATCTGGGGAACTTGGCACACCAGGTCAAACCAAAAGTAACAAGCCTCGGTGTCATCTTAGATGCAGAGTTAAGTTTTAAGCCCCATATCAGTAAAGTTACTCAGACAGCCTATTTCCACTTGAGAAACATTGCCAAAGTGCGGCCCTTTTTAACTCAACAAGATGCAGAAAAAAAACTAATTCACGCCTTTATCACTAGCAGGTTAGACTACTGCAATGCACTTTCACTGGTCTTCCCAAAAAACATCTAAAGAAATTGGCACTCATACAGAACTCTGCGGCTAGACTTTTAACTAAGACTAAGAAGAGAGAACACATCACCCCTGTGTTGGCTGAACTGCACTGGCTCCCTATTTCCTATAGAATTGATTTTAAGGTTATGTTAATTACTTACAAAGCTCTGAATGGCATAGCACCTTCATATATCTCTGAGCTTTTAATATCTTATCAACCACAAAGGAAACTTAGATCATCCAATTCTAATCTTTTAATCGTACCCAAAGTGCTCCACAAACAAAGTGGAGAAGCTGCGTTTATCCATTATGCCCCCAAACTATGGAACACCCTGCCTCTGTACATCAAGCAGGCGAGTTCAGTAAATAAAAATAAAAAAGATCTGAAAACATACCTGTACAGGAAAGCTTTTAGTTAACTCATCTTATCCTGTAGACTACATTTTCAGATTATTCTACATCTGCTACTATTGAGGGCGCAGCCAGCCAGAAGCAGATGGGCTCCCCTATTAAGTCAGGTTCTGCTCAAGGTTTCTTCCTGGAATATGGGAGTTTTTCCTTGCCACAGTTGCCATATATAGCGTGCTTGTGGGGGTAAGAGGGTTAAGGCTGCCAGTCTTATGGCGTCATTTTCTATATTTTTGATATGTTGCTGAGTATAACATAAACAGCAAAGAAAAGTGATTGATAATGACTGACTGACTATTATTGTGTTACATGCTTCAAATGTAAAGCACTTTGAGCTGCATTCTGTGTATGAAAGGTGCTATACAAATAAAGCTTTATTATTATTATTATTATTATCCTGCCTGGGCCGGCCTATGATAATAATAATCCAAAAATAATTCAGTGGAAATGCATGGATTCCAGTTTCTTCCAGTAGCAGCAACTGGAATCCATGCATTTCCACTGAATTATTTTTGGAATCTGATCCCTTTATCATACCTGTTCATTCTTACTCGTTGCTCGACTTATCGCGGACTAAATTCAAGATGGCTGCAAACGCTAAACTTCGGAAGGTACTGTCTGTATAAATCGCCTTGTAAGTAAACTACCAGTGCTTTTTCAAAGTTCTCAATGTCTCGTTTTAAATGTCAGGGCCCTCGGAAGTCTACCAATGAAGTGTGGAGATACATTGAGCCTCGTAAATGGGTGTAAAACAGTGGTTTATTTGCATGGCTTGCCCGATGCCGAAGCACCACTATTGAAAAAGCTGTTGGTAGCATCGGCTAACTAGCGCCAAATTTTGGAGTGCAGGGGACAAGCCGAGATGGGCTATGAGACATACATTCACACTCGGTATCATGTTTCAATACACTTTAGGTCAATATCACACCGGAATTCTCCTTTAAGTGGTGTTAATCGGTACTCACTGACGATTATGAAGTTGATTTGTTGAGCGGGGTTAACCTGTGCTGCTCACATAAAAGGGGCGGGTTGCAGCGCAAGTCACCACTTTCAATGATGACGCGATCACCTTATTTTACGGATGAGGAATGCACAATTATTATGGCATTACATTACATTACATTTGGCTGATGCTTTTTTAGCCAAAGCGACTAACAACATGGTAAACAGTTTAAGTTTTAGAGCAATTCTCAACAATTTTAGGACAATTTAAAAACATTACAGTACAGTAAGAATAAGTGCATCAGTGAGTGCTGTTTTTAACAGTTACTTGTCAGTTTAAGACGGCTGGTGAGTGCTAGGATCAGTAAGACTTGTTGTAAGTGTTGCTATGAGAGGAGATGTTCTCTAAAGAGCTGGGTCTTCAGGAGTTTTTTGAAAATGTGACAAGTTATGAGGAATTAAAACCACTCTACGACAAAAATCAAATACGTCGGCAGTGAGCAAAGCAAGGCTGTTGGCAACGTATTACAGATCGGGTAGCCTAAATGCCTAAAAGTAAAGTTTTATTCCCACATGTTCTTCAAATATGTGTTACGGAGGATTAGTATCTTACGGAATGTCTGAAATGAGTTGAAATAATTAAATAGCCTAATTTGAGTTTATAGAAAGGCCTACAGATGCAACCCAATTCAGAAGTGGGCATATAGATTACAGTAATAAGGATAATTGAATGTTTAAGTAGCCCCCATTGACTGATTTAGTGTATGCCTAATCCTGTGAACATTTCAGATGCAACACCATTGCCAAACGCACATGGCAGCAGGTGAAAATGAAACACAAAAACATTATTCAGAATAGTAGGTTTATATAGTTATAGCTTGCATTAATATTTCTTAATTATGAAAACATGTAGGCCTAGCTTATAGCCTTCACTTGGCCTCTGTTTTACAGCTAACAAGAAACAGGTGTCTTTGAACACTACTGTAGGAGGAAAGGCACCAGAGTGTTTTACAGTAGCAGAGGAGTTGGCCATCGCAAATAATAGTGGAAGGCCGATTATGGAGGGGGTTGAGGGAGGCATTCGGTCGGATTCTGGTGCTGTGAAAATGTGTAGCCTTTATGTGCAGGGTACAGTAATATGACATTCAATTCAACAAGTTTGTTAAAATGGTGATTTTTATTTATTAGGCCTACTGTAGGCTATGTCCGATTTATTTTAGGCTATTCTTGCTCAGATGTTCAGCATACTGTAGGCCTATGTCCGATTTATTTTAGGACATACAGTATTCTTGCATCACCGATTGAATACATGAATGTCCACGTACGGGCATTGCTATGAGACGTCTTCCTAGATCATCTGACAAAGATAACGAATTCCCTCGGCTGACAATCTATATCTTCATAGAGAATATCGTCCGGGTAGGCTATATATATTTTCTGTGTTATATTTTGTGTTGATACAAGTCTCTAAAACCCCTCGCCCCTCGAAGAGTCCCTCACGATTTGGCGCCTCCAATGTCGTGATAATGGATCATCCAGGTACGCCGACATGTCTCGAGAAATTGTTAGTGGAGGGGTGGTACTTATAAAGGGGTGTGGTTAACGGAAACCTCGGGTTAACCAAGAACATAACCTGCTCGAGCAGGTTTGAGATGCAGCGAAATTGCCATGGCAGCATACCTCGTTAAAACCTATCCGCCTTTCAGAGTAATGGGTTAATCGGAAGTTACGCCACATATGATCAAGTTACTCTCGAAGTTACCCAGATAAGCCAGAAACCCCGCTTCGTAGTACAGGCCCATGGTTAGCATAGTTAACATTGTTAGCATGCTAGTTAGCATAACTACTAAAAATGATTAGCTAGGTTAGCTAAGTCACATGGTTAACATTGTTAACATAACTACTAAATATGAATAGCTAAGTTAGCTAAGTCACATGTGATATTTTATGTGATATTTTACCTCATATTTTTGCATTTTCATACACTGTATTTCCTTCAGGAAATGCTTTTCTAGTTTAGCATGATGCATTACTGATGTGATCTTTATTTAGCATGATGCATTACTGATGTATTACTGATGTATTCTTTTATCCAAGGCGACTGTAAATATTATATTATTGGCCACACACACATGCTCATTATTGGCCATACACACACACACGCTCATTATGTAAATATGTTATTGGCCATACACACATGTTCATTATGTAAGGAGCCAGTGTTGATTAAGCAGAACCATGATCCATCTAAAAACATAATATATCTCCATTCACGGTAACACAACACCACCTATTTCATGTGCACACACACACACACACACACATAAGCAAGAACAGCTTGAATGATGCAAGAAGCAGAGCTTTAATGCAGGTCACCCATCCAGCCTTCCATCTCTGCATTCCAACCCTGCTGGCTACACACACCACTAAACAATCCCACATTATACAGGACAGGAGGGCTGTACAACACATATAAACAATCCCACATTATACGACAGGAGAGGATGACTGTACAACACAAAGGCTTAAAAATATAGATACTCTTTTCATAATCTCAACCATTTCTGTACAAGTGTTTTAAAATATTTACAGGGACACAAACATTTCATAGAGAAGGACACCAGGAAGTGGAAGTGCTGAGAGGGGCGGGGCTTATCCAAAGAGGGCGGGGTTATGGAGCAGGACCACCAGCGCACAACCAGCTGAGGGCGACGTCGAACCCGTCCCGAATACACCAACGCCACCCCAACCCCAACGCCAGTGCCGCTCAGCCAGACGGAGGCCAGGGCGGAGAAGCAGCGTTGCCATGGAGATGAGATGATGGGATGGTCTCTAGCATCGGGCCACAGGGTTGCCATGGAGATTAGATGATGGGATGGTCTTTAGCGTCGGGCCACAGCGTTGCCATGGAGATGAGATGATGGGATGGTCTCTAGCGTCGGGCCGCAGGGCCAGCAAGGAGGCCCAGGATGGATGAGAGACACTGAAGCTTCTCCTTCACCACCTCCGGCAGCTTCTCATTCTCCTGATACCTGAAACACACACACACACACACACACACACGGGTTAGGCACACACACAGCAGCTTCTTATTTTCCTGGTACCTGAAACACACACACACACGGGTTAGGCACACACACGGCAGCTTCTCATTCTCCTGGTACCTGAAACCCATTTTCATATAAAAGGGGAAATTCGGCCATTTTTAGTCCCAAAATCGTTTTCCTTAGGGTCACCCCGAAGCATAAACCCCGACAAAAATGGCCAAGCTGGAGCCCAGCCCTGGCTGCCAGCGCTTCGAAATTAGCTATAACGCAAGCAATGGGGGCAAGCGATTTTCGGCCAGCGAAATTTCGCCTCAGGGGCGTGACAGCCAAACCGCTAACCTTTTGACTGCAGTATCTAGCCAGTGGTGGCTAGCGAGCTAATTAGGCTAATCAGCTAGTTCAAACGTTTAAGTACTTTCCAGGGGTCTTTATGCCTCGACTAAGTTGATGTTGCCTATAAACAACAATTCATGTTCATAGAAACAACAATGTCAATAAGACATAATATATTTCATACCTGTGTTGCAGCATGTAGCCTAGCAGTCTAGCAAGTCTGGTTTTCATGATCCCCAAACCCTTCTGAACATTTCAGGTACATTTTTAGCATTTTTGAGCATTCCAGTCTGGAGAAAATCAACCTTATATCAGGTGTGCGCCGGTTATTTATGCAGCTGCTGTTGGCGGTTGCAACGTCACGCTCGTCAATACGTCATCGACACGCCTCTTTATGCAGACAGGATTCGATCCCCATTTTGCGCCCATAGACATGAACTACGACGAAGTATCTTGCTCCGCCTTAACAATCTTTGCTAGCAGTTCGCCTGTCAGCTAGCTAAAAAGTTTGAGTGTTTAAACTAACATATATAGAGGTCTATTTAGTGGTGTATGTGCTCTGACTAAGTTTGTGTGGCATATAAACCGCAATTTGTGTTGATACAAGTGCCAATGTTCGTGTAGAAACATTTTAATCACATACAAATTTTCGTGTTACAGCTCAGGAAGTCTCCGCCATCTAGCAGGGCTCTACACTAACATTTTTTTTCAGGAGCACTTGTGCGCCCAAGTTAAAAAATTTAGGAGCACAGACAAAAATTTGGGCGCACAGTCAGTTCTGTACTTAACTTACACATAATCTAACATTATACTGCAGCTAACAGTTAAAACATGCTAGTGCACCAATTTCGAATATTAAGAATGACTGACAGCATTTAGGCTACAGGAAACAGGATTTTAAAGATCAGTGCCTACTTTTTTTCAGTCTGTTCCTACATTTTGTTAATGTAAAATAATATAATACCATATTTGCATTTAGCCTGTATATCAAGTATCCTGCCAAATGTAGGCCAATTTATTTATTTGTGAATCCATCGATAGCTAAATCAAATATGCTGACTGCATACTGCCTAACACTACTACTAAAATAGTACATTTTCTCTTCCACCAAACCCAACATAGGCTAATCAAGGATATATGTTTTATACTTTTAGTTTTTATTTGAAATATCTGCATTGATGGGGAAAGTAGGCAAACGTTAGGCCTACTTTCGTTTTGCACTTCAGCTTGTATTCGGTGTAAACAAACAAGCATGCGTGGAAGCCTGGAGTTGTAGCGTTCTATCATACCTTTGAATAAAATGGGAGTATTACGGGAGGCTACTTTTGTGCCGGTTCGCTACAGCTATATTTTGCATATTCCAGCCAATACGCCAACTGGGCTAAAAAGCATGTTAGGTTACCTTTCCTTCTCTCACTGCATTCTCAGAATCTCATCCTGTTCCTCCTATATCCAATGAATTCGATTGGATAGAAGAACTAATTTCTTCAATCTTTGCATCTTGGCTGGCTAGTCTAACTTTCTGCTTTTCTCACGCTCTTGGATTTGATAGAAGCGACTACTAGCGAGTCACAACGAAACTGCTAACGTTGATGGAGGTGTAGTTTTTATGATGCATTCATAGCGTGATTCTATGGTTTGCACCAGTAATGTTTCTCGATGTTGCGGTGTATTTTGTAGACAAACATTGACATGGTTAGAAGTCATTCGCATCCAGTCGCCTAAATATTTTTTACTTTTCGACGGCATCATTTTTACTCGCATGTGCGAGTGAAATGGGCGCACTGTAGAGCCCTGTCTAGGTCAGACTTTTTTGTAACTCCCGCCTCCAAACACAAACACGCCGGACCTGATTGGTTCTCGAATGGTCCTCATTTAAATAAAGTTAAACTTTTAAAACTTTTGTTTAGCCTGCCTCGGCGATTAAATCTCATTTAAGCCCAACTAGGGCTTAATTTCCCTCTCCATTCAACCTCAAGGAGATGACCGCAAATTTCGATTGTGTGGAAATCTTTTCTCTTTCTCCTCTCCTACATCTTTTCATTAATTATCTTTTATTGGTTCTCTGCTTCAGTTGCCAAAGCAGCGCTGGTTGAAACCACTGGTTCATAGCTGGATATCTAATATATAAGATAGCCCCGCTGTTTAGTTTCCCCACGGCCTAATGTTATCCCCACGTTTGCCTAATGTGATCCTCACGTCGCGTTTGCCTAATGTGATCCTCGCGTTTGCTAATGTTATCCTCGCTTTTGCAACTTGTAATGTGCTGATAAAAAACAAGCGTGTTCGAACGTTAGATTAGCCATATTGCCATAAGTTCTCTGAGTAGTTTGGTCGCCTCGATTGACAGTGATACAAACTTAGCAGGGAATGCGCTAGTTACAATTTCAACGTGGTTCATGATGGTACCGACTGCAGGAACACACGCACAACCAAAAAACAATATAGGGTTATACGATTAGGTACAATATAGGGTTATAAGGTTAGGTACAATACACCAACCAATCTTGCATATCCCTCTGCTACTCTCTTATGGGAAGTTTTCAGATCTGCACTCTTAGAATAGGTTGGCGACGCTTATCAGCGATTTAGTCGTGGCCAGCATATTTGAAAATATCGGCCAGAAATTTTCGCAGATGGCCGATGGCAGCAAAAAAGGCCCATATCGGCCAATACCGATAGCCTGCCGATATATCGGTGCATCACTAAAACACACACACACACACACACACACGCACATAGACGGGTTAGAAACAGACACACACACACAAAACACACACAGATGCACACACAGTGCTGCAGAATGTGCTCAGTCATGTCTGTGTGTGTGTGTGTGTGTGTGTGTGTGTGTGTATGGTTACCTGGTGGTTCGTCCCTCTGGTGATGTGAATGTGATGCAGGAGACTCCAGCCTGAACCACCAGCTGAGATCCATCATTAAACTGGACCCACACCTCACCACTGGTCAGCTGGAGGAGCGCACACAAACACACACACGCAAACACACACACCATAAACTCATTAACATGATACATTAACATCTACAAGCATGAGGAATTCTAGCAGGCTGTCTGTGCGTGTGAATGTACCTGTGAGGCCCAGCCGATGTTTGGTACGAACACAGACTTGAGGACTTTGCCTGCACTGTTGCATCCCTCAAGGCTGGTCTGCAGGGCGGCGCTCTTTCCCACACTCACTGCTGTCAGGTCTGACCCACCATACGAGATCATCTAAACACAGACACACACACACAGAGAGAGACTGGGGTGAGTGAGAGTGTCTGTGTGTGTGTGTGTGTGCCTGTGCGAGCGTGCGTGTGTGACAGACTTACAGATGGTGTGATATGGGGCTGAGACGGGCTCACGCACACTTGAGCAACTTCTGCAGGGGCCGGCTGGGAGGAGTTGGGTTTCCTGCACACACACACACACGTATAGAAAGTAAGACAGACACAGACATACACACACACGTATAGAAAGTCAGTCAGACAGACACATACATACACACACACACACACACACACACACAGAAAACAGTTAGCATGTCCTACTCCTTATTTGAGCTGCTTTTGTAATATTCACACCAAGATGAACAGCACCAGGTCCGACTAATAACATTTCTGTTGGACGGCCAGTCTGACCAATAACACTTCAGCTGGACGGCCAGTCTGACCAATAACAATTCAGCTGGGTGGCCAGTCTGACCAATAACATTTCAGCTGGACACTCTTGTCACTGTTGAGTCACCAGCTGCAGAAAATCACCGCTCTCCATCACTGCAGTCAGCAGTCAGCGTAGCCCGCCAGCTAACGTTATGCTTGCAGGCCTTGCTAACATTACGCTTGGTAGGCCTCCCCTTGGCTAACGCTATGCTTGCAGGCCTAGCCGCCTTGGCTAACGTTACGTTTGCAGGCCTAGCTGCCTTGGCTGACGTTACATTTGCAGGCCTAGCTGCCTTGGCTTACTTAGGTCAAACAGAACTACCTCAGCCATTTATTGGCCTGACTTTGCACTATTATATTGACTGTCTATACACAATTTCAACCCAATTTTGCTGCTCTTATTTCTTCATTGTATGTGCCTTCTTATTTACTTATTTTTTGTTTACTTGAATGTTATGTTTGTCTGTGGACTTAATTGGTAAAATATGTCTCGTCTTCACCGGGGGATAGTGAGAAACGTAATTTCGATCTCTTTGTATGTCTGGCGCATGTGAAGAAATTGACAATAAAGCAGACTGACTTTGACTTTGAAATAAAAACGAAATATATAGGGCTTTCAGATATAACCCCTGGAGTATATGCGGAGGTTTGTCAAACGGATGTCCTACCGTTCGGATGATTCAGATATAATGCTAACCTGCGGACCTTATACGGACCTATGTGTGAACGACATACACGCACATTACAAAATCTCTGTTTGGTTGTCGAGCGAGGGGTGGGGGCTTGTAGAGTTCACAAGAGGCGAGATATGACGCAGAATATATGCGGCCGCTGTCACAGCTGCTGTTTGTTTACAACGTGTATGCATTATATACCCTCTATTGCATGAATTATCACCTATACTTTGAAAAAATGTTTTAAAAGTACTTTTCTTACTTAAAATGGATCAAATAAAGGAAATTTTTTAAAAAAGTAAAAAAAAAATTTTTTTAAAAGGGGTAGTTGGTAATTTGTTGCCATATGGCAACAATGCTAAATCGTGGAAAATGCTGTCAAATCCAGCATTTTCCATTTCATTACAAATCTTTTAGAAATTAACTAAATTAAGCTTGCATTATTAGTTATGCTCTAATACATCTAGTTATAAACCTAACATAATACAAATTCAACTGTATTTTGGGCAATAAAGTGATAATGTCATGGTAATATTGTCATAGTGTAGTCCGCCTTGGAAAATAAATAGCCTTCCTGTAGGCACATAAAGTAATTGTTTTGATCAAAACCAATGTTTATATTAAATAATGTCATCATTTAGATTACTTTATTTCATTTAGATGACTTTCAATTTCGAAATTCATAGGGTTATATTGCAGTCAGAGGACATATTCAACTGTAGTGAGACCACATAGTCACAGAGCCCTGCCCCTCAGAAAGTGTGCCAATCCATGCCATACACACAGAGAGACATAGGTATCCTTCACATATCCCCCTGACAGCCTTTCCCTACCCTGTAAAGCCATGCCTTATCCATATTTGGGGTCACACACACAAGGGTCAACCTAACGTAGGGGTCTCCGGTGTGGGTCATACTACAGGCTCACACTGGGCATGCCTTGGATGGCTCCACAGCAAGCCAGCCCACTTTTTACACCATTTATAGTGAGAGGAGAGAAGTGTCACCCCATTTGCCCTTGGACTTTGGGCCTCTGAAGTGTTAAAGCTGTAGCTAAAGAGACAGGATGGGTGACTGCAGCCGCTATCTGCTACACATCAATGTTTTTCTCCTCATTACTGCATTATAGCTAATCCTGACAGTTCTTTGGTGGAAGAGTCAACAATGTGCTTTTATCTTTCCCAAAATCCCAAACAAAAATGGTGAAAACAGCATGTCTAGTTGACTGTGTATTGAACAACAAACAAACAATTATCCATAGATAATTTGCAAATTGGTAAACATTTACAATATCCTAAAAGACTCCAAAATTTCTGAAATTACAAATAAAAGTGTAAATAATGTTTTTTTTTACTTCAAAATATTGTCAAAAGTTGTATATATTCCCAGAGTATCCTAGTGCAATGCAATCCTATGATACCATTAATTTGAATGGACACAAAAAAGTCCGTATTTGCATACTGTTGCCACATGGCAACAATTATATTTTGCCAATTTACAAAAAACTCATTATATATAAACTTGTTTTAATGATACATTGTTCATGTTTACATAGTCCAGATAGTGTTTTAATTTTTTTTTCAAAGAAATTATGCATAAATTCTGAATTTTGACCATCCACAGGTAGCGGACAGGTAGTGGTGGTCACAGAGGTACCTCTCTGTAGAAATAGGAAGTACTAACAATATATCCTCATCATGTGACCTAACAATTATTTTTTTATACCAAAACTAAAATCCACTTTTTCACATATGAATAGTAAAATATATATGGTTTTGTGTTACTGCCCATTAGAAACACTAAGATAAATTAATTGTTGCCATATGGCAACAACATGCAATAGAGGGTTATGTAGGCTAAAGAAGAAAAATCTATTGTGCGTAGGCTAATACTTGAAGTAGTCACGTAAGTGCGCACTTCAAATTGACCTACAGTATTTGTACGTGTCCTTCGAATAAACACATTTATCTGTTTTCACCGTTATGTAGCAGATTACTTGGCTATGGAACCCCAAATCTGGTTTGCGTTGGAGAGAGCATGCACAAACTTTATGGTACCAGCCAATTCAGTAGGCTAACTCAAGACTTCAAGGCCATCACATAGACTACAACGTTTTTAAGCGACAAACAAAATTCATAAAAAAACATAACAGTGAAGTGGTTTGTTTTTTCATGGTTTATTTTCCCAAAAGCATCCTCTCCCCATGTGTCTATTGCATTTACGTTAAGGAGCTTGGAACAAAGTTGGGTTTTCTTAGTTTACATTTTCTCTAGGCATATTTATGCTTAACAAATATCAGCGAGCTCAGCAGTGAGGTCATGAGAAGGCTATCAATGAACAGAAAACCGAGCGTGTTGGCTAACAATTTATTAAATACTCCCGTTATTGTCGTCAACAACATCGCTGTAGGCTACTGCCTTTTCAGCGCCTTCTGCTTATGATGATTCGGTCTTTTGAATTCGTTTGTCCTTGCCATGCAGTTGTAGGCTACATCAACGTGTCTCTAACGTTCCCTTCAGGTGTTCTATCACAATGCTGTCTGCCCTCATGGACAGTAGCTCCGTGATCTCTGCATCTTTCCAGGTCGGAGATTTTCTGGACAGCACTATGCCACTCCATCATAACACTGGCATTTAAGTCAGATTTAACCACATGGACGCACGAAAGAAACGTCACCGACACGCCCTCTCACTAGGTGTGAATTTTAATGTTCTACGCCTCGTTCAGACACAGCTCATTTACATAATGTCCGGAGGAAATACTAGGGGGGAGCAGTAGAACAACCGGCTAAATTCGGACTTCCATATGACCATTTATGTCGTTCAGATATACGGGCCCACCGTTTAACATCCGCCGAACCTCCGGTCTTACACGTATGTCTGAAAGGGCTTATAGATTATCTCATGATTTGTTAAAAGACGCTGCTTATGTCTGGAGCTCACGCCAGACTCAGCACATTTCTGACGCAGTGTTTGCAAACATAAAAAAGCTCTATAGCAGTCGCCCTGGTGGGCCCCACACACGTGCGCACACACACACATAACAAACCTCTATAGTAGTCGCACTGGTGGCCCACGCCCCTTATTTGGAACAATCGGATATGGCGAAAATCAAACATGATCTTGTGTGTGTGTGTGTGTGTGTGATTACCTGCCGATGGGGAAGAATGGAGTGTGTGTGTGTGTGTGTGTGTGTGTGTGTGTGTGATTACCTGCCGATGGTGATGGGGAAGAAGGGTGTGTGTGTGTGATTACCTGCCGATGGTGATGGGGAAGAAGGGTGTGTGTGTGTGTGTGTGTGTGATTACCTGCCAATGGTGATGGGGAAGAATGGAGTGTTTTTCCCACTGCGCTGCTCCTCTGCACTGATGGCTGCCTCCAGAGAAAGACACATCCTGTGACCCTGATACACACAGTAATGAATATTTATACTTATGCCCACTATAGAGTGAGTGAGTGAGTGAGTATGTGTTTGTGAGTGAGTGTGTGAGTGCGTTACCTCCTCTGCCAGTTCCACGTAGCGTCGGCTTTCAGGGCTAAGGCCGTTAAGCCCCGCCTCCCCCTTCACCGTGTACGATTTGCCGCTCTTCTCCACCACACGCTGCAGCTCCGCGGTCCTGTGGGTCTTAGCGCCTACACACACGCACACGCACACACGCACGCACGCGCACACGCACACTAGGGATATTAATAAATAATCGATGATCGATTATTTGTCATTAAGAAATTAGTCGACTGAATTCGAAACTAAATGAATAATCGTTAAGGTCTCGCACAACAGCACAGATTTTGTGTGCAGAAGTGGAGAGTTAGGCCTACCAATCTATATCAATGAGAGTTACCTTAAAGAACTGGAGAGTTACCTATCTACACAGATGAGAGTTACCTCAAAAGATAGCCCGTCAATGAAGCCCGTCAATGAAGCCCGTCAATAAGAGTTACCTCAAAGATAGCCCGTCAATGAGATCCCACAGAGTGGTGATCAACGCAACAAGATTCCCGATGTTTGCTAAATTGGCACGGCACTATCTATAAGTGTAGGTTATATGCGAAGGCCTACCCCCAAACTCTCATCTGAGCGAGTATTTTCAGCAGCCGGACTGACAGTAAATCGATTGCCACACGCCTCACCCCAGAACATGTAGATATGGTCATTTTCTGAGTGAGAAAATATAGACTAACACAGCTGTAGCTTTAGGAGGTCGCTGGTTAAGGCAGTTGTTTAATTAAGGTCATATCAGAGAATGTCTAATAAGGCAGTTGTTTAATGGTCATATCAGAGAATGTCTAATAAGGCAGTTGCTTAATGGTCATATCAGAGAATGTATAAGGCAGTTGCTTAATAGTCATATCAGAGAATGTATAATAAGGCAGTTGTTTAATGGTCATATCAGAGAATGTCTAATGGTCATATCAGAGAATGTATAATAAGGCAGTTGCTTAATGGTCATATCAGAGAATGTCTACTAAGGCAGTTTCTTAATGGTCATATCAGAGAATGTCTACTAAGGCAGTTGCTTAATGTCTACTAAGGCAGTTGCTTAATGGTCATAACAGAGAATGTCTAATAAGGCAGTTGCTTAATGGTCATATCAGAGAATGTCTACTAAGGCAGTTGCTTAATGTCTACTAAGGCAGTTGCTTAAGGGTCATATCAGAGACTAAGAGTCTACTAAGGCTACTAAGAGTCTACTAGGCAGTTGCTTAATGTCTACTAAGGCAGTTGCTTAAGGGTCATATCAGAGAATGTCTACTAAGGCAGTTGCTTAATGGTCATATCAGAGAATGTCTAATAAGGCAGTTGCTTAATGGTCATATCAGAGAATGTCTAATAAGGCAGTTGTTTAATGGTCATATCAGAGAATGTCTAATGGTCATATCAGAGAATGTCTACTAAGGCAGTTGCTTAATGGCCAACAGGTGTCCAGTTCCAGCACTTTTTTAGCGTGGCCTACATGTTGCGTTGCAAAGCAACCGCTTGCCAATAAGTTGTCGTGACGATCCAATACAGTTTAAAAAATTGAATGGAACATAGCATTAGGGCATATGGGGCATTGGAGCATTATGGCATTAGGACATTAGGGAGGGCATATGGGCATTAGCATTAGGGCATTATGGCATTAGGGAGGGCATTAGGGCATATGGGCATTAGCATTAGGGTATTATGGCATTAGGGAGGGTATATGGGCATTAGCATTATGGCATTAGGGAGGGCATATGGGCAGTAGCATTATGGCATTAGCATTAGGGAGGGCATTATGGCATTAGGGAGGGCATATGGGCATTAGCATTATGGCATTAGCATTAGGGAGGGCATTAGGGCGGGCATATGGGCATTAGCATTATGGCATTAGCATTAGCATTAGGGAGGGCATTAGGGCATTAGGGAGGGCATTAGGGCATTAGCATTAGGGAGGGCATATGGGCATTAGCATTAGGGAGGGCATTAGGGCATTAGTATTAGGGCATTAGCATTAGGGAGGGCATTAGGGAGGGCATTAGGGCATTAGGGAGGGCATTAGGGCGGGCATATAGGCATTAGCATTAGGGCATTAGCATTAGGGAGGGCATTAGGGCATTAGCATTAGGGAGGGCATTAGCATTAGGGAGGGAATTATCATTAGGGAGGGCATTAGGGAGGGCATATGGGCATTAGGGAGGGCATTAGGGCGGGCATTAGCATTAGGGGCATTAGGGAGGGCATATGGGCATTAGGGAGGGCATATGGGCATTAGGGAGGACATTAGGGGGCATTAGGGCATTAGGGAGGGCATATGGGCATTAGGGAGGGCATTAGGGCATTAGGGAGGGCATATGGGCATTAGGGCATGAGGGAGGGCATATGGGCATTAGGGAGGGCATTGGGGAGGGCATATGGGCATTAGGGAGGGCATATGGGCATTAGGGAGGGCATTAGGGGGGGATTAGGGCATTAGGGAGGGCATTAGGGGCGGCATTAGGAAGGGCATTAGGGAGGGCATATGGGCATTAGGGCATTAGGGAGGGCATATGGGCATTAGGGAGGGCATATGGGCATTAGAAGCACACCTCCAAGTCAGCGCTGGGTGTGTGTGTGTGTGTGGGTGTGTGTGGGTGTGGGTGTGTGTGTGTGTGTGTGTGTGTGTGTGTGGCGTACCATCGTAGAAGCACACCTCCAAGTCAGCGCTGGGTGCGTTCTCCATCAGCATGCACTTGCCGTAGCTGGTGTACAGTGTCACTTTGGGCGTCTTGGACTTCACCAGCTGCACAAACTTAGTGGCGTACTGGTACTTCTTCCAGTACTTCTCTACAAACACAAACACACACACACACATTAGCGCACACACACACTTGGACTTCACCAGCTGCACAAACTTAGTGGCGTCCCACGTGTTTGTGCATGTGTACCTGGGAGGTCCTCCAGGCTGCAGATGAGGATATCTTCTGGGTGTGTGTGTTTGTGCGTGTATGTGTGTGCGTGAGTATGTGTGTGTGCGTGTGCATGAGTGCGTGTTTGTGCGTGTGCATGAGTGCGTGAGTATATGTGTGTGTGTGTGCGTGAGTATGTGTGTGTGCGCGCGTGAGTATGTGTGTGTGTGTGCGTGTGTGAGCGTGAGTGTGTGAGCGTGAGTGTGCATGTGTGAGTGTGTGTGTGTACCTGGGAGGTCCTCCAGGCTGCAGATCAGGATGTCTTCTGGGTGTGTGTGTGTGTGTGTGTGTGTGTGAGCGTGAGTGTGTGAGCGTGAGCGTGCATGTGTGTGTACCTGGGAGGTCCTCCAGGCTGCAGATCAGGATGTCTTCTGGGTGTGTGTGTGTGTGTGTGTGTGTGTGTGTGTGTGTACCTGGGAGGTCCTCCAGGCTGCAGATCAGGGGCCTGTACTACGAAGGGAGCTTAACCTACCCAGATGTAACCCAGGGTTACTTTGTTAATCCAGGGTTGACAAAACCTGGTTATCTTAAGTGGTGTTAATCGGGTACTCTGACTGATTATGAAGTTGATTTTGTTGAGCGGGGTTAACCTAATTGAGTTTGTCTTGGCGTTCACATAAAAAAGGGGCGCGTTAAAACCCACTCACGACAAAAATCAAAAATCTCCGGGCAGTGAGCAAAGGCTGTTGGCAACGATTGCAGATCGGGTAGCCTAAATGCCTAAAAGTAAAGTTTTATTCCCACATGTTCTTCAAATATGTGTTCACCCGGAGGATTAGTATCCCACGGATGTCTGAAATGAGTTGCAATAATTAAATAGCCTAATTTGAGTTCATAGAAAGGCCTACAGATGCAACCCAATTCAGAAGTGGGCATATATAGATTACAGTAATAAGGATAATTGAATGTTTAAAGTAGCCCCTATTGACTGATTTAGTGTATGCCTAATCCTGTGAACATTTCAGATGCAACACCATTGCCAAACGCACATGGTGAAAAATGAAACACAAAACATTATTCAGAATAGTAGGTTTATATGGTTATAGCTTGCATTAATATTTCTTAATTATGAAAACATGTAGGCCTAGCTTATAGCCTTCATTGGCCTCTGTTTTACAGCTAACAAGAAACAGGTGGGTCTTTGAACACTACTGTAGGAGGAAAGGCACCAGAGTGTTTTACAGTAGCAGAGGAGTTGGCCATCGCAAATAATAGTGGAAGGCCGATTATGGAGGGGGTTGGAGGGAGGCATCTACGGTCGGATTAAATTGCTGTGGAAATGTGTAGCCTTTATGTGCAGGGGCATACAGTAATATGACATTCAATTCAACAAGTTTGTTAAAATTGTGATTTTTAATTTTATTAGGCCTACTGTAGGCTGTGTCCGATTTATTTTAGGCTATTCTTGCTCAGATGTTCAGCATACTGTAGGCCTATGTCGATTTATTTTACGGACATACAGTATTCTTGCATCACCGATGGAATACATGAATGTCCACGCATCGGCATTGCTATGAGACGTCTTTCTAGATCATCTGACAAAGATAATCTAATTCCCCTCGGCTGACAATCTATATCTTCATAGAGAATATCAACCGATAGGCTATATATACACATTTTCTGGCGGTTCAAAACCCTCGGCCCCATGAAGAGAGTCCTCACGATTTGCGCCCAACGCCGCATGGATCATCCAGATGCGCCCGACATGTCGGGAGAAATTGTTAGTGGAGGGGTGGTACTTATAAAGGGTGTGTTAACTGTCTCTGCTAACTAAGAACATAACCTGCTCGGAGCAGGTTTGAGATGCAGCGAAATTGCCATGGCAGCATACCTCGGTTAAAACCTATCCACCTTTCGTAGTACTTCCGGTTAATCGGGAAGCTACGCCTATCCACGCAGATCGTTACTCGGTTACCCAGATATGCCAGTAACCCTGCTTCGTAGTACAGGCCCCTGGATGTCTTCTGGGTGTGTGTGTGTGTGTGTGTTTGTGCAGGTGTGTGTGTGTACCTGGGAGGTCCTCCAGGCTGCAGATCAGGATGTCTTCTGGGGGTGTGGGCGGCTGGTCGAGGACAGGAAAGCCGCGTCCGTCATTAGGCTGGTAGATGGTGACCTGCACAATGACCACACTGGATTAACAATACACATGCTCACACACACACACACACCTGCACAATGACCACGCTGGATTAACACACATGCTCATGCT
>NC_063189.1:492500-534984 GCF_017589495.1 Alosa alosa
CTTAACACACACATTAACACACACACACACACACACACACACACACACCTTCGTCCTCTGAGAAGGGCTTGTTGCGGTCCTTAACACACACACACACACCTTCGTCCTCGGAGAAGGGCTTGTTGCGGTCCTTAACACACACACACACACACACACACCTTCGTCCTCGGAGAAGGGCTTGTTGCGGTCCTTAACACACACATTAACACACACACACACACACACCTTCGTCCTCGGAGAAGGGCTTGTTGCGGTCCTTGAGGTAGCGGCTCATCTCCCCGTTATGACACATCTCCAGAACCAGGTACACGTAGTTACTGTCCTCAAAGTAGTTATAGAGCTGAAACACACACACACACACAATTATACAGCTAAAACGAGGTACACATAATTACAAGGTCATTAAACTGGTTTCCCCCTCTCACACACACACAGCTCCTGCTTTACCTCCAGGATGGCCGCACACACACACACACACCACGCACGCACAAACACCTCCTGCTTTACCTCCAGGATGGCTACACACACGCAGGATGGCCGCACACACACACGCACACAGCTCCTGCTTTACCTCCAGGATGGAGGGGTGCTTCAGGCGGCACTGGATCTCCACCTCGTTGATGACGCGCTGCACCATGCCCGCCTTGTGCATGGCCTTCTTGTCAATCTGCGGGCGAGAGAGCGCGAGAGGAGGTTACACGGAGTCCCCGGGCATAGCGGGTTGGCCGCCCGTACGGCACGCAGACGCGCTAACCGCAGAGCAGCAAGCGCGGGACGACCTGGCGAGGCTTACCGTCTTTATGGCCACCTCCATGGACGTGTTGACGGACTTGGCGCGGTACACACAGGCGAAGGATCCCTTCCCGAGCAAGGTGAGGACCTTAAAGTCCTGAAACAAAAAGCCCGACAGCATCTCTGAGTCACATTCGTACGCGTTTAAAGGCACAACTCTGAGAACAAGCTGCGCTGTCCGTTGCTACATCAAGCAAAGCGACAGGAACCTAGGGACGTCACCACATTACCTCAATCTTAAGCTCCTCCGTTGCACCCAAGATTCTGTCATCTTTGGCCACTTTGCCGGTCAGATTTTGAAATAAATTTAAAACTTTGTCAAACATCGTCCCGGAGCTCTGCTAACCGCAGGTGAGAGTGCACAGAGATGCTGTGTATGTGTGTGTGTGGTGGGAAGGACTCGGTTCACTCGCTTGGTCTCAAGCGTCCCTAGTTACCTAGCGATACATCTGTTGATGACATTTTACAAACAGATGCTCCAATTATCGCGGCTTTCTTGCCGCTGTTTTAACCACCACACCATCTTATATTATCGTTACAACCTGATCTCCCTGGAGACACAGTCTAGCTAAACCTGCCAATTAGACTAACGTTAGTTAACGGGAAACTGTCAACGGAGTTGTGGCACCGTGGGGCTACTGTCAGGTAATCACGTCAGGTAAACCAGCCAACATTAACCACTTGAGCTAGAAGTGTCTCTTGTGAGAAACCGGATACAATTAAATGATGTTGTGGGAGTTCTTACGACATTTTGTTATTTCGGTAGCCAACAATATAACAAAAACCGAGCAAACTTCCATTTAGATCAAGGTTCTTCTCAAATTATTTTACGTTAGTGAGGTTTTTTCCTTGGTGGACAGCTAATTTAGCTATCATATCTAGAGATACCAGGTAACATTACGGTAGCACTAACGTTAACATTATCATAACTAGCGTTAACGTTAGGACTGATATGCAGATGCAATGCCGTCAAGTCGATGAATGAAAGCAAGCAGGCAATTAACATAGTTGCCATCAAAATTATGATGGAGTACTGTTCGCTGATTGATTGAATTCTCACTGTATACATAATTCGCATTAGGTATCGAGAGCCAAGAAACAATCATGTTAACTTATCCAGCGTAAGTGAACCTAGCAACATGCTAACTTAGCACAACATATTCGCTTACCTCTATTTTATCGCCAATGGACGTACTCATCTTCGTGTTTTTCTATGGGACCGTCAGAGAGTTTATGAATACAAATATATCTGTAGGAAAGGGGTCATGGGATAATATCCTCATTGTGTAACAGGCAGAAATTATAAGAATACAATCCCCTCCAAAATGTTTGCGTTTCCTCCATTTTGAAAATACGCGCCCGTTACATTCGTAGCGACGTACGTTTACGTCATTTTAAAAACACTCCACTTCGAGTTTTGATTGGCTAGGACAGCCGACGTGGCCTGCCTCCAACCTGTCTTGCCCTGTTTACGGGCTCGTTTCTGTCTGCAAGGATAAAAGGATAGCTCTACAGTAGCCTAAAGCATGTAGTGAAATTTGGTTTGGTGTTTCTGTGCAAGTGTGAAGAAAGAAAGATCAAGATATATTTTAATAAATAGCAAGAATAAGACTACGTTTACACGAAGCAGGGTATTTTCCTAAACGAATATCTGGCCATCTACGTTTGCAAATAAAACTGCATTTACACGAGACCATTTTTTTTAAAAATGTGTTTACACGAACCCGTGTACATACATGATGTCATGAGCACGCCAAACCACAGTGGCAGTCTAACGATAAGCTCAAGCTCACATTAACCAATCAGAATTCTTCTGTGCTCCTCCACATAAAAGAGGAGCTGAATTTGCAAATGCAAACAGACAAAAAGGGTCTGCACCAACATAAACGCGATGGCTATTCTGAAGCATCCATGATCACCTTAGCCCCAAAATGTGAAGTCGCCGTGAGAACATGTAAATGTAAACATTGGTGCACATTTAGGTGTACTTTGGTTAGCATACTGTGGCGTTGGCTGCCCAAAACTCCGTTTACCACAGTTTACAACCAAACGCGCGAACGAAGTTTTCAAAAAAAAATCACTTTGGCGGAGTTTTTGGATAACCGTTTCTGGGGCTAATTTCTGCGTTTGCGTCTAAATGAAAGGCTCAAGCGTGGGGAAAAGTCTTCGTTTATAAAAATACACATGCTCGTGTAAACGGGGTCTAACAAGTGCAGTGTGTGTACAGTCCATGTGCAAGTGTGTAAGAAAACAAAACAAAACAAAAAAAGTTTATCTTTGTCTTGTGTGTGTTCAGGATACGGATTGCTTGAGGATAGAAGCTCCTCCTCAGTCTCTCTGTTCTGGTCTTGTAGCAGCAGAGACGTTTGCCTGACCTCAGTCTTTTGAAAAGTCCATGATCAGGATGTGACGAGTCCTTTAAGATACTTTGGGCCCTGGTACATAGTCTTTTCTTGTAGGTCTCCTGCAGGGTAGGGAGAGGTGCCCTGATGGTACGTTCGGCAGATCGCACCACTCTCTGTAGGGCACTGCAGTCACCTGGTTCAGATAGGCCTGTTCATTGTTGTTGCTGATCAGGCCCACCACCACTTTAGTCAACAACTGAACAAATGTAATGATGGAGGTGTGACTGCTGCTGGCTCTGCAGTCATGGGTGTAGATGTTCTACAGCAGAGGACTCAAAACACAGCCCTGGGGGGCACCTGTGCTGATGGTTAAGGTGTCATATGTCAGACCACCCTGACCACCTGTGATCGGTGGATATATAACAAAATACACAGAATACATATTAAGACTAATCTGGTAACAGAATATCAATTCTCTTTGATATGATATAACTTATAATACTTATGAGTATACTTATAAGAATAACTCATTAATTGACAATAAACATTTAGATTTTCCTAATTTGCATCACTTTTAATCATTTGATCAAATTTGAATATGTTGTTGTTGGCATTGCTGGAGTCCCTCACAACAACTGCAGAGAAACGGAGTTGGCGATCATGGACAATGACCGCCACCCACTACACAGCACAATGGCTCCACCCACTACACAGCACACTGGCCCCACCCACTACACAACACTCTGGCCCCACCCACTACACAACACACTGGCCCCACCCACTACACAGCACGTACAGTAATAAACAGAGGGGCATGTTCAGTAATAAACAGAGGGGCATGTTCAGTGGCAGAGGGGCATGTTCAGTAGCAGACTTCTATCACCGTCATGGTCAACATGAGAAGGTCCTTTGTCCCCAGGGCCATCCAACTCCTCAATGCCCCACACAAGAGGAGGCGTTATTGTGATATGCAAGTAATATTTGCTGCAAATGAACTACATTTTATTGAAATCAGAGCAACACTGACATGACAACAATGACAACAATCTCAAAAAAAGCACAACGTTTTTAACAATCCCTCATTTCTGATGCTCAGCAGCCAGTGGTGACTTTTTGTAGTCTGCATAGATCCGTCAGTGATCTTCCATTCTAATAGATGGCAGATTTGATCCAACTAATTCTGGTATGGTGGAACCAATCAAATAAACTTCCCTTCTTGTTTTTGCCATGATTTTGCTCTTGGTACACAACACAACTGCAAGCGAAGCTGAGCAAGGAATGGTGAAGGTGCCTTTTCCTCATACGGTTTTCTGGCACATATTTGGGGTTCCGTGGATACAATTTGAATGTTTTAATGAAGACCAAAAAATGTGCTCTAAAAACCCAAACAATAACCAAGGTGATCATCAATAGAAATATGTATTGATTCCACCAGGAAAGGTAAATCTGCTAAACTAGGTCATGGATGGATTAATTTAGATTTAGTTTCTACAATAAGTAAACTGAGATATGTATCTAAAATATGTATCTAAAATACATATTTAGGAATGCATGGTGCATTAGATGCTTTTATGGAGATTGTTTTGGAATTTTACTAGCCACCCAGATAGCAATTTCCTTTGGGCGGATCCGCATAAAAGCCTTTAGATCCGCCTGTAGCATTACATCACGGTTATCTGACTGTGGGCCAGGTCTACTCCTGATACAGGTTTCAGCTCTGCTAGCAATGCTGTTTTATCACCGGTTTTACAGATTTGTCCCAGGTCCAATTTCCAAACTCAACTGGAACTCATGAGATGCGTTTAAAATACAAAACACTGTTTTTCCCCAAACCTGTGATACGGATATGAGCGAAGGACCATTTTTCACAGCAGACCCAGGTGGTAATGATATTAATTAAGGTGCTGATTCTGCTAAATTGACTGTCCTTTCCCTACCTAATTGTCAACTGGCTGCTAAAGAAAAAAAAAAGGTATTTTTGGAATGGCACAAATTTAGAAACCATGGGGGTGCACTATGTTCCCATGGCCACTTCATTTCTACAGTAAGGCTGGAAAAGAAGATATAGTTGGCTCAATATTGATCATATGTTCGTTTCATTATTTTTATTATTACCTAGCAGTGGTGAAAGTAGTCAATTGTTGTTTGTGTCAGATCTAACAGTGCCATGAAACAACCCCATATTCTTGCCACGCATGCAGAAGTCCAAGCAGTAATGTTAATCAAGGATCTTTGGTTTGCTCACTATCAATCTTTTGACAAAATTTGCCAGCCTGGGGTTGGACAAGAACAGCCCAACTTTTCAAGGTAGTATCTGCTTTTTATCTCTGTTGGTTTATTCATAGACAACAACAAGCAACCGAGCGATTGATAACTTTACTATTATTTTCCAGCAACAACAACTAGCTTAACTTAAGCAAAACAGCCATCACAATAACTATTTGGGAAAAAACAGTGATAACGCTAACAGGATCACTGATTTTAAAAAACGAGTGTAATTGTGACTTAGCCTATTTGCAAAAAGGAATAAATAATGTTTATTTTGTGTTGTTTCAGATTGACCATGGAGATGACTGAGGAAGACAGCCTGAATATCGATGGGAACAGTGGAATTAACACGACTTAAACTTTGTCTGGGATTGCACTTCTACAGCCAGGTTGTTGAATAAAAAAAAATAATAAGACACTTATGTGTAAAGTTTTTTTACCCCCCTTGTGTTTGTAGCCTAGCTTATGTTTATCAGTTGAGCTGTTGGGAAAACGTTACGAACTTTAGCCTGGGTGAACCTATAACGAACCTGTTAGCAAATGTGTAGCAAACAGATTTTTCAGGATAATTAGCCCTGATTAACAATCACATTTCATATGTCAAATAAAGCCGGCTGATGTCTGATAAACGGGTCCGTACCACACACAATAAGCGGACCCGTATTGCATATGATAAACAGATCTGGAACACGTCAGTAACACAGACTACCGTACGGAACTGGGCCAGTTTTAGCCCTTATTGGTACCAGATCCGTCAAACGGATCCAGACCAATTTTGAATCGATGTGCGTTTGGACGCCGGATCAGGTCCATTATGCAGATCCGTGCCGGACGTTGTGGTAGGTGTGGCCCAGTTCCGTCCCAGTGTACGTTTGCTATCTGGGCAGTTTCCAATTCAAACTAGAAAACGCAATTTCAGGGAATTACCAGTGCATGAAAATGCAAAACATATGGTGTGAAATATATTGTTAAAACAGATGATGTGCTAATTGGCAACCAACATGATGAGGTTTAATATAGTTGAAATGACTGAACTAGGTAGATGAGGTTTAATATAGTTGGAATGACTGAACAGATAGGTGAATAGTTTAAAAGGTTAAATTATTTGCTAGGTAGATGAGATTTAATATAGTTGGAATGACTGAACTAGGTAGATGAGGTTTAATATAGTTGGAATGACTGAACAGTTAAATAGGTGGATAGTGTAAAAGGTTAAATTATTTGCTAGGTAGATGAGGTTTAATATAGTTGGAATGACTGAACTAGGTAGATAAGGTTTAATACAGTTGGAATGACTGAACAGTTAAATAGGTGGATAGTTTAAAAGGTTAAATTATTTGCTAGGTAGATGAGGTTTAATAGTTGGAATGACTGAACTAGGTAGATGAGGTTTAATATAGTTGGAATGACTGAACAGTTAAATAGGTGGATAGTTTAAAAGGTTAAATTATTTGCCAGGTAGATGAGGTTTAATAGTTGGAATGACTGAACTAGGTAGATGAGGTTTAATATAGCCTGGCCACCTGGCCTAGGATTCTAATTGCTTAACGGCAGTCTTAATAGAGCCATATTGTATGCTTAAAGCCTGTGACAGAGTATATAGTTTAAAAAATGTAGATAGTGTAATGGATGTTGATAGGCAGATTGTTTAATGGATGTTGATGGATAGTTTAATGGGTGGATGAGTGAATGGTTTGAAGAGGATGAATGGATAGAAAGTTGTATGAAATGTGCCTTATATCCTTGTAGAATGGAGAGTCACAGAGAGAGTTGGCCTAGTTCAGTAGAAAGCAGTTGATACAGGTGCAATCAGTTGAACTGATTCTTTGATGGGGCCTAGATGAGCAGCTGGAAGTTGATACAGGTGCAAATCAAGTTAATTAGTCCATTGTGATGTCATCAGCCTAATGTTAAGTATATGGGGAAATTTTGAGTAGTTTTTAATAAATAGTTTAAAAAGTATAAAAGTTACGAAGATGAAAAATACATAGCCCAGATGTCCTAAGTAAGACCTACGTAACATAGTTTGAATGAAGTTTCTACGTTAAACGGTTGAAGCTGCATTAAATGCGTTAGAAGAAGAAGAAGAAGAAGAAGAAGCCTAGGAAGAACAGTACAGTGCATTTTCATGCACTGTAATTATCTGTTTTTATGAAAATCATCAAACAGAAAATCATCTGTTGAGCTACCAGTAATTATTATGTTACTGCCATAAAAATTGGCCTGCTGTATTTTCTTACAGTTTGACAATTTGAAGGGTTTAGAGTAGCGTTTCTCAACGGGGGCGTTGGGAACGTGAGAGTTTTTTTTTGGTTTTTTTACATTTGTCTAAATCTGCTTAATATTAAAATAGGCTCATAGGGACATTTTCTTATAAATATAATTCCAGAAGAAACCAAAACAGCACAGAAATGGGCTCGTTTTTTTTATTCAAGCAATATAGCATGAGTGTGAGTGGCCTATAGCCTACCGGGGGTGTAGTTTTTTTTAATTTTTTTTTTTTATTGTGTGTGTGTGTGGGGGGGCACCAGAGGATCAAAGTAAGGTCATGGGGGCGTTTGCTCAAAAACGGTTGAGAACCACTGGTTTAGAGCATGACAATTGGAGACTTTAAAAATAAGGACCATCCTACTGTGAGATATGTATAATCCTCAGAACCCCCACCCAGACATAGATATGTGTATGTTGTGTTATGGTTGTATGTATAAATATATGTATAAACCTCAGAACCCCCACCCAAACACACACATACACCCTACACACACACATACACACCATTTCATCATTCCCCTTTTCATTACCCCCACACACACACACACACACACACACACACACACACACACACACACACACACACATACACACACAAAATACACCTTCTTAATTACTGCTTTTAATTAACTCTTTTAACTTGAGCTGGCTCTTGAGCTTAAGAATTTCATTACTTATAATAAAAGTACATGACAATAAAACTACTTGAACTTGAATATGTGTATGTGTGTTGTGATATGGTTGTATATATCTATGTTGTGGCTAAAATACATGGCTCTGTCTACCTAACAAACCTAATCAATGTATGTATTTGAGATATGTCTGCTAATTTATTTATTATGCAAATTATCTCATTATTATGTGTGATACAAAAATTACTATAGGATCAACTGAGAAAAGTTTGCTAGTTACCTTTATCGGACTGCTCTAATAGGCTAGGCTAATAATGAAGCAGGAGAACCAATCAGTGTAGTAGTGTAGCAGGGGTAATTATGCTTCCCTGAATTTCCCCATCGTTTCTACAAGTTCTATGGGCATATGTTGTAGTTTCCCTCTGAGCACTGCATGACCAGGCCTCTGAGGTACAGTAGGTTGTAGGGAGGTGTGGCTTGGGTGTGGCAGGGGTTGGTTCCCACGCTGAAGACCCCTTATAGTCCAAGAGCATTAGCTCAAAATTGAGTCAAACCCGGAACAAATTTGTAACAAGTTGAATTTTTCAGGATATGTTCAGAATATATCTACCTATAGGAATAACATACTAAAAGTCCCCGTGAATCCCCCTTGTGCTTTCTGAGATATTCAAGATGGTGTCCAAAATTGCCGCTATTTATCTCAGGCTTAAAACATAATACAAATGGATAGATAGATAGATAGATAGATAGATAGATAGATACTTCATTGATCCTCAAGGGGAAATTCAAGGGTCTCAGTAGCATACAGACATAACACACAACATGCACTTACAGCAGAAATGGTAAACATAAGTATAAATATAAACATATAACTAAACTCCACTGTACAATAAAGATGTGAGGTGCTAAAGGGAGTGAGTGTCATGGTGAAGGTGCAGGTGCACAGTAGTCCAACCATAGTCCTTAGTTATATGTGCCTGGCAAGGTGCTCAAGAGAGTGAGGGCCAGATTTAGGCCTACATACATTTGCGAACGTAGCGTTATCAGCGCCATGGACACACCGCAGATTGCGAGCGCTGTCAGACCCAAGTTTCCGTCGTATTTATCAATCGCTCAATCCTTAGTGTAAAACTGCCTTTCTCTGCCCTTCTCCGCCCATAAACGCAATTTACTTAACGCCCACAACTGAATGGCAGCGCCTACAAGCGCCAGTTGAATGAAGTTAACTGATGACAACATTAAAAAGAATCAAACATTTAGCAATCATGAAATAATACCATACATGATAAGATGTCAACAAGCAGGGAGATAATGAAGATCAGTAGTTCTACTCAAACTACTTGTGCACGTAGGCTATGGAAGATTGGTCAAATCTAGCAAGTAGGAAAGTTTAAGTGAATGACGGAAAGTGAAAGTAAGACATCACGAAAGGCCAACGAAAGTTAAGGTTGCTTTTGGTAGTACAAATACTTTCACCACAAAAACTGGTGTTCTAAATAGCGATTCTGTTGTCTTTGAAAGGTTCTCTTATTGACGCATTGAACTGCAATGTGGATTAACACCCGCTTTTACAAGGCGGAAGTATTTAGGAAGAGAATAGGCGTGCGCTTTCAGGAGCAGTCTTATACCGCGGAATACATAACTAGGCTCTTTACTCTTCCCCTCCCATCTTTTTTTACGCTAAACTCCCACTTTCCCCTGGATCCTCCCATGAATGCATATGCATGACATGACAATCGCAATGTGCCACTTTCAGCTCCCGCGACAGGCAGTTTGGCGCTTTTTACATCATTGCGCCTGTTTGTACATACCTCGCAATGATTTTACACGCACATTGCGAAACAAATACGCCTGAAATGGGCGCGAAAGCGTTAGTACATCTGGCCCTGAGTGTCATGGTGAAGGTGCAAAAAGTAGTCCAACGTTAGTCCTACAGTGCAACTGTGCAAGAGTAAGGTCTAGAGACCAGCATAAATAATATGGACAAATAGGAGAGTAAAGTATAATGTAGACAAGGTAGAATAAAAAACTATTTTAGTGCAAGAACAGGTTGAGGTAATAGGGTTATAGCCATTCATTCATTCAGTACTGTAGCAGAAGCCTGACCGCAGCCATTGATCATGTGTGCTAACATAGCATGAAAAACAGCAGTAACACAGTAGTGAAAACATTAGGCTGTGTACAATAGTAAAACAGTAGTAAAACAGTAGTAAACAGTAGTGGTCAGTCAGTACTCAAAAAACATGGACATGGAGAGGGTGGAGAGGCAGACAGACTAAGCAGAGAAGTCTATCTCTCCTCTTCCCTTTAGTGAGGCATTGAACAGTTCAATGGCCCTAGGAACAAATGACTTCCTCAGCCTTTCAGTTGTGCATGGCAGTGAGCAAAGTCTCCAGCTGATCAAGCTCTTTTGGTTTTTGATAGTGCTGTAGAGCGGATGACATTCATTGTCCAAGATGTTGATCAGTTTGTTTAGGGTCCTTTTGTCAGATATTGAAGTGATGCACTCCAGTTCAGCTCCCACTACAGAGACAGCCTTCCTTACCAGCCTGTCAAATGCAATACAAATGTTAAAATTTATGTTTTCTCATACAAGGAATCCAAATTCACCATTGACATACTGCTAAAATTAAAGTTAACCAAGATTACAAGGTCATTAATGTGACAATGACACAAAATTCACATAGTGTAGCCTGCCCATTAAGCCCAGGCACTATTTTAGCCCATTTTTAACTTTGAAGTCATTTTTCAGAAAAATAGGGGCCTGTCTAATGCTATTCATTATTTTGTCTAATCACACAATATCTTTATTATATGTTAGTTTTTATTTGGCACCAATCACATTTGTCAATATTGAATAAGGCTCGCTTACATCTGTGCAGTCTCAAGGAGGCTCAGATAAACATCAGATTTGGTGTTTTTGAACCCCTCAGATAGAGCCTCTTTTCAATTATTTTCAGCCTCTGACTTAGTATGTAGATTCATATTATGTAAATTCGGAGATTAGTGTTTATTGTTTTTTGTGTATAAACAGGTAGTTCATTGTCATTTTTTACCATTTGACTTTATGTAGAAAGATAAGTTATGCTAGTTAGCGTAGTGAGCAAACCATTAGTCAATACATGTAGCCCTCCTGATAGATACACTGCTTAAGGATAAAAAATGTTGAGTATACAAACTAAATGTTTTCTGATTCATTTTACATAAATCTTCAAATTAAAACACAAAACAGTATTTGGATGGGTGAAATATGTTTAAAAAATGCCTTTTTCTAAGGTGGGCTTAAATGGTACAGTGATCCAAAAAACAGCTAGTGTAAGCTAACTTTGAATAAGAATTCCTTGTTAATTCAGAAAGTTTGGCAAAATTTTAATTTCGCCATGGGGATCAATAAAGTATCTATCTATCTATCTATCTATCTATCTATCAAAAGAGGAATAACTATGATGGCAAGTTTTAAAGCATATTTAGGCTACAGGCATTTCTGTATATTTGATCATGTTTATAAACCATCTTAGTGTCTATGAAAAATATGTGAACTTAGAAGGTTCAAATCTCTCATGTCGTGAGCGACTTGAGCGACAAAAACAACAGAATTATTATTTCGCAGCTGCATTTGACAAAAGCGATTTTGCAACTTTGGTAGCTCTTGGTCTGAACGCACAGTTAGACAACAATCAGACAGCAATTTTCCCTCTATAACCTTTGTAATGTAATAGCACATAATATTATAATGCTGACTTCATATAATGCAGCACCAATGCCATCTTTACTAGATGATGAGGGAGAAACTGTAGCCTGACATAGTCATACTCAATTCTAGCCAGAATATGAGTCTGATACTGCTCCATTGGGACGTAATTATAGGGTGTGTTTCAACCGATACAGGGGGGGAATGCCTCTGCACTCAATTGGATAGACCTAACCAATCAGAGCAACGAAATAGCTTACCATGAGGTGTAGGAAAAAAACACACGAACCATCCTTCTTCTCATATAGTATAGTATGTATAGTACTTCTACAGTATGTCCCAATTATTCCTATAATAATTATTCCTATAAGATTCCTATAAGATTCCTATAATATTTTGTCCCAAATACTATAAGATTCCAATACTACTTTTCCGTAAGGGGATTGCTCATGTGGTTAGAAAAATGGGCAACACCAGTACCCCTTTTGTCTGTATGACCCTGTACCCAGGATTAGAACCAGTCTGCCTTAGCATAATGTACTCCCTTCAAAATGCACTAAACATTTGACTATGACGACTATGGCCCTCTGTGAGACAGAAGATATGAAAGGTAAGATAAACCTTTAGCTTAAAAGGGACAAAAACTGATGAAACTCCTAAAACAAATATACAAAACAGGTCAATTTTCAATAAATAACTTTATTATATTTACATACAGCAGTGGTACTCAAAGTGTGGTCCGCAAGCTATCTCAAGTGTTACACAAGTAGATGTGGTAAAATATAATAGAGGAGTTATTTGCAATATTGAACCAACTTGTATGTAAATCCAAACAGTTCTGCAACACTGATGTAACCTACGCCAGTTTAAATCATATGAATCCTCTGACACCATAAGCAAGGTGCAAAGACAATAAGCAAGGTGGTTCAGTGAGAAGGCCTATTGTGTAATATACTGTTGAAGTAGGTCTACTGTTTTTTTTTTTTTTTTTTGCTAGGTGGTCCGTGAAACACTGACAAATAGTAATATTGCAGTCTATTAAAAATAATGCAAACACAAAACAAGAACATCCAAACTATGCACAGAATTAACAATGTCCTCTTTTTTGCCAGACGATGCAGACATCTAGCCTACAGATCCTTTGTAAGATGGTGCTGGGATTATTTAGGGAAAAAGCTCTGAGTTGTTGTTTCGGCTTGTATTGTCCTGGGGATCTGAAGGGACAACACACAAAACACATTCGTTGGCTGCGATGATTCTATTACATTGCTATTTGATTGCGCTGGGCCATAGGTGGAGCCATCAGGTGTTATTGTGGAGATGTCACTTTCATCCTCCTCCTCTTGATCAACCTGAGGTCTTCTAGCTGGCCTTGGATGAACAGGCTTGATGGGAGTAGAGGTAGCAGGCCCCCATGCCCATGGTGTATCCGAAGTGCTTGTATCAATACTCATACTTTTCATGAAGTATTCTGTTTGGGTACCTAAAGTAAATAAATGTGTATTACTGTCAAGTTACAAGATACTAATAGTACACAGGACATTCACTATCTCACACAAAACTGTACTGGCACAATGGAAACAAAAATATTTTAGTGACTGTGGTAAGCTGTATGATGTACTAAGTAGCACACCCACAAGAAGACATTCGGTAATATCAGTTCTATCTGTTATGCAATTCATGGGTTTCATCAGGTCCATTTACACAGGTGTATTAATCAAGCACCATGCAGTCTGCATTCATAATCTAGGTGCTTGATTTTATACACCTGTGGAAAGTGACCTGAAGAAACCCATGAATTGACTTTCCCAAACATCGACGAGCACATAAGAACCTGTATTAGCCTACTAGAAAAAGACTTCTAGAAACTAACTAGCACAACAATAAAAGTTAGATCACAAACCTTTGCTTCTAACGTGATGACCTAATGTAGGCTAGAAAGCTATGTAGCCTGACATGAGGATGTGCTCTGGAAGACAAAACACTAAGTAAACAGCAAGTAATCAAACAAAACATCATTGTAGGCCTACAAAGGCCAATGTAATAATGGCAAGAAGACATAAATTAGACTGAAGTGTAAATACCTGAGCTCTAGTGATAGCAACTTAGCCTAATAGTGCACGGGTATTGTGTTTTGGATTTTCCCCGTTTAGACTAGAACAATACCCGTACTTATTTGAGCATAAAATATTGTTGCTAATATTATTTGTGGTTTAATGCTTAGGTTAGAAGATTATAGGTTCAACAAGCTAAATATCTGGGTAGTGAGGTCAGTTTCTTGCAGCTACACCAGGCACGTTACTGAAGCATTCCGTTCGCGTTACTGCAACAATTAGCTTCCAATAGGCCTAATCAATGGAAGTAGCTACACCTGGCATGTTAGTGGCCTGTAGGCTACGTTCGGGAAAATAGACCATTCCTCTAATGGATTTTACCAGAGCCCTTCCTATTAGACATTCTCTGATTTTACACGTCGCGAACAGAACACTTCAGTTACGTGCCTGGTGTAGCTTCCTGTAATATAGGCTAGCCTAAGCCTAGCTTGTACCCTTTTCATGCATGCTAACGTGAAGAATATGAACATGCTATTTTGTAACAGACGTTAGGTGGAAAAGTTTGTTTGTACTTACAGCCTGTGAGCTGGTGGTCGATCGTCATGACGGTACAGAACCAGGTTTTCAGAACATCGATGCAAAACCACTTTCTAACTGTAGGCAGTGAGTGTGGTCGAAATGATTGGAACACAAAACTAATGTTGCTCTACTTCGGTGGTGGTGTTCCAACGATAAATCCAAACCATTTCTTCCTCAACTCATGTTTCTAAGGCAAGACATGCAACATTGATGTGTTATTGCCACAAATAACACAGGCACGATTTTTTTCCGCCATGTTAGCAACTTGCTGTTAGCTCCTACTAGCTGCAGAGGGACAATCCCCTAGCCGCAAAATCTTCCAGCATTCCTGTAGGTGGTCACAAGCCAAGGAGGGCGAGGCCATGAATAATCAGTTTCCCTGCGGCGTCACAGGGAAGGGCTCTTTCTGATTCGCTTGTTTTTCCGTGTATTTTCCTTCATTGGCTAATGCGGGCAATGGGGGTAGAAGATCATGTTCACGTGCAGCATGCATATGCAACTTGGAGTGAGCTATAGTATTTCGAAAGTAACAAGTATTAAACGGTTTTTCAGTGAATGAGACCTTTAAATGAACGAGGGAACATGTCGCAATGCAACAGTGCTGTTTTCCCTTGATGAAAGTGAAACCACGAGTTTTCCCACATCTCAACTTTGGCCAAAGTTTTCAGAAATAATCGTTTTCAGTGATAAAACATTAAATAATACACATTTTCCATATAGGGTCTTAAAAGCCATGTATCCTTCTAGCCACAGCGTTTTTTGTTTCAAACATAAGCCTAGACCCCGTTTACACGAGCATGTCTATTTTTATAAACTAAGACATTTCCCTACGTTTGAGCCTTTCATTTAGACGCAAACGGAGAATTCGCCCCGTAAAACGGTTATCCAAAAAACTCCGGCCAAAGTGATTTTTTTGGAAAACTTTTATGCGTTTGGTTGTAAACTGTGGTAAACGGAGTTTTGGGCAGCCAACGTCACAGTATGCGACAGAAGTACACAATGTGCGACCAATGTTTACATTTACATGTTCTCACGTGCGACTTTTCAGGGTTCTGATTGGTTAATGTGAGCTTGAGCTTATCGTTAGACTGCCACTGTGGTTTGGCGTGCTCATGACAGCATGTATGTACACGGGTTCGTGTAAACACATTTTTTAAAAAAAGGATCTTGAGTAAATGCAGTTTTATTTGCAAACGTAGATGGCCAGATATTCGTTTAGGAAAATACCCTGCTTCGTGTAAACGTAGTCCTAATCTAAGCGTGCTCAGATGACGTGATAGACCAGGTGCTGTTGCTCACCTGTCCATCATCCTAAAGCCCGATTTGATTGGTTCCCCCTTTCTAGGGTGAGCATACTTGCTCCACAATGGAGCAATGCCAGACCGAACTTCCCGACCTCAGATGTTGTGGGCAGGACTAAGTTCGGAATGGCACCCAGGCTAGAGAAACTGAGGAATCAACACCAATTTCTGATGATGAGGATGATGACTGAAGTGATTTATTATTATGAAATGTCTCCATTCAAGAAACTAATGATAAAATTGACTCACTTACCCTAAAAAACATATTTTGACCTTTTAATTGCATTTGTATCAGGTTTTAAGCCTGAGATACGAAAAATTCTCCAAATGGCAGCCATTTTGGACGCCATCTTGAATATCTCAGAGAGCACAAGGGGGATTCACGGGGACTTTTAGCATGTCATTCCTATTTTAGCATGTCATTCCTATTTTAGCATGGCATGTCTATTTTAGCATGGCATGTCTATTTTAGCATGTCATTCCTATTTTAGCATGGCATTCCTATTTTAGCATGGCATTCCTATTTTAGCATGTCCTAAAGGTATTCTGAACACATTCAGCTTGTTGTAACCCTATTACTACTGGACTATTAAGTGTTCATGGAGCTCCCTCCTGGGCGTGGCCTGGGTGTGGCCTGGGTGTGGCAGGGGTTGTAGTGTCCCACGCCTCTGAGGTACAGTAGGTTGTAGGGGGGTGTGGCCCCACGCTGAAGACCCCTTAAGTGTTCATGCAGCCCCCTCCTCTGACTCTTTTGCTACTGTCCTGAGGCAGAGGTATGTGGAGTCTTGCATACAATACATCATATCTTTTATTTATGCTTTTATGGTTACTTGTATGGCGCATTTTTCACATAGAACTGTTTTCTGGTGTTGCATGACTTATATAGGAGTTACGTTTGTTTAATCACTGTTTTTTTGTTTGCTCGTTGCACAGTGCACATTACGTCAGCTCTATATGCTACAGTCTGCAGGTGTAGTGGCGTTAATTAGCTTACAGACATTCAGTGTGAATTGACTGCAGATGTGAATGTACTTAAACGTGGTTTACCTGTTTGATTGGCAGGAGCTGTGATGCGACTGGCTCGCTCCCTGTCTGATTTTTGTTTGTTTTGTCCCATATTCCAGAGAGCAATAAATATCAAAGCAAAGGTCGGTCATTTCCACACTTGACACAACGCAGAGTGATCGAGGGAGGGGAGAGACGACCTCCGTTACAGTAGCATACTGTACAAGACTGTTCTAATATTACCATGAACTCCAACTGTCAATTTGACATGAAGTCGACATTAGTTTGAATAAGGACATGAAACCTCTCTGAACTCCAGATAGCAATTCAACACATTATTTTAATGATACACTGACATATGTATATAGTTTTGGACCAACTTTGCCATGATGGGTATGGGTCTTTGTAGCCAGTAGCACTAGGTTTAATAGTTTGGCTGTAATTGGGGGCCAAGCAGCGAAGCTGCGAAGGCACCCATTGAGTTACTAGCTTTTCCTATTATTATTACACTTCTGCCATTGGAGTGCAGATTTTTGGCAGAAAGTTTCGGGACCCTCCACTGACCACTCACACTCATTTACGGACCTCTAAACCCAGCCATCTAGCGCCACCAACAGGTCAAAATCTGGCCGAAAATTGAACCGCTGGGTCTAAAGTTATGAAATTTGCCACACTGATTCAGCACTGTCCCATGATCACTCTCACCAATTTCCAGAACTCTATGCCCAACACTCTAGCACCACCAATGGGTCGAACCTGGATTGCATTCACGCATGTGACCATTGAGCGGTGTGTCCGATTTTCACATATCAGGCACCGTTGGAATCCCTGGACCGACCTAAGTTCAATGACCCCTATTACGTCACTTTTTCCGCCATATTCGACCTCCGCCATATTGGATTTAGTCCAAACTCTACGAAAAGTTTCAGCGGTCAGAAATTTCATCCGATTTTCACGGAACTTGACGGAGATGATCTTCTGCCCGAGCCGCAAAAACGATACTTGCCAGATTTTTCAATTTCAAATTTGTTTGCCCGTGACAGCCAATCACACATGGCGACGATGCCGCCTAACAGGAAGTGGGCTAACATCTCGGCTACGCTTTAATGTATGAAGTCCAAACTTGGTACAGGGACTTGGTATCTGATTGTGAGGACACACTAGGAAATTGGCATTATTTAGCCTCTATAGGGGGCGCTGCAATGCAGGAAGTGAGCTTGTATCTCAGCAACGCTTTGATGTACGAAGTCCAAACTTGGTATATGGACTTGGTACCAGATTGTGGGGATGCACTAGGAAATTGGCGTCATTTGGCTTCTACAGGGGGCGCTGCAATACAGGAAGTGAGCTTGTATCTCAGCAACGCTTTGATGTATGAAGTTCAAACTTGGTACAGGGACTTGGTATCTGATTGTGAGGATACAGTAGGAAATTGGCATCATTTGGCCTCTATAGGGGGCGCTGTAATACAGGAAGTGGGCTCATATCTCAGCAACGCTTCGTTGTATGAAGTCCAAACTTGACACATGGACATATTAGCTGATTGTGAGGACATGCAAGGAAAGTGGTCTCATTTGGCCTCTAGGGGTGTTGCAATAAAGAAAGTGAGCTCACATCTCAGCAAAACTTTGGTGTATGAAGTCCAAACTTGGTATACGGACATGGGAGCTGATTGTAAGAACGCACAAGGATATTGGTGTAATTTGGCCTCCTAGGGCGCTGTAACAAAGTAAATGAGCTTATTTCTCAGCCGTTCTTTATCCAATTGCCATCAAACTTGCTCATGCCATGGCAATGCCATTCCTGCTATAGCGCACTGCTTGGCCCCCGCATTGCTGCTTGCAGCTATATTTGGGGGCCAAGCAGCGAAGCTGCGAAGGCACCCATTGAGTTACTAGCTTTTCCTATTATTACACTTCTGCCATTGGAGTCTATGGCAGCCCATAGAACACCTGGCTAAAAAGTGCAGATTTTTTGGCAGAAAGTTTCGGGACACTCCACTGACCACTCACACTCATTTACGGACCTCTAAACCCAGCCATCTAGCGCCACCAACAGGTCAAAATCTGGCCGAAAATTGAACCGCTGGGTCTAAAGTTATGAAATTTGGCACATTGATTCTACACTGTCCCATCATCACTCTCACCAATTTCCAGAACTCTATGCCCAACACTCTAGCGCCACCAATGGGTCGAACCTGGATTGCATTCACGCATGTGACCATTGAACGGTGCGTCCGATTTTCACATATCAGGCACCGTTGGAATCCCTGGGCCGACCTAAGTTCAATGACCCCTATTACGTCACTTTCCGCAATATTGGACCTCCGCCATATTGGATTTAGTCCAAACTCTACGAAAAGTTTCAGCGGTCAGAAATTTCATCCGATTTTCACGGAACTTGGCAGAGATGATCTTCTGCCCGAGCCACACAAAAGATACTTGTCAGATTTTTCAATTTCATTTTTGTTTGCCCGTGACAGCCAATCAAATATGGCAATGAAGCCGCCAAACAGGAAGTGGACTAACATCTCCGTAATACCTTGAGTTAACATAACAAAACTCGATACCATTAGTCAGGACACTGTCCCAATCACTCACAGCAATTTTTATGCATATACATTGAACAGTCTAGCGCCACCACCAGTTCAATGCTGGACATGCGTTCATGCGCGTGATCCTTGACTCTTTTGTCTGATTTTCACAATTGAGGTAGCATCTGAATCCTTGGACCATCCCGAGTTCATCAACTCCTATCCAGTCACTTTCCGCCATATTGGACCTCCGCCATATTGGATTTAGTCCAAACTCTACGAAAAGTTTCAGCGGTTACAAATTTCATCCAATTTTCACAGAACTTGTTGGAGATGATCTTCAGACCGAAATCACAAAACGATACTTGTCAGATTTTTTAATTTAATTTTTGTTTGCCTGTGACAGACAATCAAATATGGCGATGAAGCCACCAAACAGGAAGTGGGCTAACATCTCGGCTATGCTTTAATGTATGAAGTCCAAACTTGGTACAGGGACTTGGTATCTGATTGTGAGGACGCACTAAGAAATTGGTATCATGTGGCCTCTATAGGGGGCGCTGTAATACAGGAAGTGAGCTTGTATCTCAGCAACGCTTCGGAGTAAAAAGTCCAAACTTGGTATAAGGACCTGTTACCTGATTATGATGACGCACTAGGAAATTGGAATCATTTGGCCTCTATAGGGGGCGCTGCAATACTGGAAGTGAGCTCCTATCTTAGCAACTTTTGATGTATGAAGTCCAAACTTGGTACAGGGACTTGGTACCTCATTGTGAGGACACAGTAGGAAATTGGCATCATTTGGCCTCTATAGGGGGCGCTGTAATACAAGAAGTGGGCTCATATCTCAGCAACGCTTCGTTGTATGAAGTCCAAACTTGATACATGGACATATTAGCTGATTGTGAGGACATGCAAGGAAAGTGGTCTCATTTGACCTCTAAGGGTGCTGTAATAAAGAAAGTGAGCTCACATCTCAGCAACACTTTGGTGTATGAAGTCCAAACTTGGTAGAGGGACATGGTAGCTGATTGTGAGAGCGCACAAGGACATTGGTGTAATTTGGCCTCTAGGGGCACTGTAACAAAGTAAATGAACTTATTTCTCAGCCATTCTTTATCCAATTGCAATCAAACTTGCTGTGAGTGCTTGCTCATGGCATGGCAATGCCATTCCTGCTATAGCGCTCTGCGAGTGAGTACAGTACACACACACATACATCCTCACATACAGTGAGTATGTGAGGATGTATGTGTGTGTGTGTGTGTGTGTGTGTGTGTGCATATGTATAAGGCTGGCTTGCTGTTGGGCCAGGAGGAGAGAAGCTGGAACATAGAGAGGGAGGGTTTCAGAGGAGAGGAGTTGTAATTATTCTATTAATGATAAGTATAATAATAGGAATAACTGATTGCCTGGTTGATTGCCTGACTGATTGCCAACCTGGGCACCCATTAATGGCCACAGTTCCACCCAGCCCCCACAGTTATACTGCGACGAGCTGACAGAGGGGAGGACCTGCGTGCCACCCATCCCCCCAGGCCCCCAGCATATGCACACATCCCCCACTACCACGACCAACCACACCTCACCCCCAGACCTTCACCCAACACGCCACTCTTGACCTAAATATGTACAGTATGTGAATGGCTAGGTTGAGGGGTCTATCTAGAGTGTAGCATTAAAAGAAGTGGGCATGCATGGTGAATATCTGTCAGGATTTCCCCATGCACACCACACTTACCCTGTGTAAGATGTATGCCTCAACAATGTGTGCATTAAAATAAGTGAGGCATGCAGATAGACACCTGATGAGGCATCTACCTGCACTCCACTCTTACCCTAGCCTGTTTTGTAGTTTTTGTTTATGTATGTTACCTAACATGTAGTGCAATTAAAAGAGAGTAAAGCGTGCTGTGTGCTTCCAGGACAAGGTGTGTGCATGAGCCGCATGAGGAGGGTGCACACCGGGGGCCAGGGCCAATAGATAACCCACAGGACCCAACCAATGCCAAAACCACACAGCGACCATGCCAGGACCGAAGTCTCCCAAGCCATCCAATGGGGCCCCGGCAGAATAACGATGAGAGAGGCAGAGAGAAAGAGTGAAATTAGTAAAGTTTATCAGAGAATGTAAATAAAAGGGGGAGGGAAAGAAGGGGATGCTATTTATATTACTAATAATAATAATAATAATAATAATAATAATAACAATAATAGTTCCACCTACCCTCCCCTGCCCAGTGTTCGATGATATGTGTATCTGTTGATGAAGTGTGTTATGATGGTGTGGAGATGGAACTCAGGCAAAGAGGGTCAGGACTGTAAGTAGGTGATAAAGGGGTACCAAGGAGAGGTTGTATCCTGAGTATTGATTAAGTTTGTAGTTGATAGGTTTTCTAATGATATATAGTCTGTTAACAAGTTTTTCCAATGAGTGATGTGAGCTTTTTTGTTAGATTTCCAGTTCATGAGGATTGTTTTCTTGGCGATAGTCAGCGCTACCAGCAGTGTTTTATTGCAGGAGTTGCTTAAATTGACTGTGGATGTATCACCAAGTATGCATAAGGAAGGGGATGCTGGGATGTGACAGCCAAAGATGGAAGAGAGAGATTTTGTGACACTCACCCAGAAGTGGTTGATTGGAGTGCAATGCCAAACCGCATGAATGTATGTATCTGGGTTATTTTGTGTGCAGTGAGTGCAAACATCCGAGCCAAACCCCATTTTAGCCAATTTATGTGCAGTGAAGTGGAATCTGTGAAGAACCTTGTATTGTATTAGTTGTAGATTACTATTCTTTGTCATGAGGTAGATGTTTTTGCACATTTTGGTCCAGAAGTCGGCACGGGAGTAATTGATAAGTCTGATTCCCATTTGTGATATGGCAGGCCAATTGTTTTTTCTGAACGAGATATAATTTTGTAAATTTGGGAGAGTATTTTTTGGGAGAGGAATATTAAGCAGCTCTGAGATTGGTGGGGAATGTCAAGGTTAGCTGTCTGGATGTTAATTTTTCCTAGGATAGATGATTTAATTTGCAGGTATTGTAAGAAGTGTTTACTCTCGATGCCGTGCTTCTGGACCAAACAGGAAAATGAGGCCAGATTATTGTCTTGAAGAATGTGTTGAAGGTGAGTGATGCCCTTTCCCATCCATGTGTGAAAGTTAAGTGTTTTTTTTTTGATTGGGTGAAATCTGGGTTATTCCAAATCGGGTGCGGGTTGATGGTGCTATAGGTGAATCAGTGATGTGGTAGAATCTCCACCAGGCTGTCAGAGTAGCTGAAATTGTTGGGGCTTTGAAGGATGGATGTTTTTGACCCACTGACTGCAGAAAGGGAGATCTGAGATTTTAATTTCTTTACAGATTGTTTGTTCTAGGTCTAACCAGGTGTTGTCTGAGGGGGTGGGGTGTAGCCATTTGTGGATGAAGTGGAGCTGGTTGGTCAGGGCATAGTGGGGCCTCTAGTCCTCCCATTGCTTTTGGTTTTTGGAGAGTGGCGAGTTTGATCCTTGGGGTCTTATCTTTCCAGTAGAATTTAGTGATTAATTAATCGAGAGACTTAAACCAGAGGGTGGTGGGCTGGGTTGGAATCATAGAGAATAGATAGTTTATTTTGGGCAGTATTGTCATTTTGATTACTGAGATTCTGCCCATGATGGATAATGGGAGGTTCTTCCAGCGTTGAAGGTCATCATCTATTGAAGTGAGTAGAGGGGAATAATTTAGGCTAAATAAGTCTGACAGCCTGGGAGAGACTTTTATCCCTAAGTAAGTGATATAGTTAGTGCAGAGTGGGATAGGTGAAGAGTTGGCTGTCACATCCCAGCTGTTGGGATGTAATGGGAGAACTGCAGATTTATTCCAATTGATTGAGTATTCAGAAATTTTAGAGAATGTGTCAATGAGTTTGATGGTTTCTTGTACTGATGTTGTGGGGTCTTGAAGAAAGAGAAGAATGTCGTCAGCATAAAGGCTGATTTTGTGATGCATATATGGAGTCTGGACACCTTTGATGAGGGGGTTCTGACGGATGGCAGCTGCTAGGGTTCAATGAAGATTGTAAATAGTGAGGGGAGAGTGGGCACCCTGTCTAGTTCCCGGTGAAGAGTGAAACTTTGTGATGTTAGCCCATTGGTGATTACTGTGGCTGAAGGAGAGGTGTATAGAAGTTTAATCCAGTTAATGAACGACTCCCCGAAGCCAAACCTCCCTAATGTGGAAAAAAGGAAATTCCAGTTCACCCTATCAAAAGCTTTTTCTGAGTTGCTATGATGGTATTATCTTGAAAATTTGTAGAGTGATACATTATATTTAACAGTCTGCGGGTGTTGGTGGATGAAATTCTACCTTTAATGAAGCCTGTTTGGTCTGGGTGGATAATGGATGGGGTGACCTCTGCTAATCTGTGTGCTAGCATTTTTACATTATCTTATTGTCCACATTGAGGAGAGAAATTGGTCGGTAGCTGGATGGCAATGTTGGGTCCTTATTGGGCTTGAGGAGCAGTGAAATTGAGGCTGTGGTGGAACTAGTTGGAAGACGTCCTTTCTGTTTTGATTCATTAATCATTCTGATGAAAAGTGGAGCTAAGATGGTCCAAAATTGTTTGTAGAACTCAGCAGGAAAGCCATCCGGACCTGGTGCTTTCTTATCGGGCATCTGTTTCAGGGCATCAAACAGTTCTTGTTGAGTTATAGGTGATTCCAGGTTTTTTATTTCGGTCTCATTGACTTGTGGTAATTAGATGCTGTTTAGGAAAGAGTCTATGAATTCCTGGTTGGGGTTTATTTCTGAAGAATTTAGTTTATTGTAAAACTGGTAAAAAACATGATTTATTTCTTCAGGTGAGCTGGTTAGCTTCCCTGCTGAGTTCTTTATGACCGGGATTGTTGATTTTTTTTTTTTTTTTTTGATTTGATTTGCTAAGTATTTACCTGATTTATTGCTATGGTGGAAGTTTTCCTGCCTTAGACGGTGAATCATAAATTGAGTGTGTTTATTGAGTATTTCATTGAGTTTGAATTTATGTTTCCTAAGTTTTGCCTGTGTTTCTTCAGTTGGGTTGCTTGCATTGGTTTCTTCTAACTGTTTAATTTTATTGTTGAGTTCTACTTCCTGTTCTTTTTCCTTCTTTTTTTGTATACTGAATATGAGATGATTCTTCCTCTGAGTACTGCTTTTCCTGTTTCCCACAGAAGGAAGGAGATGATTCAGGGGAGCCGTTCATTTCTAGAAAGAATGCCCACTCTCCCCAACAAAACTGATGAAATTTGGGTCTTGTAAGAGGGATGTATTAAAACGCCATTTGCTAATTGGTCGCTGTTGGTTCGTTATGTTCCATTTAATTGTAACTGGGGCATGATCGCTAATGACTATGGGATGAATTGTTGAATCAGAGATATTTTTCATTATAGAGTTGCTGGTTAGAAAATAATCAATACGGGAATAGGAGTGGTGGACCGGAGAGAAAAAAGAGTAGCTTTTGGAGTCTGGGTGCTGAAGCCGCCAACAATCGCCAAGGCCAGAATCGCTCATGAACTGTTTTATTGTTTTTGTGGATTGCCAGATTCGTTTGCTTTTAGAGTGATCAGATCTTTCAATTGTGGGGTCTAACACTGTATTAAAGTCGCCTGCAATTATGATGGGACAGTCAGATAGAGTTGAGATGGAGGTGAAGAGGTTCTGAAAGAAAACTGGGTTGTCTGTATTAGGGCCATAAACATTAACAATTGTTACAGGGTATTGTAAATTGAGATGTTTATGATGACAAAACGCCCCTTCTGGGTCTGTGATGGTGGCGTTATGGATGAATGAGATTCTTTTGTTAATCAGAATGCAAACTCCCCTTTGTTTTGTATTGTAATGAGATGAGAAAATGTGATTGAATTGTCTTGATTTGATGCGGGTGTAATCTAATTCTGAGAGATGAGTTTCTTGTAGGAGACATATGTCAGCTTTTAAACTATCCAAATGATTTAAGATTTTGAGCCTCTTTGCCTGAGATCCAATCCCACGGATGTTCCAGGTCAGGAATGTAAGTGGTACCATGTTGTGATTGTACAGTTATGAAAATGTTTGATAAGGTGGGTATTGTGTGTGTGAGAGTGTGTGCAGGTGTCAGTTAGATAGGAGAGGGGGAAGGGGGGGTGGAGGAATAGGTATGTAATGTGGTGTGCGAATGAGATGTAAAGGGTAGGGGCTGAGAAGAATATAAAGCATAAAGAGGTAGGAATTTGGTTCTGGAGTGGTGACAGCATGAACATTTCCTGTTTAGCATTGAAAACATACAGATCATAATTTGACTTTAGCCTATAGACATAATAAACAAAACAGACAGGACACACAAGCAAACATGTATAGACAAAACACCATGAATAACATTAAACACTGAGAGAGCAAAAAGAAATGGGTGGGTAGGGGAGCAAAAAGAGGAAACATAAGAAGAGAGAAGAGAGAGGTGATCCAAGCATCAGTAGGCAGTGGGTTAGAGAGAGTTGAGGGTGACAATGTTATAATCAAGATGAATGTTGGCATGAGGTATGATGTGCTATAGCCAGGTGGTGATATTGGGGATGCGATACAGAGTTCCATTGACATACAGTTTATTGACTGACAGTGCTGCTCGTTTGCCCTCTTGCCTGAGTTGTTTCATTATGGGCAAGAGGGCTCTTCTTCTTCCTGTATTACTTGTGGAATTGGTCGCTTAGTCCTAATGAAGTGCCTTTCAGTTCTTTTCCTTTTGCTTTTGATGAGTTCTTTGTGTTTGAAGTGTTCGAACTTGGAGGAGGTTTTTTATTGTCTTTGGAAGTGAGACGGTGTACACGGTGGAAGGTAATCTTGTCAACTGTTTCTGGCGGTAGTTTGAGAGATAACTGCAAGAATTCTTTAACTGCTTTCTCTGGGTCGGGTGTATCTTTAGAAGTTGGCAGGGGAATTCGGAAAAATGAGGTTATCGCGCATGCTGCGCACTGAGGTCTAGGATTGTTTCTTTCATGATCCGATTTTCGCTGGTGAGTTGATTAACCTGGTCGGATAAGTTTGTGATATTTCCTTTGAGTTCACGGTTTTCTAATGCGAGTGTCGATCTGTGATTGGGAAAATTTGAGGCTGGCTTTTAAGTCCTTAATATCTGTGTGCAGATGTTCCAGTATTGCAAGTTTGTTGTTTATGGATTGTAGTAAACTGACCTCGATGGATGTAGAAGTAGCGCAAGCGGTAGGTGATTCTGGTTCAGTCTCTATTGAGTAGTCACGAAAGCGCTTTGCTGGGTTCAGATGACATAACGTCCAGAATGAAGAGGTTGCCGCTGGAAAAGGTGGAGAATATAATCCGGTTTTTGATGAGAGTTGTAGAGAGGTAGTGGTTGTTTTTAGTAGAAGAAAAATAACGTTTTGTATTTCTGTTTACAAGCGTCAGTGTTCAGTGCGCTGCCATTTTGGATCTCACCCAAACTTTTAAACCTATATTTTATAGGTTTATAATCTTACGATAAGGGGGTGTTGTTTTATATGCCGATAGTTAGATCATAATTCTAAGCTGGATGGGAGGTCTCGTCCACTGCAGTCTCAGCATAACCCAGCTTACCGCTTCGCCACCAAACCCTTGGGCGCGAGCTTGGCAGCGTACAGCGTACAGCGTATAGGCCTATGGCCTATTTTGATATCAGATGTTGCTATGCAGGGTTGCTACCCAACCCTGTTGCTATGTCTATGTACTTTAAAGACATATAATAACATGCCACTCTGTCAGGTATGTTTTTATGAGCAACAACTTTTAGTAACTCTCAATTAAAAAGTAATTAGAGACTGATTTACACACCTGTCCTACGTCCAGGCTGTGTGTGTGTGTGTGTGGACACCTGTCCCACGTCCAGGCTGTGTGTGTGGACACATGTCCCACGTCCAGGCTGTGTGTGTGTGTGTGAGTGAACACCTGTCCCACGTTCAGGCTGTGTGTGTGGACACCTGTTCTTTGTCCAGGCTGTGTGTGGACACCTGTCCTTTGTCCAGGCTGTGTGTGTGTGTGGACACCTGTCCTACGTCCAGGCTGTGTGTGTGTGTGTGAGTGAACACCTGTCCCACGTTCAGGCTGTGTGTGTGGACACCTGTTCTTTGTCCAGACTGTGTGTGGACACCTGTCCCACGTCCAGACTGTGTTGTCAATAATGTCCATATAAGATAGCAAGATGTTATCAGTGGAAAGTGTTGTAATAAAACCACTTTTACATCCATGATGAAACATCTCAAACTCAAGTTCTCATGCTGCTGGATATGTAAGGTATCCTGTTATATGGAGCTAATGGACGAGGTGTCCTGTTATATGGAGCTACTGGACGAGGGAGAGGTGTCCTGTTATATGGAGCTACTGGACGAGGGAGAGGTGTCCTGTTATATGGAGCTACTGGACGAGGGAGAGGTGTCCTGTTATATGGAGCTACAGGACGAGGGAGAGAGGCAAACAACTCCCCGATGCGCCCATGGATATAACAACTGCCTCTGTGTTTGAGATGTGATGTTCTTGCCTTGTCTTGATGTTTGCATGCTTTTTAAAGACAGACTCACTCTCTGTGACACGCGCACACACATCCACACACACACACACCACACACACACACACACCACACACACACACACATACACACACCACACACATACCACACACACACACACACACACACACACACACACACACACACACAGAGGACAGAAAGGAAGGAAGAGAGTGCACACAGGCTGAGGAGTGTGCTGATTGGTTTAATAGTCATCATCACATCTCACACATGAGAATGCAGAACACACACCCCCAGAGCTCACAGGCCACGCCTCCTGCAGGTCACCACAGGCTCCGCCCCCACCCACACTCTGGGCCAGAAAGCAGCACCATGGCAACGTGTCACACATTTCCTGGTCAACTACTAAAATAATATTTACACACTGCACAGCACACTCTCCAAGGTCACTGCACACTCTCCAAGGTCACACTTTAAATACAAATATATATAGTAGATGTGTTATTGCACACCCCCAGCAAGCGTCTGATTCAGGAGGGAGTCCGGGCCACGTCAGGGCCGTAAGAGCATAGACACGTTTCTACGTCTATACACATCAGGGCCAGGAAGAGATGCGTCATGGGAAGAGATGCATCATGGGAAGAGATGGCTCATGGGAAGAGATGCATCATGGGAAGAGATGCATCATGGAAAGAGATGCATCATGGGAAGGGTCGCTTTGGGAAAAGTCCAGTAAGACTCAGGCCTGGGCCTCACATTCGTTATTCAGGAGAACTGCAGGGTCACTCGCTCTAGTTAGCTACAGTGCTGCTACTTATGGGGGGGGCAGCTGGTACACACAACAGGCTGGAGGGGGGTTCCGCTACAGAACCGGGTGGTGGTGTGGGGAGTTCCGCTACAGGACCGGGGGTGTGTGTGTGTGTGTGGGGGGGGGGTTCCGCTACAGGAAGAAGCCATAGAGGAGCCATTCACCAAGTTTCATCTGTACGTGTGTGTGTGTGTACGTGTTTGTGTGTGTGTGTACGTGTGTGTGTGTTTGTGTGTGTGTGTGTCTGTGTGTGTCTGTGTGTGTGTGTCTGAGGGATCAGATCAGATCTGTGTTGTGCCTGTGTCTGGAGTCAGGTTGTGTGTGTGTGTGTGTGTGAGAGAGGTGTAGGTGTAGGGGCCTGGCTGGTGGTGGGGGTGGTGGGTGGTGGTGTAGGGGCCTGGCTGGTTGGCTGGTGGTGGGGGTGGGGGTGGTGGTGTAGGGGCCTGGCTGGTTGGCTGGTTGGCTGGTGGTGGGGGGGTGGGTGGTGCTGTAGGGGCCTGGCTGGTTGGCTGGTGGTGGGGGGGTGGGTGGTGGTGTAGGGGCCTGGCTGGTTGGCTGGTGGTGGGGGTGGGGGTGGTGCTGTAGGGGCCTGGCTGGTGGTGGTGGTGGGGGGGGGGGTCACTCCACCTCCATCTCCCCCGGGGCAGCAGGCTGGTGGGAGGAGCCTCCAGACTTGGCGTCGCCACCTGACTGCTGAGGGCCGTTATGGGCCCCCTCAGCAGGCTCCTCCCCCTTGGGCTTCGGCCGCGTCACCACTGGGCCACACACATCGTCCAACTCCTGCAACACACACACACACACACACACACACACACACACACACACGCACGCACGCACACACACACACAGGTACACACAGACACAGCAACACAGTTAGGGTTAAGGTGTGTTTGGAAGAAGTGTAAGGGCCCGTCCCAATACCTCCCCTACATTTTTGCCATGACAATTGTTTTTGCCCTAACCCTTGTTTTTGCCCTGACCCTTGTTTTTGAGCGTGCACGTGTACTGTAGGGTGTCCCATTACTCTAGGGAGCTATTTTCCCCTTAAAATCAACCCTCAAAATATAGCCAGGACCGACGCAGGCTTAAAACCAAGTGGGAGATGAAATTACCCAGGATACCGTGCGAGCTGAGTGAGCCGCTGGAAATGAACAATTGCGTTGCTCTTATATTTCCGCAAATATGATATAAATAAATATTAAAATATATATTATTAAAATGTTTAAATAAATATTAAAATATATATTATTAAAATGTTTAAATAAGCAAATTAAAATATATATTATTAAAATGTTTAAATATGCAAATTAAAATATTAAAATATATATTATTAAAATGTTTAAATATGCATATTAAAATATATATTATTAAAATGTTTAAATATGCAAATTAAAATATATATTATTAAAATGTTTAAATAAGCAAATTAAAATATTAAAATATATATTATTAAAATGTTTAAATATGCATATTAAAATATATATTATTAAAATGTTTAAATATGCAAATTAAAATATATATTATTAAAATGTTTAAATATGCATATTAAAATATTAAAATATATATTATTAAAATGTTTAAATAAGCAAATTAAAATATTAAAATATATATTATTAAAATGTTTAAATAAGCAAATTAAAATATATATTATTAAAATGTTTAAATATGTTGGAATATGTTAGTTTGATGCACATCCAAAGGACTGTTGAGTTTTGAACACTAATGTTAGAAAATATATCACAAAGCTATCTGACGACGTTCATGATATCTGCTGAGTGCCTTGAGAGAGTCTGCCCATCAAATAACGTTATATTTCTGATCTGGGTAGTTTCGTCAATATTTAGGATGTGTGTTCCGGCGTTCACATAAACACGAATATCTCTGTTGACGCAGATAAACCAACACAGCCCACACAACAGTCAACACAACCGCTGGAACCGGCATGTTCCTGAATGAAAATAGTAGCAGGCTACTACCGGTAGACACGTCGGCGCTGCACGTGACGTAGGTGAGCACGTTCGCTACGCTAATTTGCATATAGTGGTGTCCCAATTCATAGGGAAAGATCTTCACCCCCACTTCCCTTGTTGAGGGGGCTTTAATGTTGAGGGCAATCAAAACCAAGTGGAAGTTTAAAGGGGGGAGAAATGGGACGGGCCCTAAGTGTGTGTGTGTGTTTGTGTCAGAGTAAATGTAGCAGGTGTGTGATTGAGAGATTTAATATGTGTGTCTTAAAGAACAATAGGTGCAGGGCTTAAAGCAAAGACATATCATGTCATATAGGCCTGTAGGCATATTGCCCATTTTCACTTCTAAACCAGCCCAGCCCACGCCTGAGCACTTCGAGCCCTGTAAGTGTATATTTCAGATATTTAGGGTGTGTTACTCTGTGCGTGCATAAGTGTGTGTGACAGCGTGTGTGTGTGTGTGTGAACATGTGTGTGTGTGTCTTTGGCAAGTACGCACCTGTATTTTGCAGATGATGTCTGCTGCCTTGACGACGGGGTCTTGCGTGATTGGCTGCTTGCTCTGGGCGTTCATCCTGCTGCTCATCCACCCCATGACCTCCGTCACCTTCGTCTCCACGGCAACCATCTCCTCAGCGCTCAGGTGCTCCAGGCGCTCGTCCTGTAGGGGGCAAAGGTCACCACTGAGTGGTCGCTAGGCAACGCTCATCCTGTAGGGGGCAAAGGTCACCACCGAGTGGTCGCTAGGCAACGCTCATTCTGTAGGGGGCAAAGGTCACCACCGAGTGGTCGCTAGGCAATGCTCATCTTGTAGGGGGCAAAGGTCACCACTGAGTGGTCGCTAGGCAGCGCTAAATAGTGGACGCTTTAATCTGCTAAATTAATCTGCTTGTTAAACCGAAAGGTCCCTATCTAAGCCCCAAATCCTACAGGACTACAGGTCAGATCTGCAGCACTACAGGACTACAGGTCAGATCTGCAGCACTACAGGACTACAGGTCAGATCTACAGGACTACAGGTCAGATCTACAGGACTACAAGGTTAAGTGTGGTGGCAAATCACTGGCGAACACATTTGTCACTAGTGGCAAACTTCTCATTGTTGCCAGAACTTTGCTGGAAGTTTGCCTCTAGCGGCCAGGTCAGGGGCCCTATTCACAAAGAATTTTAAGGCTAAAAGTAACTGGTAAGGGAGGTGTTTGGAATCATTCCCGCGTTAAAATCGTCAGCCAATCAAGGTGGTCACTTCAGTCAAGCTCGTGCATGAGTAATGACGTCATCCATAGCAACAAAGACTCACTCCTAGTTTAGGAGTTGTCATTTTTCCTTACTAAGAGTAGGTCTGAAAGGCTTTGTGAAAAACTTTTAAGAGAAAACTCCTAGCTAAAATCTTTTAGTGCGATTTAGGAGTAATCCTAGTGGCAGAGGTGGGAGTAAGTCACACATGTGCAAGTCACAAGCAAGTCTCAAGTCTTAACCTTCAAGTCTCAAGAAAGTCCAAGTAATTTTTTGTGACAATCAAGCAAGTCAAGTCAAGTCATAGCTTGGGTCAAGCAAGTCAAGTCAAGTCAAGTCAAGTCATAGCCAAATTCATGATGATTTACCCACGTTTTCATTTTAAAATAAGCTACAATAGGCTAGTTATGAACTGCTGGAGTTTTATTTGTATCAAACAAATAGACATTGCATTCATTCAAGCCACATACATCTGAACGGTTTATTATAGAATAAGATAAAGGGCTCTATTTTAATGGTCTGAAACGGAAGTGTCTTTGCGCAAAACGCAAGTGACTTTGTGGGCGGATCTTGGGCGCTGATGCTATTTTACCGGCGGGATAACTGACTGTTGCGCCCGACGCAAATCTAAAATGGGGTGGTCTGAAGTAGCTACATTAATCATGGGTGTGGTTTGGGCATAACGTGCAATAAACCAATCAGAGCGTCATCTCACATTCCCTTTAACAACAGGCACGCTTGTTCCATAGCTGATTGCTATTATGCTGGTGTATTTGCCAGGCGCAGCCAGGAGCGTTCACAGCGCTATAATCACTGTTCAGTTGGGAACTGTCAGCTATTGATTTTTCCTCTTGACAAAATGTAATACAGAATTGTCACAAAGACATACTTTCCGATGTTTTGGGATCACTCTCACTGAATCACGAGGTTATGAATGCATGGTGATATTTTTGCAATGTAAAATGTAATCTAACATACTCCGTCCGCAGGTTGCCGCTGGGGGCATTTGAGTTAAATGGCATCGGCATGCAATTCAACATCACGTCTTCTTAAGTCCTCTAATATTTCCTAATTTATGTCATCAACACATCCGTGATTCGTGAAAATGTGTAAGCTAGAATTATGCCTATTTTTTCACATCTTAATGGACACCACACTGATTTCCCTCGAGTGGTATATTTTTCTTTGAAATTATGTATGGTTTACAGAAATGGGAACTACGATGTATAGATGAGAGGAGCCGGCGTGCGCTATGCAGCACTGGCGGCCAAGCAAGGGCTCCCCCTTACCCTCAGGCAACTCAACAAGAGAAACAGTTTCCAAGTTGACCTAACTTTCAACTCTACACAGTATCCTATTAACTGCATGACAGTAGGCTATTTACAATATTTTCTGAGTTTGTAAACACGTTATCATCAACTTAATGCACGCAAAACATTTGTTTGAGCAGGAGAGAGAATAACAATGAATGGGTGCAGCAACTACAGAAATTGTAGCCAAGGCTACTTGCTGCTTTCTTGTACTATCTATGGTTGCTGGTTAACAGCACATAAAAAGCTGATTTAAGCTTTTGTTGCAGGCAGCTCACTGCTACCGATTAGTGTGTGCTTCACCTCATTCACTAACTCAAGACTTCACGGGATCCATCATGGATATAAAACGCTTTTAAGTTGTAAATAACGAAAGGATGGAGGGAACATAACAAAGCCTGGAGTTATTTCAGATGGACTACAACAAGGTAGCAATGATGCTGCTTAAAACCTTAATAATGGTTATAATGCTTAGGTAAGAGTTATTTCAGATGGACTACAGCAAGGTAGCAATGATGCTGCTTAAAACCTTAATAATGGTTATAATGCTTAGGTAAGAGTTATTTCAGATGGGCTACAACAAGGTAGCAATGATGCTGCTTAAAACCTTAATAATGGTTATAATGCTTAGGTAAGAGTTATTTCAGATGGACTACAACAAGGTAGCAATGATGCTGCTTAAAACCTTAATAATGGTTATAATGCTTAGGTAAGAGTTATTTCAGATGGGCTACAGCAAGGTAGCAATGATGCTGCTTAAAACCTTAATAATGGTTATAATGCTTAGGTAAGAGTTATTTCAGATGGACTACAGCAAGGTGGCAATGATGCTGCTTAAAACCTTAATAATGGTTATAATGCTTAGGTAAGAGTTATTTCAGATGGACTACAACAAGGTGGCAATGATGCTGCTTTAAAACCTTAATAATGGTTATAATGCTTAGGTAAGAGTTATTTCAGATGGACTACAACAAGGTAGCAATGATGCTGCTTAAAACCTTAATAATGGTTATAATGCTTAGGTAAGAGTTATTTCAGATGGGCTACAGCAAGGTAGCAATGATGCTGCTTAAAACCTTAATAATGGTTATAATGCTTAGGTAAGAGTTATTTCAGATGGGCTACAACAAGGTAGCAATGATGCTGCTTAAAAACCTTAATAATGGTTATAATGCTTAGGTAAGAGTTATTTCAGATGGACTACAACAAGGTAGCAATGATGCTGCTTAAAACCCAATAATGGTTATAATGCTTAGGTAAGAGTTATTTCAGATGGACTACAACAAGGTAGCAATGATGCTGCTTAAAACCTTAATAATGGTTATAATGCTTAGGTAAGAGTTATTTCAGATGGACTACAACAAGGTGGCAATGATGCTGCTTTAAAACCTTAATAATGGTTATAATGCTTAGGTAAGAGTTATTTCAGATGGACTACAACAAGGTAGCAATGATGCTGCTTTAAACCCTTAATAATGGTTATAATGCTTAGGTAAGAGTTATTTCAGATGGACTACAACAAGGTAGCAATGATGCTGCTTAAAACCTTAATAATGGTTATAATGCTTAGGTAAGAGTTATTTCAGATGGGCTACAACAAGGTAGCAATGATGCTGCTTAAAACCTTAATAATGGTTATAATGCTTAGGTAGGAGTTATTTCAGATGGGCTACAACAAGGTAGCAATGATGCTGCTTAAAACCTTAATAATGGTTATAATGCTTAGGTTAAATTTCCAGATGGGCTACAACAAGGTTAATAATGGTTATAATGCTTAGGTAGAGTTATTTCAGATGGGCTACAACAAGGTAGCAATGATGCTGCTTAAAACCTTAATAATGGTTATAATGCTTAGGTAAGAGTTATTTCAGATGGGCTACAAACAAGGTAGCAATGATGCTGCTTAAAACCTTAATAATGGTTATAATGCTTAGGTAAGAGTTATTTCAGATGGGCTACAACAAGGTAGCAAATGATGCTGCTTAAAACCTTAATAATGGTTATAATGCTTAGGTAAGAGTTATTTCAGATGGGCTACAACAAGGTAGCAATGATGCTGCTTTAAAACCTTAATAATGGTTATAATGCTTAGGTAAGAGTTATTTCAGATGGGCTACAACAAGGTAGCAATGATGCTGCTTAAAACCTTAATAATGGTTATAATGCTTAGGTAAGAGTTATTTCAGATGGGCTACAACAAGGTGGCAATGATGCTGCTTAAAACCCTTAATAATGGTTATAATGCTTAGGTAAGAGTTATTTCAGATGGGCTACAACAAGGTGGCAATGATGCTGCTTAAAACCTTAATAATGGTTATAATGCTTAGGTAAGAGTTATTTCAGATGGGCTACAACAAGGTAGCAATGATGCTGCTTAAAACCTTTAATAATGGTTATAATGCTTAGGTAAGAGTTATTTCAGATGGGCTACAACAAGGTAGCAATGATGCTGCTTAAAACCCAATAATGGTTATAATGCTTAGGTAAGAGTTATTTCAGATGGGCTACAACAAGGTAGCAATGATGCTGCTTAAAACCCTTAATAATGGTTATAATGCTTAGGTAAGAGTTATTTCAGATGGGCTACAACAAGGTAGCAATGATGCTGCTTAAAACCTTAATAATGGTTATAATGCTTAGGTAAGAGTTATTTCAGATGGGCTACAACAAGGTAGCAATGATGCTGCTTAAAACCTTAATAATGGTTATAATGCTTAGGTAAGAGTTATTTCAGATGGGCTACAACAAGGTAGCAATGATGCTGCTTAAAAAACTTAATAATGGTTATAATGCTTAGGTAAGAGTTATTTCAGATGGGCTACAACAAGGTAGCAATGATGCTGCTTTAAACCTTAATAATGGTTATAATGCTTAGGTAAGAGTTATTTCAGATGGGCTACAACAAGGTAGCAATGATGCTGCTTTAAAACCTTAATAATGGTTATAATGCTTAGGTAAAAGAGTTATTTCAGATGGCTACAAACAAGGTAGCAATGATGCTGCTTAAAACCTTAATAATGGTTATAATGCTTAGGTAAGAGTTATTTCAGATGGGCTACAACAAGGTGGCAATGATGCTGCTTAAAACCTTAATAATGGTTATAATGCTTTAGGTAAGAGTTATTTCAGATGGGCTACAACAAGGTAGCAATGATGCTGCTTAAAACCTTAATAATGGTTATAATGCTTAGGTAAGAGTTATTTCAGATGGGCTACAACAAGGTAGGCAATGATGCTGCTTAAAACCTTAATAATGGTTATAATGCTTAGGTAAGAGTTATTTCAGATGGGCTACAACAAGGTAGCAATGATGCTGCTTAAAACCTTAATAATGGTTATAATGCTTAGGTAAGAGTTATTTCAGATGGGCTACAACAAGGTGGCAATGATGCTGCTTAAAACCTTAATAATGGTTATAATGCTTAGGTAAGAGTTATTTCAGATGGGCTACAACAAGGTTGGCAAACCTTAAATGATGCTGCTTAAAACCTTAATAATGGTTATAATGCTTAGGTAAGAGTTATTTCAGATGGGCTACAACAAGGTAGCAATGATGCTGCTTAAAACCTTAATAATGGTTATAATGCTTAGGTAAGAGTTATTTCAGATGGGCTACAACAAGGGTAGCAATGATGCTGCTTAAAACCCAAATAATGGTTATAATGCTTAGGTAAGAGTTATTTCAGATGGGCTACAACAAGGTAGCAATGATGCTGCTTAAAACCTTAATAATGGTTATAATGCTTAGGTAAGAGTTATTTCAGATGGGCTACAACAAGGTAGCAATGATGCTGCTTAAAACCTTAATAATGGTTATAATGCTTAGGTAAGAGTTATTTCAGATGGGCTACAACAAGGTAGCAATGATGCTGCTTAAAACCCACAATGGTTATAATGCTTAGGTAAGAGTTATTTCAGATGGGCTACAACAAGGTAGCAATGATGCTGCTTAAAACCTTAATAATGGTTATAATGCTTAGGTAAGAGTTATTTCAGATGGGCTACAAACAAGGTAGCAATGATGCTGCTTAAAACCTTAATAATGGTTATAATGCTTAGGTAAGAGTTATTTCAGATGGGCTACAACAAGGTAGCAATGATGCTGCTTAAAAACCTTAATAATGGTTATAATGCTTAGGTAAGAGTTATTTCAGATGGGCTACAACAAGGTAGCAATGATGCTGCTTAAAACCTTAATAATGGTTATAATGCTTAGGTAAGAGTTATTTCAGATGGGCTACAACAAGGTAGCAATGATGCTGCTTTAAAACCTTAATAATGGTTATAATGCTTAGGTAAGAGTTATTTCAGATGGGCTACAAAACAAGGTAGCAATGATGCTGCTTAAAACCTTAATAATGGTTATAATGCTTAGGTAAGAGTTATTTCAGATGGGCTACAACAAGGTAGCAATGATGCTGCTTAAAACCTTAATAATGGTTATAATGCTTAGGTAAGAGTTATTTCAGATGGGCTACAACAAGGTAGCAATGATGCTGCTTAAAACCTTAATAATGGTTATAATGCTTAGGTAAGAGTTATTTCAGATGGGCTACAACAAGGTAGCAATGATGCCGCTTTAAAACCTTAATAATGGTTATAATGCTTAGGTAAGAGTTATTTCAGATGGGCTACAACAAGGTAGCAATGATGCTGCTTAAAACCTTAATAATGGTTATAATGCTTAGGTAAGAGTTATTTCAGATGGGCTACAACAAGGTAGCAATGATGCTGCTTAAAACCTTAATAATGGTTATAATGCTTAGGTAAGAGTTATTTCAGATGGGCTACAACAAGGTAGGCAATGATGCTGCTTAAAACCTTAATAATGGTTATAATGCTTAGGTAAGAGTTATTTCAGATGGGCTACAACAAGGTAGCAATGATGCTGCTTAAAACCTTAATAATGGTTATAATGCTTAGGTAAGAGTTATTTCAGATGGACTACAACAAGGTAGCAATGATGCTGCTTAAAAACCTTAATAATGGTTATAATGCTTAGGTAAGAGTTATTTCAGATGGGCTACAACAAGGTAGCAATGATGCTGCTTAAAACCTTAATAATGGTTATAATGCTTAGGTAAGAGTTATTTCAGATGGGCTACAACAAGGTAGCAATGATGCTGCTTAAAACCTTAATAATGGTTATAATGCTTAGGTAAGAGTTATTTCAGATGGGCTACAACAAGGTAGCAATGATGCTGCTTAAAACCTTAATAATGGTTATAATGCTTAGGTAAGAGTTATTTCAGATGGGCTACAACAAATGGTAAACCTTAATGATGCTGCTTTTAAAACCCTTAATAATGGTTATAATGCTTAGGTAAGAGTTATTTCAGATGGGCTACAAACAAGGTAGCAATGATGCTGCTTAAAAACCTTAATAATGGTTATAATGCTTAGGTAAGAGTTATTTCAGATGGGCTACAAACAAGGTAGCAATGATGCCGCTTTAAAACCTTAATAATGGTTATAATGCTTAGGTAAGAGTTATTTCAGATGGGCTACAACAAGGTAGCAATGATGCTGCTTAAAACCTTAATAATGGTTATAATGCTTAGGTAAGAGTTATTTCAGATGGACTACAACAAGGTAGCAATGATGCTGCTTTAAAACCTTAATAATGGTTATAATGCTTAGGTAAGAGTTATTTCAGATGGGCTACAACAAGGTAGCAATGATGCTGCTTAAAACCCCTTAATAATGGTTATAATGCTTAGGTAAGAGTTATTTCAGATGGGCTACAACAAGGTAGCAATGATGCTGCTTAAAACCCTTAATAATGGTTATAATGCTTAGGTAAGAGTTATTTCAGATGGGCTACAACAAGGTAGCAATGATGCCGCTTAAAACCTTAATAATGGTTATAATGCTTAGGTAAGAGTTATTTCAGATGGGCTACAACAAGGTAGCAATGATGCTGCTTAAAACCTTAATAATGGTTATAATGCTTAGGTAAGAGTTATTTCAGATGGGCTACAACAAGGTAGCAATGATGCTGCTTAAAAACCTTAATAATGGTTATAATGCTTAGGTAAGAGTTATTTCAGATGGGCTACAACAAGGTGGCAAATGATGCTGCTTAAAACCTTAATAATGGTTATAATGCTTTAGGTAAGAGTTATTTCAGATGGGCTACAACAAGGTAGCAATGATGCTGCTTAAAACCTTAATAATGGTTATAATGCTTAGGTAAGAGTTATTTCAGATGGGCTACAAACAAGGTTGGTAGCAATGATGCTGCTTAAAACCTTAATAATGGTTATAATGCTTAGGTAAGAGTTATTTCAGATGGGCTACAACAAGGTAGCAATGATGCTGCTTAAAACCTTAATAATGGTTATAATGCTTAGGTAAGAGTTATTTCAGATGGGCTACAACAAGGTAGCAATGATGCTGCTTTAAACCTTAATAATGGTTATAATGCTTAGGTAAGAGTTATTTCAGATGGGCTACAACAAGGTAGGCAAATGATGCTGCTTAAAACCTTAATAATGGTTATAATGCTTAGGTAAGAGTTATTTCAGATGGGCTACAACAAGGTAGCAATGATGCTGCTTAAAACCCTTAATAATGGTTATAATGCTTAGGTAAGAGTTATTTCAGATGGGCTACAACAAGGTAGCAATGATGCTGCTTAAAACCTTAATAATGGTTATAATGCTTAGGTAAGAGTTATTTCAGATGGGCTACAACAAGGTAGCAATGATGCTGCTTAAAACCTTAATAATGGTTATAATGCTTAGGTAAGAGTTATTTCAGATGGGCTACAACAAGGTAGCAATGATGCTGCTTAAAACCTTAATAATGGTTATAATGCTTAGGTAAGAGTTATTTCAGATGGACTACAACAAGGTAGCCGAAATGATGCTGCTTAAAACCTTAATAATGGTTATAATGCTTAGGTAAGAGTTATTTCAGATGGGCTACAATGCTTGATGCTGCTTAAAACCCTTAAGGTTATAATGCTTAGGTAGGAGTTTTTCAGATGGGCTACAAAAGGTAGATGATGCTGCTTAAAAACCCAATAATGGTTATAATGCTTAGGTAAGAGTTATTTCAGATGGGCTACAAACAAGGTGGCAATGATGCTGCTTTTAAAACCTTAATAATGGTTATAATGCTTAGGTAAGAGTTATTTCAGATGGGCTACAACAAGGTAGCAATGATGCTGCTTAAAACCCAATAATGGTTATAATGCTTAGGTAAGAGTTATTTCAGATGGGCTACAAACAAGGTAGCAATGATGCTGCTTAAAACCTTAATAATGGTTATAATGCTTTAGGTAAGAGTTATTTCAGATGGGCTACAAACAAGGTAGCAATGATGCTGCTTAAAACCCAATAATGGTTATATAATGCTTAGGTAAGAGTTATTTCCAGATGGGCTACAACAAGGTAGCAATGATGCTGCTTTTAAAACCCTAATAATGGTTATAATGCTTAGGTAAGAGTTATTTCAGATGGGCTACAACAAGGTGGCAATGATGCTGCTTAAAACCTTAATAATGGTTATAATGCTTAGGTAAGAGTTATTTCAGATGGGCTACAACAAGGTAGCAATGATGCTGCTTAAAACCTTAATAATGGTTATAATGCTTAGGTAAGAGTTATTTCAGATGGGCTACAACAAGGTAGCAAATGATGCTGCTTAAAACCTTAATAATGGTTATAATGCTTAGGTAAGAGTTATTTCCAGATGGGCTACAAACAAGGTGGCAATGATGCTGCTTAAAACCCAATAATGGTTATAATGCTTAGGTAAGAGTTATTTCAGATGGGCTACAACAAGGTGGCAATGATGCTGCTTAAAACCCAATAATGGTTATAAATGCTTAGGTAAGAGTTATTTCAGATGGGCTACAACAAGGTAGCAATGATGCTGCTTAAAACCTTAATAATGGTTATAATGCTTAGGTAAGAGTTATTTCAGATGGGCTACAAACAAGGTGGCAATGATGCTGCTTAAAACCCAATAATGGTTATAATGCTTAGGTAAGAGTTATTTCAGATGGGCTACAACAAGGTAGCAATGATGCTGCTTAAAACCCTAATAATGGTTATAATGCTTTAGGTAAGAGTTATTTCAGATGGCTACAAACAAGGTGGCAATGATGCTGCTTAAAACCTTAATAATGGTTATAATGCTTAGTAAGAGTTATTTCAGATGGGCTACAACAAGGTAGCAATGATGCTGCTTAAAACCTTAATAATGGTTATAATGCTTAGGTAAGAGTTATTTCAGATGGGCTACAACAAGGCAGCAATGATGCTGCTTAAAACCCTTAATAATGGTTATAATGCTTAGGTAAGAGTTATTTCAGATGGGCTACAAATAGGTGGCAATGATGCCGCTTAAAACCCAATAATGGTTATAATGCTTAGGTAAGAGTTATTTCAGATGGGCTACAAACAAGGTAGCAATGATGCTGCTTAAAACCTTAATAATGGTTATAATGCTTAGGTAAGAGTTATTTCAGATGGGCTACAACAAGGTGGCAAATGATGCTGCTTAAAACCCTTAATAATGGTTATAATGCTTAGGTAAGAGTTATTTCAGATGGGCTACAAAATAAGGTAGCAAATGATGCTGCTTAAAACCTTAATAATGGTTATAATGTTTAGGTAAGAGTTATTTCAGATGGACTACAACAAGGTAGCAAATGATGCTGCTTAAACCTTTGCTAAACCGGCCTCCCTGAATCAATTCCCCTAATTTACAGGCACGTACCCTGTGGAGAGAGAAAAATTCCAATATGCGCGCTGGACTGCAAAATAGGAAAACAAAAGCGCTGAAATTGGGCAAAGTCAATTGGCGCTTTGGGACGCAGATAGAGCCCAGTGAGTGTAGATGAATAAATAGAATAAGATAAAATGTATATGAATAAAAATAAATGTATTTCAAGTAGACCTATAAAATAATTATTGTTTATTATTATAATTATTGTTTATTATTATTGTTTCAAATATGCCCCAAATATTAGGTAGGCTACATCAGTGTTTCTCAAAGTGTGGTCTGGGAAGCTATCCCAAGTGGTTTGCTTAACAGACGCGGGTAAAATATAATATAGATAAGTTGTTTGCCATATGTAAATCCAGTTCTGCAACACTATCTATGTAAGATATGCCAGTTTAAATCATATGAATCCTCTGACATACAATAATCAAAGTGCAAAGA
>NC_063189.1:535484-547984 GCF_017589495.1 Alosa alosa
CATTCTGCTTATGAGGCAAAAGGTCACCACGGTGGTAGCTAGGCAATGCTCATCTTGTAGGGGCAAAGGTCCCACTGGTGGTGGCTAGGCAGCGCTGATAGTGGGCCTTTAATCACTAAGTGTCTGGCAATGGCCGAAAGGTCCCTATCTAAGCCCCCAAATCCTACAGGACTACAGGTCAGATCTGCAGCACTACAGGACGTTGGTCTGCCTTTTCTGGGACTACAGGTCAGATCTACAGGACTACAGGTCAGATCTACAGGACTACAAGGTTGATGTGGTGGCAAATCACTGGCGAACATTTTATGCTAGTAGCAAACTTCTCATTTTCAGAACTTTTATGAAGTTTACCTCTAATGGCCCAGGGTCAGGGCCCTATTCACAAAAAGAATTTTGAGCTAAAAGTAACTGGTAAAGGGAGGTGTGTTTGGAATCATTCCCGGCATTAAAATCGTCAGCAATCAAAGGTGGTCACTTCAGTCAAGCTCGTGCATGACAATATCGCCATCCATAGCAACAAAGACTCACTCCTAGTTTAGGAGCTATTTTTCCTACTTAAGAGTAGGTCTGAAAGGCTTTGTGAAAACTTCTTAAGAGAAAACTCCTAGCTAAAATCTTTTAGTGATGAGTAATCCTAGTGGCAGAGGTGGAGTAAGTCACACATGTGCAAGTCACAAGCAAGTCTCAAGTCTTAACCTTCAAGTCTCAAGAAAGTCCAAGTACCTTTTGTGATGTAACCGCGTCGTCAAGTCAAGTCATAGTTTGGCCACAAGTCAAGCCGTCAAGCCATAGCCAAATTCATGATGATTTACCCACGTTTTTCATTTTTAAAATAAGCTACAATAGGCTAGTTATGAACTGCTGGAGTTTTATTATCAAACAAATAGACATTGTATCTCATTCAAGCCACATACACTTATTCCGTTTATTATAGAATAAGATAAAGGGCTCTATTTTAATGGTCTGAAGCGGAAGTGTCTTTGCGCCAAAAGCAAGTGACTTTGTGCCCGGATCTTGCTTGCTGATGCTATTTTTACCCGGCCGGGATAATGACTGTTCGCCCGACATAAATCTAAAATGGGGTGGTCTGTAGTAGCTACATTACTCATGGGTTTTGGGCATAGCGTGCAATAAACCAATCAGAGTGTCATCTCACATTCCCTTTAACAACAGGCACGCTTGTTCCATAGCTGATTGCTATTATGCTGGTGTATTTGCCGAAACGTTGGGGGCGTTCTGGCGCTATATAATCACTGTTCAGTTAGGAACTGTTGGCTATTGATTTTTTCCTCTTGACAAAATGTAATACAGAATTGTCACAAAGACATACTTTCCGATGTTTTGGGATCACTCTCACTGAATCACGAGGTTATGAATGCATGGTGATATTTTTGCAATGTAAAATGTAATCTAACATGCTCTCTGGAACTTTTTGGGGCATTTGAGTTAAATGGGGCATGCAATTCAACATCACGTCTCCTTAAGTCCTCTAATATTTCCTAATTTATGTCATCAACACATCCGTGATTCGTGAAAAAATGTAAGCTAGAATTATGCCTATTTTTTTCACATCTTAATGGACACCACACTGATTTCCCTCGAAAGTGGTATATTTTTCTTTGAAATTATGTATGGTTTACAGAAATGGGAACTACGATGTATAGATGAGAGGGCAGAAGTGTGCGTTGCGCGCAGCACAGGCGCCAAGCAAGGGCTCCTTACCATCAGGCAACTCAACAAGAGAAACAGTTTCCAAGTTGACCAAACTTTCAACTCTGCACAGTATCCTATTAACTGCATGACAGTAGGCTATTTACAATATTTTCTGAGTTTGTAAACACGTTATCATCAACAATGCAATGAATGGATGCAGCAACTACAGAAAACATTTGTTTGAGCAGGGAGAGAATAACAATGAATGGGTGCAGCAACTACAGAAATTGTGTGCCACCTCACTGTGTGCTGAGTGCAGATTGGGATAAATGCTGACCAAATTTAACGCGGGGATGTACTATCTATGGTTGCTGGTTAACAGCACATAAAAGCTGATTTAAGCTAATTCACTAACTCAAGACTTCACGGCCATCATGGATATAAAACGTGAGTTATTTCAGATGGACTACAACAAGGTAGCAATGATGCTGCTTAAAACCTTAATAATGGTTATAATGCTTAGGTCAGAGTTATTTCAAGATGGACTAAAACCTTAAAGGTAAGCAATGATGCTGCTTAAAACCTTAATAATGGTTATAATGCTTAGGTAAGAGTTATTTCAGATGGGCTACAACAAGGTAGCAATGATGCTGCTTAAAACCTTAATAATGGTTATAATGCTTAGGTAAGAGTTATTTCAGATGGGCTACAACAAGGTAGCAATGATGCTGCTAAAAAACCTTAATAATGGTTATAATGATTAGGTAAGAGTTATTTCAGATGGGCTACAACAAGGTAGCAATGATGCTGCTTAAAACCTTAATAATGGTTATAATGCTTAGGTAAGAGTTATTTCAGATGGACTACAACAAGGTAGCAATGATGCTGCTTAAAACCTTAATAATGGTTATAATGCTTAGGTAAGAGTTATTTCAGATGGACTACAACAAGGTAGCAATGATGCTGCTTAAAACCTTAATAATGGTTATAATGCTTAGGTAAGAGTTATTTCAGATGGACTACAACAAGGTAGCAATGATGCTGCTTAAAACCTTAATAATGGTTATAATGCTTAGGTAAGAGTTATTTCAGATGGGCTACAACAAGGTAGCAATGATGCTGCTTAAAACCTTAATAATGGTTATAATGCTTAGGTAAGAGTTATTTCAGATGGGCTACAACAAGGTAGCAATGATGCTGCTTAAAACCTTAATAATGGTTATAATGCTTAGGTAAGAGTTATTTCAGATGGACTACAACAAGGTAGCAATGATGCTGCTTAAAACCTTAATAATGGTTATAATGCTTAGGTAAGAGTTATTTCAGATGGACTACAACAAGGTAGCAATGATGCTGCTTAAAACCTTAATAATGGTTATAATGCTTAGGTAAGAGTTATTTCAGATGGACTACAACAAGGTAGCAATGATGCTGCTTAAAACCTTAATAATGGTTATAATGCTTAGGTAAGAGTTATTTCAGATGGACTACAACAAGGTAGCAATGATGCTGCTTAAAACCTTAAATAATGGTTATAATGCTTAGGTAAGAGTTATTTCAGATCGGCTACAACAAGGTAGCAATGATGCTGCTTAAAACCTTAATAATGGTTATAATGCTTAGGTAAGAGTTATTTCAGATGGGCTACAACAAGGTAGCAATGATGCTGCTTAAAACCTTAATAATGGTTATAATGCTTAGGTAGGAGTTATTTCAGATGGCTAACTACAACAACAAGGTGCATGCTGCTTAAAACCTTAATAATGGTTATAATGCTGCTTAAATCCTTAATAATGGTTATAATGCTTAGGTAGGAGTTATTTCAGATGGGCTACAACAAGGTAGCAATGATGCTGCTTAAAACCTTAATAATGGTTATAATGCTTAGGTAGGAGTTATTTCAGATGGGCTACAACAAGGTAGCAATGATGCTGCTTAAAACCTTAATAATGGTTATAATGCTTAGGTAGGGAGTTATTTCAGATGGGCTACAACAAGGTTATTTCAGGGCAATGATGCTGCTTAAAACCTTAATAATGGTTATAATGCTTAGGTAAGAGTTATTTCAGATGGGCTACAACAAGGTAGCAATGATGCTGCTTAAAACCTTAATAATGGTTATAATGCTTAGGTAAGAGTTATTTCAGATGGGCTACAACAAGGTAGCAATGATGCTGCTTAAAACCTTAATAATGGTTATAATGCTTAGGTAAGAGTTATTTCAGATGGGCTACAACAAGGTAGCAATGATGCTGCTTAAAACCTTAATAATGGTTATAATGCTTAGGTAAGAGTTATTTCAGATGGGCTACAACAAGGTAGCAATGATGCTGCTTAAAACCTTAATAATGGTTATAATGCTTAGGTAAGAGTTATTTCAGATGGGCTACAACAAGGTAGCAATGATGCTGCTTAAAACCTTAATAATGGTTATAATGCTTAGGTAAGAGTTATTTCAGATGGGCTACAACAAGGTAGCAATGATGCTGCTTAAAACCTTAATAATGGTTATAATGCTTAGGTAAGAGTTATTTCAGATGGGCTACAACAAGGTAGCAATGATGCTGCTTAAAACCTTAATAATGGTTATAATGCTTAGGTAAGAGTTATTTCAGATGGGCTACAACAAGGTAGCAATGATGCTGCTTAAAACCTTAATAATGGTTATAATGCTTAGGTAAGAGTTATTTCAGATGGGCTACAACAAGGTAGCAATGATGCTGCTTAAAACCTTAATAATGGTTATAATGCTTAGGTAAGAGTTATTTCAGATGGGCTACAACAAGGTAGCAATGATGCTGCTTAAAACCTTAATAATGGTTATAATGCTTAGGTAAGAGTTATTTCAGATGGGCTACAACAAGGTAGCAATGATGCTGCTTAAAACCTTAATAATGGTTATAATGCTTAGGTAAGAGTTATTTCAGATGGGCTACAACAAGGTAGCAATGATGCTACTTAAAACCTTAATAATGGTTATAATGCTTAGGTAAGAGTTATTTCAGATGGGCTACAACAAGGTAGCAATGATGCTGCTTAAAACCTTAATAATGGTTATAATGCTTAGGTAAGAGTTATTTCAGATGGGCTACAACAAGGTAGCAATGATGCTGCTTAAAACCTTAATAATGGTTATAATGCTTAGGTAAGAGTTATTTCAGATGGGCTACAACAAGGTGGCAATGATGCTGCTTAAAACCTTAATAATGGTTATAATGCTTAGGTAAGAGTTATTTCAGATGGGCTACAACAAGGTGGGCAATGATGCTGCTTAAAACCTTAATAATGGTTATAATGCTTAGGTAAGAGTTATTTCAGATGGGCTACAACAAGGTAGCAATGATGCTGCTTAAAACCTTAATAATGGTTATAATGCTTAGGTAAGAGTTATTTCAGATGGGCTACAACAAGGTTGGCACAATGATGCTGCTTAAAACCTTAATAATGGTTATAATGCTTAGGTAAGAGTTATTTCAGATGGGCTACAACAAGGTGGCAATGATGCTGCTTAAAACCTTAATAATGGTTATAATGCTTAGGTAAGAGTTATTTCAGATGGGCTACAACAAGGCAGCAATGATGCTGCTTAAAACCTTAATAATGGTTATAATGCTTAGGTAAGAGTTATTTCAGATGGGCTACAACAAGGTAGCAATGATGCTGCTTAAAAGTTAATAATGGTTTAATGCTTAGGTAAGAGTTATTTCAGATGGGCTACAACAAGGTGGCAATGATGCTGCTTAAAACCTAATAATGGTTATAATGCTTTATTTCAGATGGGCTACAACAAGGTAGCAATGATGGCTTAAAACCTTAATAATGGTTATAATGCTTAGGTAAGAGTTATTTCAGATGGGCTACAACAAGGTGGCAATGATGCTGCTTAAAACCTTAATAATGGTTATAATGCTTAGGTAAGAGTTATTTCAGATGGGCTACAACAAGGTTGGCACAATGATGCTGCTTAAAACCTTAATAATGGTTATAATGCTTAGGTAAGAGTTATTTCAGATGGGCTACAACAAGGTAGCAATGATGCTGCTTAAAACCTTAATAATGGTTATAATGCTTAGGTAAGAGTTATTTCAGATGGGCTACAACAAGGTAGGGCAATGATGCTGCTTAAAACCTTAATAATGGTTATAATGCTTAGGGTAAGAGTTATTTCAGATGGGCTACAACAAGGTAGCAATGATGCTGCTTAAAACCTTAATAATGGTTATAATGCTTAGGTAAGAGTTATTTCAGATGGGCTACAACAAGGTAGCAATGATGCTGCTTAAAACCTTAATAATGGTTATAATGCTTAGGTAAGAGTTATTTCAGATGGGCTACAACAAGGTGGGCACAATGATGCTGCTTAAAACCTTAATAATGGTTATAATGCTTAGGTAAGAGTTATTTCAGATGGGCTACAACAAGGTGGGCAATGATGCTGCTTAAAACCTTAATAATGGTTATAATGCTTAGGTAAGAGTTATTTCAGATGGACTACAACAAGGTAACAATGATGCTGCTTAAAACCTTAATAATGGTTATAATGCTTAGGTAAGAGTTATTTCAGATGGGCTACAACAAGGTAGCAATGATGCTGCTTAAAACCTTAATAATGGTTATAATGCTTAGGTAAGAGTTATTTCAGATGGGCTACAACAAGGTAGCAATGATGCTGCTTAAAACCTTAATAATGGTTATAATGCTTAGGTAAGAGTTATTTCAGATGGGCTACAAGGTTATAATGCTTAGGTAAGAGTTATTTCAGATGGGCTACAACAAGGTAGCAATGATGCTGCTTAAAACCTTAATAATGGTTATAATGCTTAGGTAAGAGTTATTTCAGATGGGCTACAACAAGGTGGGCAATGATGCTGCTTAAAACCTTAATAATGGTTATAATGCTTAGGTAAGAGTTATTTCAGATGGCTACAACAAGGTTGGCAATGATGCTGCTTAAAACCTTAATAATGGTTATAATGCTTAGGTAAGAGTTATTTCAGATGGGCTACAACAAGGTGGGCACAATGATGCTGCTTAAAACCTTAATAATGGTTATAATGCTTAGGTAAAGAGTTATTTCAGATGGGCTACAACAAGGTTGGCAATGATGCTGCTTAAAACCTTAATAATGGTTATAATGCTTAGGTTAGGTATTTCAGATGGAGCTACAACAATTTCAGATGGGCTACAACAATGGCACAATGATGCTGGTTTAAAACCTTAAAACCTTAATAATGGTTATAATGCTTAGGTAAGAGTTATTTCAGATGGGCTACAACAAGGTGGCAATGATGCTGCTTAAAACCTTAATAATGGTTATAATGCTTAGGTAAGAGTTATTTCAGATGGGCTACAACAAGGTAGCAATGATGCTGCTTAAAACCTTAATAATGGTTATAATGCTTAGGTAAGAGTTATTTCAGATGGGCTACTACAAGGTGGGCAATGATGCTGCTTAAAACCTTAATAATGGTTATAATGCTTAGGTAAGAGTTATTTCAGATGGGCTACAACAAGATGGTAGCAATGATGCTGCTTAAAACCTTAATAATGGTTATAATGCTTAGGTAAGAGTTATTTCAGATGGGCTACAACAAGGTAGCAATGATGCTGCTTAAAACCTTAATAATGGTTATAATGCTTAGGTAAGAGTTATTTCAGATGGGCTACAACAAGGTAGCAATGATGCTGCTTAAAACCTTAATAATGGTTATAATGCTTAGGTAAGAGTTATTTCAGATGGGCTACAACAAGGTGGGCAATGATGCTGCTTAAAACCTTAATAATGGTTATAATGCTTAGGTAAGAGTTATTTCAGATGGGCTACAACAAGGTAGCAATGATGCTGCTTAAAACCTTAATAATGGTTATAATGCTTAGGTAAGAGTTATTTCAGATGGGCTACAACAAGGTAGCAATGATGCTGCTTAAAACCTTAATAATGGTTATAATGCTTAGGTAAGAGTTATTTCAGATGGGCTACAACAAGGTAGCAATGATGCTGCTTAAAACCTTAATAATGGTTATAATGCTTAGGTAAGAGTTATTTCAGATGGGCTACAACAAGGTAGCAATGATGCTGCTTAAAACCTTAATAATGGTTATAATGCTTAGGTAAGAGTTATTTCAGATGGGCTACAACAAGGTGGCAATGATGCTGCTTAAAACCTTAATAATGGTTATAATGCTTAGGTAAGAGTTATTTCAGATGGGCTACAACAAGGCAGCAATGATGCTGCTTAAAACCTTAATAATGGTTATAATGCTTAGGTAAGAGTTATTTCAGATGGGCTACAACAAGGTTGGCACAATGATGCTGCTTAAAACCTTAATAATGGTTATAATGCTTAGGTAAGAGTTATTTCAGATGGGCTACAACAAAGGTAGCAATGATGCTGCTTAAAACCTTAATAATGGTTATAATGCTTAGGTAAGAGTTATTTCAGATGGGCTACAACAAGGTAGCAATGATGCTGCTTAAAACCTTAATAATGGTTATAATGTTAGGTAAGAGTTATTTCAGATGGGCTACAACAAGGTAGCAATGATGCTGCTTAAAACCTTAATAATGGTTATAATGCTTAGGTAAGAGTTATTTCAGATGGGCTACAACAAGGTAGCAATGATGCTGCTTAAAACCTTAATAATGGTTATAATGCTTAGGTAAGAGTTATTTCAGATGGGCTGCAACAAGGTAGCAATGATGCTGCTTAAAACCTTAATAATGGTTATAATGCTTAGGTAAGAGTTATTTCAGATGGGCTACAACAAGGTAGCAATGATGCTGCTTAAAACCTTAATAATGGTTATAATGCTTAGGTAAGAGTTATTTCAGATGGGCTACAACAAGGTAGCAATGATGCTGCTTAAAACCTAATAATGGTTATAAATGGTTATAATGCAATGATGCTTAAAAACCTTAATAATGGTTATAATGCTTAGGTAAGAGTTATTTCAGATGGGCTACAACAAGGTTATTTCCAGATGGGCAATGATGCTGCTTAAAACCTTAATAATGGTTATAATGCTTAGGTAAGAGTTATTTCAGATGGGCTACAACAAGGTGGGCAATGATGCTGCTTAAAACCTTAATAATGGTTATAATGCTTAGGTAAGAGTTATTTCAGATGGGCTACAACAAGGTAGCAATGATGCTGCTTAAAACCTTAATAATGGTTATAATGCTTAGGTAAGAGTTATTTCAGATGGGCTACAACAAGGTAGCAATGATGCTGCTTAAAACCTTAATAATGGTTATAATGCTTAGGTAAGAGTTATTTCAGATGGGCTACAACAAGGTGGCAATGATGCTGCTTAAAACCTTAATAATGGTTATAATGCTTAGGTAAGAGTTATTTCAGATGGGCTACAACAAGGTGGCAATGATGCTGCTTAAAACCTTAATAATGGTTATAATGCTTAGGTAAGAGTTATTTCAGATGGGCTACAACAAGGTGGCAATGATGCTGCTTTAAAACCTTAATAATGGTTATAATGCTTAGGTAAGAGTTATTTCAGATGGGCTACAACAAGGTAGCAATGATGCTGCTTAAAACCTTAATAATGGTTATAATGCTTAGGTAAGAGTTATTTCAGATGGGCTACAACAAGGTAGCAATGATGCTGCTTAAAACCTTAATAATGGTTATAATGCTTAGGTAAGAGTTATTTCAGATGGGCTACAACAAGGTGGCAATGATGCTGCTTAAAACCTTAATAATGGTTATAATGCTTAGGTAAGAGTTATTTCAGATGGGCTACAACAAGGCAGCAATGATGCTGCTTAAAACCTTAATAATGGTTATAATGCTTAGGTAAGAGTTATTTCAGATGGGCTACAACAAGGTTGGCACAATGATGCTGCTTAAAACCTTAATAATGGTTATAATGCTTAGGTAAGAGTTATTTCAGATGGGCTACAACAAGGTAGCAATGATGCTGCTTAAAACCTTAATAATGGTTATAATGCTTAGGTAAGAGTTATTTCAGATGGGCTACAACAAGGTAGCAATGATGCTGCTTAAAACCTTAATAATGGTTATAATGCTTAGGTAAGAGTTATTTCAGATGGGCTACAACAAGGTAGCAATGATGCTGCTTAAAACCTTAATAATGGTTATAATGCTTAGGTAAGAGTTATTTCAGATGGGCTACAACAAGGTAGCAATGATGCTGCTTAAAACCTTAATAATGGTTATAATGCTTAGGTAAGAGTTATTTCAGATGGGCTACAACAAGGTAGCAATGATGCTGCTTAAAACCTTAATAATGGTTATAATGCTTAGGTAAGAGTTATTTCAGATGGGCTACAACAAGGTGGCAATGATGCTGCTTAAAACCTTTATAATGGTTATAATGCTTAGGTAAGAGTTATTTCAGATGGGCTACAACAAGGTTGGCACAATGATGCTGCTTAAAACCTTAATAATGGTTATAATGCTTAGGTAAGAGTTATTTCAGATGGGCTACAACAAGGTAGGCACAATGATGCTGCTTAAAACCTTAATAATGGTTATAATGCTTAGGTAAGAGTTATTTCAGATGGGCTACAACAAGGTTGGCACAATGATGGTGCTTAAAACCTTAGCGCAGCTGCAATAATGCTTAGGCTGATGTTAAAGCGCACGCGATGTTTAAAGCTATACACAACGGTAAATTAGAACAAAACTAAAGGTAACTTTAGCCTTTATAGGGCTGTATTAAGTTGTCCAAATTAATAGGTCATAATTAGGCGTTGTTGTTGTAAAGATATTGCATGTAGATGCTAAATTTGTAGGTCACCAATGCACGAACAAAACCGGGAAATGGACAAATATTATCAAGGCTTTGAATGTTTCTGTCTGTGCACGGGGGTGTCTGTAGATTGGTGTGCAACGCATTCATTCATGCAGGCCTGTGGTCATGCATGCGCCCTTAAAATAGCATCTGCATTTTGCGCCACAGACTTTAGACCAGGGAGTTCCTGGTCTGTGGCAGAATTTTTTTCTGAAACTGCAAAATATCAACAGTGAACATTTTATACCGGAACACGCCCCGTCTTTTGCTAAACCACCCATTGGCTATAATCCAATTCCCCTAATTTACAGACATGTACCTGTGGAGAGAAAATTCCAATATGCGTTGACTGCAAAATAGGAAAGACAAAAGCGCGAGTATACAAAGTCAATTGCGCTGGGACGCAAGATAGAGCCCAGAGTGTAGATGAATAAATAGAATAAGATAAAATGTATATGAATAAAAATAAATGTATTTCAAGTAGACCTATAATAAAATAATTATTGTTTATTATTATAATTATTGTTTATTATTATTGTTTCAATATGCCTCAAATATTAGGTAGGCTACATCAGTGTTTCTCAAAGTGTGGTCTGGGAAGCTATCCCAAGTGGTTTGCGAACAGACGTGGTAAAATATAATATAGATAAGTTGTTTGCCATATGTAAATCCAGTTCTGCAACACTATCTATGTAAGATATGCCAGTTTAAATCATATGAATCCTCTGACACAATAATCAAAGTGCAAAGACAATAAGTAAGGTGGTTCAGTGAGTAGGCCTTTGTGTAGGCTAATATACTGTTGAAGTAGGTCTAATCTTTTTTTTTTTTTTAACTAGGTGGTCCATGGGTTTCTTTTTTATTGGTTAAGTAGTCCTTCGTCTGAAAAAGTTTGAGAAACACTGGGCTACATCAAATCATCAAATCAAACAGTTCAAGTTACACCTGTCCTGATCTGTCACATCTCCAGGGACCCAATAATGTTGAAAAAGTAATCAATTAATAAAACTCTGCCGCCGGCGTCACTGCCAAGCTTTTGACAAGCGCGACAGCGCAATGGGTTTAGGACCGTCAATGCTGTATCATATTATACAGAAGCCTAACATGTGAAGGAAGCTACTTTTTTATGCTGATTGCTGGCAGTTAGCTAGGCCTACTACTGACTGTTACTACTAGGCTGTAACGTATGGAACAGGGACGTGTCTAAGAGGGAGGGAGAAAGAGAGGCACTTACTTTAGGTTACATTGGCAACATTTTCGCTAGCATATCAAGATTAAACTTAGACAAGAAAATGTTTCACTTTGCCATTTCACACATTTTAACCTATTATGGCGTTAGCTAAAAAGCACAATAGATTCAAAGCCAACTCTTAGCATGCCTCAAATTTGACATTAGGTTTCTAACACGACTAACTTCTGACGGATGAAAATCTACGTGATGATGGTTATGTCGCTAATTTGCGCACTTGCAGACTGCTGTTCATTTCTCCTTTGAGTTGTCAGATACATCATCTGTGTAGCCAAACATTATTATGTTTTGGTATAAACGTAGACTAGAGCCTTCCATATTTGCAAGTTAGCCTACTTCAGTCTGTCTCATTTGATCTGGCACTTGGTCTGTTGGTCTGTCGCGTCACTTGGTAACAATGACAGGTTCGCTCGCGTGACGCATGCAACAGCACCTAAGCAGATTTTCTAAAATCATAAAGTTAACTCCTTAATATCTATGAATAAATAAAAGGTCAAGTCATTTCAAGTCATTTGTCTCAAGTCTAAGTCAAGTCTCAAGTCATGAAGAGCAAGTCAAAGTCAAGTCAAGTCTTTCATACATGTTGATCAAGCAAGTCTCAAGTCCTAAAAAATGTGACTCGAGTCTGACTCGAGTCAAGTCATGTGACTCGAGTCCCCCATGTCTGCCTAGTGGTAAGATAAAAGGCTTTGTGAATACGGCCCCAGATCTACAGGACTACAGGTCAGACCTGGGCCATTCTACAGAAACGTCCATTTTTCTGTCCTGACACTTTACAGTTCTGTTACACTTTGAAAAAACACCTAATAAACACCTAATAAATGTT
>NC_063189.1:552984-557984 GCF_017589495.1 Alosa alosa
ACGTGTGACATACTACATTAATATCGCATATTAATCACCTACACACACATCGTGATAATATTACATGCATATTAATACACACGCATACACACGCATAATAATACACGCATATTGTGACACACACGTGACACACACGCACACATTACGCACATTAACACACGTACACGCACACACACGCATTATTACTAGCCACACACGCATACATCGCATAATAATACTCACAATAATAATATCGCATAATACACATACACATTAATGTGGCTAATACACACACGTAATAGCCATTACTACTGCACACACACACGCATTTCAGACACATCGCATAATACACGCCAAGACACACACACACGCACAGACACACACACACACACACACACACACACACACACACGCATTGCACACGCATTACACACACATTACCGGTATTAATAATAACGACACGCACACGCTTTCGCGCATACACCACACAATAATAATACACACACACACACACACACACGTATTACCTCACACACGTATTACATAATAAAACACACACACATCGCTGTGTGTTATGTAGATAATTTTAATGATCCACACGGAGAGTATGTGACACCCATGTTAATCAATACTTTTGTCTGTGTGTGCATGTAGATAGACCTTCATCGATCCCCAGGAAACCGTGCGCGGTGCGTACGCAAGTGTGTGCGCAAGATGTGATTGATCCTGTGTGTGTCCCACACGTTTGTGTGTGTGCGGCGTATGTATGCGCGTGTGTGCGGTCTGTGTGTGTGTGCGTGTGTGTTTGTTCCCGAGGCGGCGTATGCGCGTAGCGCAGACCGGCATTTGTGGCGGCATGCGGCGCAGCGTGTACCGTGTGTGGTCTGAGGGCAGCACGCCACGCTGATCAGCAATACGCTACGCTAAGGTATTCCAGGCACGCTTTACGCCACGGTACGCCAGGCGGGTGTGTGCGTGTGTGTAGCAAGCAGGGAAGGTAAAAGGTAAGGCGGTTTGCAGGTGTGCGCGAAAAGGCTGTGTGTGTACCTCATACTCGATGAAGTTGTTGAGTGTGTGTTGGTCCAGTTTTCTGCTCGTCATCTCAATGGGCAGCTCCACACTCTTCACCTTGGCCTTGGGCTTGGTTCCCACGGCAACCTGCTCACCAGACACACCCTCCTGACAACACAGACCCACACACCAATCAGAACCACCCACTATCAACAACCAGCCAATCAGAACCACTCACCAACAAACCACACACCAATCACAAACCCCCACTATCAACAACCAGCCAATCAGAACCACTCACCAACAAACCACACACCAATCAGAAGCCCTTACTAAGAACACACTGACCTTATTGGCTGGAACCGCCCCTTCCTCTGGAGACGTCTCTGTGTTCTCCTGATCCACCTGCATCCGACTCTACCAGAGGGACAGAGAGAGAGAGAGAAGGAGAGAGAGAGAGAGAGATGGAGAGAGAGAGGGGAACGGAGAGAGAGAGAGAGAGCGATGGAGAGATGATGGAGAGAGAAAGAGGGATGGATAGATGAAGAGAGAGAGGGAGAAAGAGAGAGAGAAAGAGAGATGGATGAGTCTTCAGCTTGTTTGTTTGTTAAGCACACAACAACACAACAAACACAACAAACAATAACACTCTTCACACATACAAACAACAACATTGGTCACACCATCCACTCCTCTGGCTACAGCGTCACAGTCACATACACACACACACACACGTCATTACACCCTTATCCACTTCTACACACACACATTACCCATTACCTCTACACACACACCATCCACAACACCCTCCACCTACACACAGTCAGTCAGTTCTAATCCCATACTCTTTTGGAGTCAGTTCTGTACTTGGTTCTATGCCTCTCCCATTATGATCTTTGTTCTGTACTTGGTTCTATGCCTCTCCCATTATGATCTTTGTTCTGTACTTGGTTCTATGCCTCTCCCATTATGATCTTTGTTCTGTAGTTGGTTCCATGATCTTGGCTCTGTCGTCAGTTCTTTTTTTTTGTAATATATTTTTTGGGGCTTTTATGCCTTAAAGTCGACGATCTGGCTGATGGGGTGGGATCAGGAAATGACCCAATGGGAGAGAGAGATGGGGTGGGATCAGGAGTGTGTGTGTGAGTGTGTGTGTGTGAGTGGTGTTTGTGTGTGTGTGTGTGTGTGGGAGAGAGAGATGTGTTCAATGATCTTAGCTAGGCTGAGTGGTATTAGTCCAGCTCAATTTAGTTTCAAATAGGGTCAACGCTGAACAAATTGCAACAGAAATACAACTTAACCGGATTTCCATCCTCCCATATGTCCTGAGTATGAAAGCCCCTGAAGAACCCAATAGGGAAAGTTTAAAAGACCTAAATATACCCTAAGTCTATTCAAGACATACGCTTTAATGAGACGGCTAACTAGCCATCTCCCCGGCTAACGCTGAGCTGCCCGGCTTCAGTGTAGCTCGTTTGGACAGAGACAGTAAACTTTCTGGCAAAAAAAGAAGGAGGCGGACTGGCGCTGTACATTAACAATAGATGGTGAAAGGGAGGCGACTGGTGCTGTACATTAACAATAGATGGTGAAGGGAGGTGGACTGGTGCTGTACATTAACAATAGATGGTGCAATCCCAGACATGTAACAGTAAAGGAGACTGTATGCTGTAAGGATGGGAGTTACTAGCGGGTCAGTCTACTTCTACCATACTACATGCCGAGGGGAGTTCGCATGACGCCATTGTTGTTCTGGTCTACGCCCGCCTCAAGCCCTCCCGACACAGCTGCAGACATCATTCACTCCCACAGTCGCTAGGCTCCAAACTCAGCACAGTGGTGCCTTCTTTATGCATCTCTGGTGACTTCAACCACATTACACTGGGATTCCACCTCACAAACTTTACCAGTTTGTTGACTGCCCAACTAGGAAAAACAGGTCATAGGACCTCATATGTATGCAAAAACGTGGAGGGATGCTTACAGTGCCACCCCTCCCCCACTGGGAAGTCGGACCATAACCTCATTCATCCTTCAGCCAATGTACAAGCCAAAAGTTCAGAGGCTACTAGTTGCCACAAAGTAACCTTCAGGAAGTGGACAATTGTGAAGCGGATGAGGCTTGAGAGACTGCTTGAGTCCACTGACTGGGTGTGCTACTGAATGGGAGGACTACAGAAGGAAGATGGAACAGAAGTTGCAAGAAAAAACAACATGAAGGAGGACTACAGAAGGAAGAGATGGAACAGAAGCTGTAAAGGAAAACAACATGAAGGAGGTGGACCCTGTATGAACCATCACTGGCCTTAAGAAGAGCAGCAGCTCTGAGGAGGGAGACCTGACAGGGCTTAACCAGCTGAACCACTTCTACAACAGGTTTGGATTGCCCCGCACCTGCTCCAGGTACTGCTCTTGTTTCAGGCCTGCCCCTACCCCCCACCTCCCAGCCTCCCAGTCTCTCCAGCTCTGGGCATCCCGGGACACCCAACGACCTGAGGTGCCACCACTCACCATGTCTGTCCCCGCCTTGACGCCTCCTTGCCAGTGCTCTGTTGAGCTGTCCAAGACTTCCAAGGAGGTGGTCAAGGAGGTGGTCATCTCCTCAGCCTCTCACCCCACCTCATTACCAGGTGCAACACTCCACCGCCACCATCACTGGATATTGCACCCCTCCCCACATGGCGCACCACGAACAATGAGGTGACAATGACCTCAGTCAACAGCCATCAGTGAGTCAATACCCAGATGCTGCCCCCCCCTCCCTTCCCCTCCACCATCACTGCTGATCCAGGCTATCACACCTCCTTCCCACATGGTGACCACGAGTAGTAAGGGCAACAATTTCTCTAGCCAACGGCTATGTTCTAGCTACTTAGGACAACCCCTCACAGAAGCACCCCTCCTCCTCCTCCCCTCTCCACGCCGCCTCTCACTCCCCCCCCATCATTTCAGCGACCAAGCAAGTTATCTTTTTAAAAACCCCATCCCAGAAGGGGCAGCCGGGCCTGACAGACCTGTGTCCAAGGCTGCTCAAGGCCTGTGCTGTTGAACTGGGGAGCCACTGAAGCACATCTTCAACTGGAGTCACATCTGGACAAGTTCCAACACTGTGGAAGACATCATGTCTCACCCTGTCCCTAAGAAGCCACACTCCAGTGAGCTTAATGACTTCAGGCCTGTCGCCTAACATCACATGTGATGAAGACACTGGAGCGATTCGGTCTTGCTCAGACCCCAGGTACGCCATGCACTAGACCTGCTACAGTTTGCATACCTGGAGAAAGTGGGCGTGGACGATGCTATCACTTATCTTCACACAGGACACATTCTCACCTGGACAAGGGAAAAGTGCTGCTGTGAGAATCATGTTCTTGATTTCAAGTTTTTTAACACCATCCAACCCTCAGACTGGGAGACAAGCTCTTGCAGATGGGTGTGGACGCCACCTGGTAACAACCTGGATTACTGACTACCTGACCCAGGCCAACCACAGTTCGTCAGACTGAAGAACTGCCCTCTGACACTGTGATCAGCAGCACCGAGCCCACAGGGAACTGTGCCTCTCCAGTCCTGTTCACCCTGTACACATCTGACTTCTGCTACAACATTCCAGGTCATGCCACATGCAGAAGTTTTCTGACGACACTGCAGTTGTGGGGTGTATCAGGAACGGGCAGGAGGAGGAGTACAGGAGCCTGGTGGAGGCCCTTGTGCATTGGTGCAAAACTCAATCATCTCCAACTTAACAAAGACCAAGGAGATGGGTGGTGGATTTCCCCACGCCTAAGCCCACTTGCTACCAGTCCACATTGATGGGGTCAATGGGAGGTGGTAAGCACCCCAAGTATCTGGGTCTCACCTGACATAAACTGGACTGGTCAGCCAACACTGATGCACTCTAGAAGAAAGGGTGAGAGCAGGTTGTACCTTCCTGAGGAGGCTGCGGGTCCTTCAATGTGTGCAGCAAGCTCCTCAGGATGTTTTATCAGTCTGTTGTGGCCAACGCTCCT
>NC_063189.1:567984-580484 GCF_017589495.1 Alosa alosa
CGATGACGTGACGTTGGTGATGTTGTTGCCGTACATGAAGCACTTTTTGTTAAGCGGACACTCACACACACACACATGTACACTCACACACACACACACACACACACACACACACACACACTCACTCACACCAGAGGTGGGCACAAATACATCAAAAACTATTTTGTTACAAATTACAAATACTGGCTCATGAAATCTAACAAAATAAAATACAAAATACTGATGTGAAAAATGTATTTAATTAAAATACAAGTAATTAGTCATTTGGAAATACAAAAATGCCCACACAATAATCATGGTACTAACAAGGCATATTATTGAAATGTACCCCAAGAGACAAGAAATACTATTTTTGATTGGCTGGCAGGGGGTTAATAATTCTGTACACTGGGGTACCTATGAAGTAGATCTGGTAAAAAATTTAATCACCATCCCAAATCAATGTAAACAATGATTGAACTGACAAGCAGGCTTCGCAACAGTGGAATCAACTGTAAGAAAGCAAACTACCCACCATCATTTTCCGTAACCAAAAATTGAACAGGTTGGCTTCTTTTTAAACTGAACTACATTTCCCTTGTTTTGCTATAAATGCATGCCTACTCCCCTTAGAATTATAGGGTTCTATCTACGTTCTGAGTAGTTCTGAGATATTGAGCTTCAAAGTTTTAGAATTCCATAGAGTTATACTGGTAAGTGGAACAAACCTCTTCAGATACACTGCAAAAAATGAATTCTAACCAAGTGTTATTGATCTTATATTAAGATTAAAAAATCTATTTGGTATTGTTTTTAGTATGAAAAGACTTACCTAGCGCCCTCTCAAAAAGATCATTTTGACTTAATTTAAGAAGACTTTAACTTATTTTTAAGGAGTCTTATCAAGACAAATTTGCTCAACGACTGGCAGACAAATTTGTTTGTTTTAGGACAAATTTGCTTAACGACTGGCAGACAAATTTGCTTGTTTTCAAGATGAGATGTCTTAAAATAAGTCAATTTTTTTAAATTAAGTCAAATGATTTCACAAAAAAAGCTTAGGTAAGTCTCTTCATACTGAAAAAACAATACCAACTAGTTTTTTTTATCTTGATATAAGATTAATAACACTTGGTTAGATTTGGTTAGATAAGCAGTTTTTGCAGTGTATAATGTCCAAAAATGCATACAACTACAAGAAACACCTCACCTCATCTTCTCATCCTCACCTTCTCATCCTCACCTCATCTTCTTAAGATGTCACAGAATAAGAATATGTCAATAACTCAATTTTGACAAAAATGTCAGATAGAACCTTATCATTCGAAGAGGACGCTGGCAGCATGGGGATAAACAGAATAACAACCTATAAGGTGTCCCAAAGGTCCGTGGATCATTAACAACCTATAAGGTGTCCCAAAGGTCCGCGTATCATTAACAACCTATAAGGTGTCCCAAAGGTCCGCGTATCATTAACAACCTATAAGGTGTCCCAAAGGTCCGTGTATCATTCGTTCATTTGATCTTCAATTGAGAATCCAAAATGAAAAAACGAAAAAAGGACTTGTTTTTTCATCATCTGTTTATGAATGTGATAAAAACCAACAAATAATGCTTTGTTTTTCAGACTTTTGATTTCATGATCAGATCAAAAGTAGAACGTTTAAAAAAACGGCCTCAGGCCCAAAACTGATTTTGATATTTATTTTTTCCGATTGCTCTTACCCGGAAATTATTTATTGACTTCCATTGCCAGCTGCTGCTTCTAGGCCTACCAGTCCGATTATAACTTTACCACACACAATTTAACCTAAAGATCTATATTTAAATGACCACTCGGACAGAGTATAAGTATATATACTTTTTTGATCCCGTGAGGGAAATTTGGTCTCTGCATTTAACCCAATCGGTGAATTAGTGAAACACAAACAGCACACAGTGAACACACAGTGAGGTGAAGCACACACTAATCCCGGCGCAGTGAGCTGCCTGCTACAATGGCGGCGTTCAGGGAGCAGTGAGGGGTTAGGTGCCTTGCTCAAGGGCACTTCAGCCACGGCCCACTGGTCGGGGCTCGAAGCGGCAACCCTCCGGTTACAAGTCCAGAGTGCTAACCAGTAGGCCACGGCTGCCCTAGCACCAGAATCAGCACCAGAATCTCTTTTTTTTCCCCTCAGTCGGCAGTCTAAACGAATAGGTTTTTCTACTATATGCTCGATTCAGTAGCGTAGCCAGAAATGTTCAAAAGGGTGGGCAAAGCCAATTTGATTGAACAGCCTAAGAGAAGCCTAGATGAGACACACCATACAAACATTAATCGCCATGTTATATTTATGACATAGTGGAATGTATGTAACACATTTGATCACAGCTGACAAATTAGGCAGAAACATTTTAAACTGGAGCAAAACAATGCATGAATGTAGGCCTAGCTCGGCAATACATGAAAAACACAATTGAGACAATAGATTGACCATATTGTACAACTGCAAAGCCTTATCATAGGCATGTTACATCTATGACATGAAAAGTAGAACTTATTGAACAAAAAATGGCAAATTACGAGTCGCTAAACATTTTAAACTTGAGCAAAGGCATGAACCCAGCAACGGTGCGTTGCATAACTTAAAACACAAACTGAAGCAACAGCTTGGACAATCCTACTGCAAAGCCTTTCCTTCCATAGGCATGCAACGTCTATAACATAAAAAGTTGAATATGAATGCATTTCACACCTGACAATTAAACGAGCTGCCGCCTGTTCGCGATTTGACTGATTCTTGAGCTCTCAGAGCAGTGTTGACTTGCGCCTTTTTTAGATGGTGAACGTAATTGGGTAAGACTGACAAGTAGACGGGCCTAGGCCCGCCTGTGGCTATGCCTATGGCTCGATTTGAATTATTTGCTCTGTTTGTGAATGAAGTTGTAGCCCCTCTTTCCTTTGATCAATGTGCTTGTTGAACTATGCATGTCCCTACTTTCCCTTAGATACTGTCTTTGGTGTAATCTCACTAGAAGGCTACGGCAGCTGGCTGCTTTCCAATGACGTTGGCGACAAATGACGATCTGAGCTGATAGATCTAACATCTAGGCCTACTTCCCTACATGGGCTGATACTACATAGCCTAGGCCAGTCATTACTTCTATAATCATGGGGCAACGCTTTGGGCTTAACGCCGATGTTCATAAAAACCAAACAGGCATGAGAAGGGAGATGATTTTCTGTCGATTCAACGAAACTGAGTTTGCCATCGTTGCGCAAGTCGCCCAATTTCTCGCTATAGTTGTTAGACAATATTTTCTGTCGCTATGGGATGGCCAAAATTAGTTGCTAAATCTAGCAACAAAGTCACTGGTTGCTATTGGCAACACTGAGAACTGACAGGTCTAGACCAAGAAAGTGACTTGGATAGACTTCCAGGTCACAGAAATCGGAACAAATAAATATCAAAATCAGTTTCGCCCTGAAGCCATTTTTTTTAAACGCTATACTTTTTGATCTGACCATGAAATTAAAAGCCTGAAAACAACGTGTTATTTGTTCAAACAAATAATGAAATAACAAGTTTTTTTTTTTTTTGATTCTCAATTGAATATCAAATGAACAAATGATATGAATGATATTGAAGGAATGAATTAACTTGGGAGAGAGTTCCACTCCGGGAGAGAGTTCCCCTCCGGGAGAGAGTTCCACTCCGCACTCCGGGAGAGAGTTCCACTCCGGGAGAGAGTTCCACTCCGGGAGGTCTTTGTCTCCGTCTCCTCCGTTATTTCTGCATATCAGGGCAGCTCAGTGGATGCTACTCCTTTTACATAAATCCTCATGTCCAATCCAAGTTTTCATACTGTCCTGTAGTAAATGCGGATCTTACTCCTTACATAAATCCTCATGTCAAATCCAAGTTTTAATACTGTCCTGTAGTAAATGCGGATCTTACTCCTCTTACATAAATCCTCATGTCAAATCCAAGTTTTCATACTGTCCTGTAGTAAATGCGGATCTTACTCCTCTTACATAAATCCTCATGTCAAATCCAAGTTTTAATACTGTCCTGTAGTAAATGCGGATCTTACTCCTCTTACATAAATCCTCATGTCAAATCCAAGTTTTCATACTGTCCTGTAGTAAATGCGGATCTTACTCCTTACATAAATCCTCATGTCAAATCCAAGTTTTCATACTGTCCTGTAGTAAATGCGGATGTTACTCCTTACATAAATCCTCATGTCAAATCCAAGTTTTCATACTGTCCTGTAGTGAGAATGAACATCCGCAATTAGGTACTCAAGGTCATGGGGTCAAAGGCCGTGGTCCTAATATTCTCCCTCAGTATATTATCTCTATCGTTTTCAAATTGTAGCCTTGTAGCACTTAACACACCTGACAATTCAAGCTCCTAGTTACTTTTTAGTTTCTTTCAACTTCCTGACATGTTCTAAGCCTAAGGGGTTCTAAGGGGCTTTAAGTTGTCTACAGGGTGACAAAAATTGACATAAACAAACTAGAATTGCGGTTCGAGGAACTGCAAGAGTGGGTTTGATCAGGGGCATGGAACTCGGCCTCATCCAAGGATTCCAACGGTACCTCATTTATAAAAAATCGGACATACGGGTCAAAAGTTACATGCACACACCTTCATATACACAGACAGCCCAGCCCAGCCCATTAGACAGTGCCAGATGGCTCAGAACTCTGCCAGGTGCAAGCTTAAACAATTAGAGCTGTGATGTCATAATCGAAATTAGAATCCTGAACATTCCGCCATTCATTTCAATGGGGCCGAAAAACGCAGAAAACGGGAATAACGCGAAAACGACAAGGGCCAGCGATACCGAAAGTAACAAAGCAAGTTACAACCGTTCGGCCTGAATTTTGGAGTTTGAACCACGCCGATAGCTCAAACGGTCTAGGAGCAGTAGTTTGTACAAAAAGTGGGTGAAAAGGAATAATAAACTAGATTTGCGGTTCCGAGGAACTGCAAGAGTGGGTTTGATCAGAGGCATGGAACTCGGCCTTATCCAAGGATTCCAACAGTACCTCATTTATGAAAATCGGGCACACGGATCAAAAGTTATCTGCATTAACGCAACATCCAATAAGCTAAAACGCATAAATATCGTGGTTGCTATGCTGGTTGCTAGGGCAATCATACTGGTTGCTATAGTGGTCACTAGGTTAGAAGGCCAGCGCCTCCTGAGAGGCCTGAAGGGTCAGTTCTGAGGTTGTTGGCTGCTGGAACCGAAAAATGGACTGCATTTTCTTAAAAGACAATGTGACTGAATGTGACTGAAGTGCGGGCAAAGTTTGCACAGAAATGTACGATTTTTCCCACCCTCATCGACCATGTCATAAAACTTGTTTAAATGATCACACGACGCCTCCTTGCTGCTTTGTCGTCTACATCAGCCTTTCTCAAACTTCTTTGACCTGAGGCCCAGTCAAGGCATACTTTGGGGTCATAGGGCCCACCTACATGAACCCCCCTCCTCCCACCCCCATCAAATTATAATGATATCACAATTATTATTATTTTTATACTATATTGCTATACATGAACTTCAAAACAGTCAATGTTTAAAGTGCTAAGATTGTTCACACACGTTTGTGAAAGCATGCACATCAGAGTATTGCTTTACTAATGTAAAATATAATTAGGCCTACAGGCCTAATTAATACTTCTCAAAACAACAGCAATTATATGGGTGCCGTTGTTTTGGGATGTTTCCCTCATGCAAGCATCATACACTGATAGAATATATATATGCTATTTAATTACATTTCATTTGAATGCCTAAATGTAAGAATTCAGGAAACACAATACCAGCTTTTGTGAATGGTAAATGGCGGATCAGATCATGCGTAAATCAATGATCTGGAGACCTTTAACTATCTTTAACTAAGACTATAATAGCTTTTGGCTGACTTTAATACTTAATGCTAGACAATGTTTTATATAGTCTGTGCTCTGTTTTTTATGGAAGTTGCATAAATACACGTCTTTCTATTAAATGTAGTTTCATAATTAAATAGCCTTCCAATAAGTTGAAGCTTAGCTTTGCTACCAACGTGCACACACATGCATTGAATAAACGCTCATACCACGACTTAATTCTATGCCTCTGTTTGATGACAACAAATGAACAAGCATTTCCTACTAATTGCAGAAACATTTGTTTTCTTAATACAGTAGCCTACGTTCAGTTCACGTTCGCTCAAAATATGATTGAGTTCATGAACTTTCGTTCAATGAAGGCGTTCAGGCACAACACTGGTTATCCGGTCATAAAAAGCCGTGGCTTTTGCTAACTCATTCATTTTTTATGCTTAGCATGTTAGCTAACATTAATAGGTTATGTGCTGAGATATGCTGAAGATTTTATTTCACTAAAATTTAATTCACGTTTAATTCATCTGTCTAAGTTTTTAGATTAGAGCAGGCCTATATTCAACCTTATTGTCATTGCACGAGTGAAATACCGTTTTAGTGGTGCAAATGAGTAGGCTACAGTAACTGACATGTCAAACAGTGCACCCATGAAATGCATCCCTAGACTGTTCCATACACATAGGCTACAGTAGGTAGCCTACTAAAGATAGCTTAAGGTCTGTGGCTAACGCAGCGCAGTCGTAATAAAAGTGTCGTGAAGGTTTTTTCGGAACCGAACATGTTCTTGTTTAGGTTTAAAAAGCACTACTAAGCGAGACTATGTTGCGCATAAAGCATGAAGTGGGCTCATATTGACTGTAACTATCAAGTTGAAATCAAAGTAGCCTACTGTGCATCGATTCCCCTCTCACAGAAGCAGCCTATACATAAGCACTTCAAACAAACAAGTGTTTCACAGGGAGCCTACACCGGGCGCGTAGCCTAACTGAAGAGCTCCGTTCGCAACGTGCAAAAACAAAAGACGTTAGCCTAACTTACTTATCGTTGACGTTGACCCGACACGTTCATAAGTTAGACCATAGACTGATAAGGACGTCCATCAAACTAAAAGGGTTCATTCTTCGATGTCTTCAAATTCGTTCGAATAACCCGCCTCTTCCGTGTGTATCCTGTTGCGTTCAATTCTCTTCCCTGCTGTTCCAGCAACAAGGTTTCGCGCGAGATTTACGCCACATCCCAGAAAGTTGTGTTTTCCCAAGATGGCGCCCGTCTGTATATGTGAAGGAGACGTGAACGGTACTGTTTTTCTTTTTAATAAACCGCCTGTAGACTTACACAGTTCTCAATGCTTCGATTTACATGTAGATACCCTCATTATGCTACAGTGTAAGTGTGTTGCTATTTGGAGCCTTGTTAGCGATTTATTTTTACTCTACGTTTAGTTCAAGCATCGTTGGTGGTGGGTCAGGTCATAGATATATATACTGACTAGATTTCGCCTTCGGCTTCTCAGCATGCGTCAACACCGCCGCCATCTTGTAGCGGGGATCTGAAGCTCTAAACTAGTTCTCCCGTATTGTCAGTGTTACCTATTTAGCTTACGTTTGGCCATTCCCAGCTTACAGAAAACCTTTTAGCGATTAGCGACAAATTTGGGAACTTCTCACAATGATGGCAAACTCGGTTTCGTTGTTGTTGAAACGTAAGAAAATCACTTTTCTCATGGCTTTGTCATTTGTGAATTAAGCTACATCTCGTTTGCCCATAGCATTGGCCCATGATTAAAAAAGTAACGACTGGCGTATGAAGTAGCAGACCACGTTAAAGCACGGAAGTAAATGTTCTACAGATCTACAACTACAGATCAGCAACTTCTGGTAAGATTACAACTTACACGAGTAAACGAGACGAGAGGTATGTGGCCTCAACCAGAGCCTGTCTACGGAGAGTCTGTTTACTTTCATTGTATCGAACCTGGTTGCAGTTCACTCATTGTTCCTCTAGGGGCCGCCGCTAGCTAGTGCAGAATGAATAGGAGTCTATGGGGCTAGACGGGTAAAATGTATCTTTATTATCATCAAAAGCTTAGTTTTCTCTAGACTCGACCATAAATACATACCTGTCAGTTGGAACAACCCAAAAAACTAGATAATTGCTGGAGATTTTGACGATTTATGGTGATTTTATTTTCGCTAGATCTTTGCCTAGATTGACGCTAATGCATTATAGAGGAGTGGGCCACCGCGGCAAGATGGCGTCTTGATTGACGCATTCGTTCCAATGAACAGCAGTCGTCAAGGCGACATCTAGTCAGTACATATATCTATGGGGTCAGGTGACGAGCCGTCGAATCACAGCACAGCACCCAGAATGCATTGCAACACACCGTCATGAAGGGACTCATCGTTAGGTTGGCTTTAAATAGCATACAGAACCTATAGTAATTTAACGTTGTTTGTAAGCTCCACAGATCGTGGCAAGACAATTGAATTGATTGTGGACTTCTTGCCGGGCAATGATGAGTAACTTAACTTGAATGGTAGTGTGCGTGGATGTGCATAATATCTGTACGAATCTGTATCTGTGTGTTTCTCAATGTTATAATCTATACAACTCTATACATGACTAAGTTTGAATCGAGCTAGCTGGGCATTGAACTGGACTGAATGGACTGGGAAAAAGTTTTTTTTATTTTTTAAATGACCTGTATGAACATGGATTCACTTTAAAAAAAAGATGGCAGAGCGCAGAGCGCTTTTTTACATGACCTTTACACTTGGTGCTGGCAAGGCATTGAACTGGGCTTCATTCAAGGATTCCAATGGTACCTTATTTATAAAAATCAGACATACGGGTCAAAAGTTACATGCACACACCTTCATATACACAGACAGCCCAGCCCAGCCCATTAGACAGTGCCAGATGGCTTAGAACTCTGCCAGGTGCAAGCTTAAACAATTAGAGCTGTGATGTCATAATCAGAATTAGAATCCTGAACATTCCGGGCCATTCATTTCAATAAATAAAAACGCATAGAAAAACGGGAATAAAAAAGCGACAAGGGCCAGCGACACGAAAGTAACAAGCAAGTTACACCGGTTCGGGCCTGAATTTTTGGAGTTTGAACCGCGTCGATAGCTCAAACGGTCTAGGAGCAGTAGTTAGTACAAAAAGTGGGTGAAAAAGAAGATATAAGTAAACTTAAGAAGAACAAGCCCACAGCATCAAACCCACTAATAAATAAAGTAAACTTAAGAAGAACAATAGTGGGGTTGCTCCAGCGAAGCCATGCTGTGGGCTTTAGTGTTGTCACGATACCAAAATTATGACTTTGATACGATACCTGCCATAAATATCACGGTGCTCGATACTGAAACGATACTACGGTGAAATCCTAAGATATCTCCTCCAAGTGTATTGGGTTATTTGTGTTGAATTCGGTGCACTTTTCTTCTAAACTTCTAAACTTCCTACATAATTATTATTTTTTATAGTCAGTAAAAAAGGTAGGCCTACTTTGTGTGATTAAGTCCTTTATTGTTTGTTATAGTTAATTTACATTGTGTTGTGTTTTGGCAATAAAGTAGCTTTAAATAGCCAAACTAAGATAGATCAAGGTCAGTGTTGAAACTACTGCATGCAAATCACTGAATGCTATGCAGAGGGGCCTAATCTTTAGGCCATCTGATGTACAGTATAGGCTACCCTAGGCCTTCCTGTGTTCATGGGATTTCTTTGAAAGTTGCAAAGGGAAAAATGTGAGGATAGTCTTGCACCCAGTGTACAAGTACGACGTTCCAACCACTCAGGTCTTCGTCAGATAGGCCTACCATTACCTGTTGCAATATATCTGTGTGCATTCCTACATTACGTCCATTTCTTTGATAACATGATTTGCTACCACGTAACAATAAGCCGCTATTATTAGGACTCATCCGCGTCACGGTGGTAATATGCTGTGGGCTTTAATTAGCATTTCGGTAGCCTATCAACATCTGGGCAATAATTATTGAACAAATTGCAGTCTACATGCCATGACAAATATTACCAGTAGTACTGACCGAACATGAAATAGATTGTTTACAAGTTATGGTAATGATATTCTGGCGTGAACGTTGCGCTTTCATCACATTAGCACCCTATGATTAGGCTACAGCTCGTTATGTCTCGTCAAAATGACCTCGTTATGTCTCGTCAAAATTCATTGATGAAGGAAGGTTCGCTTTATCCCAGAGAACCATAGGCCTACTCGTTTCACTTAGGCTAGATTAAAACAGAAGAGAATAACTTGGCACTAACCATGTAGTCGTGTTTTCTATAGCATATTCGTTAACCTGTCGTTCTTTGAACTCTTTAAAAATGTTGGGATATGTCTGCGAGGTGTTTAGCCATGCGTAGCCTAGGCTACTGCTTATAACTGACTTTGACACATATTTTACAAACGGGCCTCTGTGTACCTGATGGCTTGCCTTCACTACTCCCCCTGATGGCTTGCCTTCACTATTCCCCCTGATGGCTTGCCTTCACTACTCCCCCTGATGGCTTGCCTTCACTACTCCCCCTGATGGCTTGCCTTCACTATTCACGATGTATCCCATATAGTTCCAGATTTCACTTCACCTTTTGTTTTATCCACAAGGCAGGACTGTCGGCAAAGAACTTTGTTGACGTTAGCTGCCACTCACTCACTCAGAGATGCCTGCTTGACACGCCCTCTTGCCTAGATGCGTGCAAGGAGCAGAGAGCAGCAGTTCACACAGACGCCGAACGTTATTATTTTAATAAAACATCGATTCTAAAAACGTCGGAAATCGTATTGCTTTTTGCGTGAAGGCATCGTGATATCTTTTTAGTATCGATACACCGTGCAACACTAGTGGGCTTGCTGGATCAAACCCACTAATAATAATAAGAAAACTTAAGAAGAACAATAGTGGGCTTGCTGGATCAAACCCACTAGTAAATAAATAAATAAATAAAGTAAACTTAAGAAGAACAATAGTGGTCTTGCTGGATCAAACCCACTAATAAAGTAAACTTAAGAAGAACAATAGTAGGCTTGCTGGATCAAACCCACTAATAAGAAAACTTAAGAAGAACAATAGTGGGCTTGCTCCCTGGATCAAACCCACTAATAAAGAAAGAAATAAAGAAAACTTAAGAAGAACAATAGTGGGCTTGCTCCGCAAGCGGTCTTGCTGGATCAAACCCACTAACAAATTGGGTTTACCTCCCATGTTGTCCTTACAGAAGGGTGATAAAGTTGACCATTTTGGCTCCCACAATTGACTTTTCTTTTCATTTTTTTTCAACTTTACACATGTTCAGAGGGCATCGTAATAGAAGAAAGTTGGATCTAACACCACATTGTAACTTGGTCACAATGTGGCATACCACACAAAGAAAAATGGAAAATGGGTAAACATTTCATGCTTTTCTTCCAAAAGGTAATGAAATGTTTAGGTTAGGGTTTCTCAACGGGGAGTTTTTTTTGTTTTTGTTTACATTTTAAACTTTCATGGTTTTCACATATTTTTGGTGCAAAAATAGGCTATCTGAAATAAATAGGCTATTTTTATTCATGGGTTTCTAACCCCCACCGCCCCAGCTACATTTCACTGTTTATCTATGCTCAGTGGTCATACAGTGCAGTTTGGGCCTGCACACGCCGGACTCACGCCCCCAGCCCTGCTCGCTGTTGTTCTGCAGCTGTTTGAGCGTAGTCTCCATTTAAAAGACCATTGCTAATCAAATAATTAGATATGTATAGGCCTACACAGGTCTCACGCGGATACTGTTTTGTAATTGGTTGGATTGTTATGATGTGCATATGTTGTTCACGTGATGTGCACTTGATTTTTTGTCCATGATAATATGACACGCCTTGTTGCCTAGATTTAATGTTCCTATTGATTTAAAAAAAAAAAATCATTACAACCAATGCTGATGTGGTAGTGTTTTTTTTTTTTACCCAACCAGTCTCCAGGAAGCCAGAGGATCAAAGTAAGGTCAGGGGGCTTTTGCTCAAAAAGGTTGAGAACCACTGGTTTAGGTCAACTTTACAGTTGAATAGGGAATTGCCCAAAGGATATCTCCAGGCACCCCGCCTATTCTTAAAACCAGATTCACCAAGATTCTGGCCTTTGGCTTTATGATAAACATTGCCTATTGTCATGGTTATTAGTGGTAGTATATTTAATTGAGTGATGACATTTTGGCTTATTTGAGAAGTATTTAAGTAGTTGAAATACTTAAATACAATTTCTCAAAGTATTTTGTTACAAACTACATTTGAGTTTTTCCAATCCTGCAAGATACAAATGACAAAATACTATAAGTAATATAATATAAGTAATTAAATACGTATTTTAAATACATATAATTAAAATACTGCCCATGTCTGACTCACACACACTCTCGCACACACATACACACACAGACACACACACACACACACCCACCTGTTCATCTTGCCGGTGACGTCGATGTCGTTCATAAAACAGTCGATGTTGAGCACACTCTCACACACACACACACACACACCTGTTCATCTTGCCGGTGACGTCGATGTCGTTCATGAAGCACTCGATGTTGAGTGGCAGGTCGGAGGCGTTGGCGCTCATCAGCCTCTTG
>NC_063189.1:582984-585484 GCF_017589495.1 Alosa alosa
GGATAACACTACGACCAATGTGTACTGTCCCTCCAACGTTGCAGCTTTGTCTTCATCAGTTTAGCTGGTTCAAAGTAAAAGTAACGTGCGGCATCATTGCTTGTTGGAGCCAAATTTAGTTTGAATTTGCTTTTTGGTTTAGACTCTTATTTTGCTTTGAGATTTGCTGGCCTTCAGCTGGGAACTTTATTTTGACATAGTCTTGTTACCTGCAGGTAAAGATGGCGTCTTCCACATGGTGAGCAGTCTCAGTTAGACAATGGAAGATGCTGTATTGAAATAGTTTTTACCGCTTTAGGTTGGAACTATTAGCCTATTTGATTTAAAGTTTTTTGGAACTTATATTGGAGTTTATATTTTGAATGAACTTTCCTTCGTGGAATACAATTTGGAATACCACTGTGTACCACCTGCTTGCCTGCCTGCCTGCTTGTCCTCTGCTCGCCCGCTTGCTACCTGTTTGCCTGCCTGCTACCCGTTTGCCTGCCTGTTATCCATCTCCTTGCTGCTTGCCTGACTGTGTGTGCCTCTCCCCACCCGCCTGCTTCTTACAATCCTTGAACACAGGTATGAGCAACAGCCGGACACAGTGCTTTAAGATAAGCGTGTAATAACATACAGCATCTACACTTTGGATTTAACCCTCACATTGCTCATTGCCAGAGTGTCTCGCAGAGACAAATCCATTGGGCTCTCGCGAGACCTCTGGATTTCCAGGGTAGGGTGCCAGTAGCGTACAGGCTGGATGGGAACCTCTTCAATGTCAGGAGACTGCAGGCAAACTGCAGAGTGAGGGACACTTGAGCTGCAGTGCATGCAGACTCCACTGGCGCCTCATATCTCACTCTCCACAAGACCTCCAGTCTGTCCTAGAGGCAGCAGGATGGGGTTGACCATCAACACCGCTAACCAGGGCCCCAGCCGTGGCCCAACTGGCTGGGGCACCTGCACCAGACGCCACAATTCGGTTCGGATTCCCGCCCCAAGGGTTTTCCTCGATCCCACCCCACTCTCGCCCCCTCTTACTTCCTGTCACTTCCACTGTCTTATCAAATTAAAGGCATAAAAGCCCCCAAAAAATATATAAAAAAAAACACCGCTTAAACAGAGGTAATCTGCCAACGAGTCCCAACATCCCACCCACACCACCCATCTTCACTATTGCAGATGAGAAACTGTCAGTTGTTCCATCATTCAGTACCTGGGGAGATTATCTCTGAAGACAATAGTATTGACAATGAGGTCCAGAATAGAATCAAACAAGCATCAGCTGCCTTGGGAGACTCCCGCGTGGTTTTCAGAACAAGAACCTTCATCCCAACACAAACATCTCCATGCCTAGCGGGTCTGCATCACCCTCCCTCTGCAGCTGTGAAGACTGGGTTACTAACACTCCTGCAGCTGTGAAGACTGGGTTACTAACACCCCTACAGCTGTGAAGACTGGGTTATTTACAGCCACCACATCAAGTCCCTGAGCACTTCCATATCTGCTGCCTTCAGAGATCCTGGGAATCACTCTTTATGACAGAGTGCCCTCACACTGAGATGTGTGTGTGTGTGTGTATATGTGTGTGTGTGTGTGTAGTGTGTGTGTGTGTGTGCAGAGTGCCTCACACTGAGATGTGTGTGTGTGTGTGTGTGTATATGTGTGTGTGTGTGTGTGTAGAGTGCCTCACACTGAGATGTGTGTGTGTGTGTGTATGTGTGTGTGTGTGTAGTGTGTGTGTGTGTGTGCAGAGTGCCTCACACTGAGATGTGTGTGTGTGTGTGTGTATATGTGTGTGTGTGTGTAGTGTGTGTGTGTGTGTGCAGAGTGCCTCACACTGAGATGTGTGTGTGTGTGTGTATAGTGTGTGTGTGTGTGTGTCACACTGAGATGTGTGTGTGTGTGTGTGTGTATATGTGTGTGTGTGTGTGTGCAGAGTGCCTCACACTGAGATGTGTGTGTGTGTGTGTATATGTGTGTGTGTGTGTGTGTGCAGAGTGCCTCACACTGAGATGTGTGTGTGTGTATATGTGTGTGTGTGTGTGTGCAGAGTGCCTCACACTGAGATGTGTGTGTGTGTGTGTATATGTGTGTGTGTGTGTGTGTAAAAGAGTACCCTCACACTGAGAGTATATGTGTGTGTGTGTAGTGTGTGTGTGTGTGTGCAGAGTGCCCTACACTGGAGATGTGTTTGTGTGTGTGTGTATGTGTATATGTGTGTGTGTGTGTGTGTGTGTGTGTGCAGAGTGCCTCACACTGAGATGTGTGTGTGTGTGTATATGTGTGTGTGTGTGTAGTGTGTGTGTGTGTAGAGTGCCTCACACTGAGATGTGTTTGTGTGTGTGTGTATATGTGTGTGTGTGTGTAGTGGTAGTGTGTGTGTGTGAGGTGTCACACCGAGATGTGTGTGTGTGTGTGTAGTGTGTGTGTGTGTGTGTGTGTGTGTATGTGTGTGTGTGTGTGTGTGTAGTGTGTGTGTGTGCAGAGTGCCTCACACTGAGATGTGTGTGTG
>NC_063189.1:590484-615484 GCF_017589495.1 Alosa alosa
CCATAGGTTGACTAATCTGTACTTATTATCAATAGCAGTGTTTCCCATAGGTTGACTAATCTGTACTTATTATCAATAGCAGTGTTTCCCATAGGTTGACTAATCTGTACTTATTATCAATAGCAGTGTTTCCCATAGGTTGACTAATCTGTGGCGGGGCGCCATGAAATTAAAACCGGCCACCACACATTAATGTTCTATGTTGTACTATTTAAATTAAAGATAAGATAAAGATAAGATAAAATATTTTCATTGAGCTGCACTTTTTACGCACGCAGCCTTTCCTTGCCCCGCCCCGCTCTCTCTCGTAGCCCGCTGCCCCTCCTCTGCATGTGCATTTAACAAAATATTCACGATTGTTGAAGGATTGTTGTTGCCACATAGAAGCATTGCATAGAAGATGACGGGCTAAATTGCTATTAAATCTGCTTAGCATTGTGACAATGCTGCACAAATTTGTTCAAAACTGCTGCATTAAAGTTAACACTGCTAAGGTCTTATCACAACATAGTACATTGAGGAGACTAAACTAAGTTAAGTTATGCAATCAAGCAGTATCTCAAAGCTAACGTTAGAATACTGTTTGGATGTCGAGTTTAGCATGCCTACTTACAGCTGCTTGTCAATTTCGTTACTCATGCAGGGCTCATTTTATTGACCGACACTGAATGTTTGCAAAATCCCGATGTAAATGGAAAAGTGTTTGCCAAGACTCAAAAGTGCTTGTCCCAAAGAGAAGTACGAACCTTTATTTTAACTAACAACATAGAAAACATTAGGAATTGCATCCACACATCAGCAGCCTTTTAACTTCTTTAACACGAACGTCTTAAAGTGACAGGCACTCAATTAGACTAATTTTTACATAGGATTGAGGGTCGAGGAAGCTGGAAGGGGCCCTATGTTCACTTGTGCACAAGAGGCCATTTTGAACATGGTTTGACCAATAATTGTATCAGGCTGCGATAAATCCAAGCCAATATCATCAATGATGACCATATTTTCAATAACATCCAACGAGTCTCTCTGTCAACATTAGGTCGAACCCTCAAGAAAAATCAAATATACATGAAGCAACCTTATCGGGTACCATTTGACAGAAATTCAGAGAGAGTGAAACATCTGCGCAATGAGTATGTGGAGGTATGTATTGTTCATCTCATCTGGGCAATGATGTGGAGGTAGTGTATGTGTTGTTCATCTTACTATGGTGTGGTATTGTGCACTGCTCATAATGTGTTATTGTGCAATAGATATTGAATAACATCCTACTGTCTTTTACTGTGTTTCAGAGAGTCTTGCAAATAGATGCTGAAGAAATTCAACATGAATTTATATAGGTGGATGAGGCTGGATTTAAACTTGCGAAAAACAAGAAAAGGGAGAAATTGGACACAGGGCAATGACCAATGTGTCAGGGCAACGAGGGGGCAACATCACCCTTTGCGCTGCTATTACACAAAATGGGGTTCTCCACCACCATGCAAATCTGGGACCCTATAATGCAAATCTAATACTTCCATTTCTTGATAGATTGCACGAGATTGTCACAGCATTAAACCAATTAACAATAACCACCTCAGTCACATTAATAACCACCTCAGTCACATTAACCACCTCAGTCACATTAATAACCACCTCAGTCACATTAACCAACTCAGTTACATTAATAACCACCTCAGTCACATTCCCCACCTGTTAAACTGCCAAACTGATCACTTCAGAGCCAGTTATTACCCCAACCCCATAACATCAACAGAAGCCTTCCAAAGAGAGAGACACAGGTCCGACCCAGCTGATAAGCTCCCCCACCACCGGAGCCACGCCTCATCCATGACACGTTGTCTCTACTGCCAGGGATTTCTGGAGTCAACTGGCAATTTAGGTGCAGATTATTGCATCGGGATATTACCCTTAAAATCATAGAATATAATATGCGGCCACAGGACGTGACGATGCACCACACTCAGCAGCAACTCGACTTAAATGTGCAGGTTATTTATTTCAGCTTCGTACAGCTGCGATTTCCGGGTTTGCATCCGATAAATATGACCCTTGCCAATGTCAGGGGCGTGCGGAGTGCGGTACAGCGGCTAGACGCTCCGCGCGCCACAGAACACCACACTCGCGCCTCCGGGAATCCCTGCGCCACGGGACGAAACGCCCTCACAGACAGGCGTCTCCATATTTATCGAATTCACCCTCCTGACAGCCTACGATGTTGAATTTATTTGGTGGCGCAACATGGAGTAAAATAACCTATGATGAATATTAGATATTGGCTACCCTGACTAGCCAAAGTTAATGAATGAGCTGTAGTCCGTCAACAGGGCCACATTGTGTCTTCTAATTAAACAAAACAACCATCAGACTGGGGGCTGACAAATGCCACCTGGTCAGTAGCATGAACGTCAGCGCACGAGTCAACTAAAGGCGCAACTCCGGCGATTTCAGCCACAAACTGAACAGTCGTCACACCAACATACGTCATAGAGCTCGTGTGTGTGCATGCGGGTAGAGAGGCGACTGTCAGAAACAGTAAATGCTGACTATTCGACAGAGAGCTGCATATCACGCTACGCAGAAACAGTAAATGCTGACTATTCGACAGAGAGCTGCATATCACGCTACGCAGAAACAGTAAATGCTGACTATTTGGTAGAGAGCTGCCTACATATCACGCTACACACAGAGAGAGAGAGAGAGAGAGCTGCCTACATATCACGCTACACACACAGAGAGAGAGAGAGAGAGAGAGCTGCCTACATATCACGCTACACACACAGAGAGAGAGAGAGAGAGAGAGAGCTGCCTACATATCACGCTACACACACACAGAGAGAGAGAGAGAGAGAGCTGCCTACATATCACGCCACGCAGAAGGAAGCCCTATGCGCACTTGAACACCAGAGTGTCAAACTGTCAAGCTCATGTCAGGTAGACTGTGCAAAACAAATGACAGTGATATCATACAGGGACGCGTAGACTAGGCTACCCATTGAAATTGTACCATCAGAAAATACCCGACTGCGTAAGAGAGAGAGAGCGCATCGGTTTACAGTGATGACAGCGATATACTTACGGCGTGCATCGGTCACTGTACTCATTTGCAATGGTCTCGATTCCGCCACTTCTAGCAACGGCGATGTAACAGTTCTGGAAACCCACATCAAAACCCACCACTGACATATTCTCGTCTGGATGTAGGCTTCACCTGTTAGTGTCTTATTTCTTTTTTATGTAAATATTCAGATATGTGTGCCTTGTACACCTTTCTCAAGAAAAAAAACACAACCTAATCTACAACGAAAGGACACGTCGTCTGCCAGATTCTGCGTCTATTCTTAACAATTGAACCGTACAATAGTTAGCAACAACCAAGCTAACAGAATTACTACGTGTTACATAAGCCTAGCTGTTTATAGCCAACTCTTCCAGACTAATCCTGGGGAAGGAGGATTCTACTGAGTTCTTCAGCCTCCACCGCATCTAGCAACCGGACTACCCAGGGGAACATGCGCTAAGAGAGGAGAGATGCCCTTACGGCCCGCCCTCTTGTTCTCTGATTGGTTAGTACATGCTTTAGACTAATTTGATTGGTGCCACATCCTCTGAAACGGCGAAGCATCTAGAAGCCACAAGCTGAGGCTCACCATCTACGTCACGACCATCAGCCGCGAGATGACCGATGAAAAATTGATGATTTGTATGACCTGCGCGTGCGGCCGCATTGTTTTCACAAAGTTATTTAATAACACTCTCCACATGCTACATGCTACATGATACATAACTCTGACGATGATGATGATGATGATGATGATGACGCAGACACCAGCTTCTTTGTTTTGGTTGTTGCAGTTAACAGTGACTGAATGTGCTTCAGAGATTCCCAAGTATATTGCAGTAGCCTATTCCGATTCCCAGGAATTTTCAGCGGTGGGATGTTGTTGTTTACAAATAAAAAAGTTTTTATATAAAAATGAGTTTCTTCCATTCTTGAGATATTGAAGTTGTAGTGCCCCCCATGAACAAAATGTCATGACATTGAAAACGTATTCAGAAAACGGCAAATTATAGTGGGGATGCAGCATTTTCATTTTCATTAAGTTTTTCACAATTGCTTAGACACTAAAATCAAAAGTATCCCACAGTTATTGAAACCTTACATTCAAGGAGCAAATCATCAGCTCAGATTTGCACAACTATAAGCACATTAACAGCCTAACACACTTTTTGCAACATAACACATTGATTTACAAAGCTCTAAACTCATTTCTCTACTTTAGACACAGAAAAATCAAATAATGTCTCCTCTTTGCCATTTCAAGGCACTACCTTCCATAAAACACACACATGAACCAATTGTTTAAACGCAACTATCAGGGAGAAAGACACTTGGGTGCTTAACTGTAAACTCAACGATCAGTCCTACACACTGGGCAACAGTCCTTGTCAACAGCAGAAATTGAATATGAAGAAAAAACTACTTTTTTACTGATGTGTGTTACAAGTAGTTGAGTTACTACCCACCCATGGCCCTCGTCAACAGCAGAAACTGAAGGCAATGTAGCCCAGAGAGGAAGAGGAGCAAGAGGAGGAAGATGAGGAAGAGGAGCAAGAGGAGGAAGAGGAGGAAGAGGAGGAAAAGGAGGAAGAGGAGGAAGGCAATGTAGCCCAGAGAGGAAGAGGAGCAAGAGGAGGAAGATGAGGAAGAGAAGGAAGAGGAGCAAGAGGAGGAAGAGGAGCAAGAGGAGGAAGAGGAGGAAGAGGAGCAAGAGGAGGAAGAGGAGCAAGAGGAGGAAGAGGAGGAAGAGGAGGAAGGCAATGTAGCACAGAGAGGAAGAGGAGCAAGAGGAGGAAGAGGAGCAAGAGGAGGAAGAGGAGGAAGAGGAGGAAGAGGAGCAAGAGGAGGAAGAGGAGGAAGGCAATGTAGCACAGAGAGGAAGAGGAGCAAGAGGAGGAAGATGAGGAAGAGGAGGAAGAGGAGCAAGGCAATGTAGCACAGAGAGGAAGAGGAGCAAGAGGAGGAAGAGGAGGAAGAGGAGGAAGAGGAGGAAGAGGAGCAAGGCAATGTAGCACAGAGAGGAAGAGGAGCAAGAGGAGGAAGAGGAGGAAGAGGAGCAAGGCAATGTAGCACAAAGAAGAAGAGGAGGAAGAGGAGCAAGAGGAGGAAGGCAATGTAGCACAGAGAGGAAGAGGAGCAAGAGGAGGAAGAGGAGGAAGGCAATGTAGCACAGAGAGGAAGAGGAGGAAGAGGAGCAAGAGTAGGAAGAGGAGCAAGAGGAGGAAGATGAGGAAGAGGAGGAAGAGGAGGAAGGCAATGTAGCAGAGAGAGGAAGAGGAGGAAGAGGAGGAAGATGAGGAAGGCAATGTAGCACAGAGAGGAAGAGACACTTTTGCAAAAAGTTTATTATAAAATTGAACACTTAGTCAAAGGCTGAAAATGAGTGTTTGGATTTGCAGATTCTGCATGTGATTATGCTATTGCAGTGTTTGGATTTGCAGATTCTGCATGGGATTATGCTATTGCAGTGTTTGGATTTGCAGATTCTGCATGGGATTATGCTATTGCAGTGTTTGGATTTGCAGATTTTGCATGGGATTATGCTATTGCAGTGTTTGCCTATTGCTTGCACACTTTATGCAGAATTTGGCTCATTATGTCAAAACTCTACACACAAGCAAATAAGACAGATCACTTGTACATTAACAACTCACATCACATCACATTGCATCACTTCAATATCTGACAAAAGGACCCTAAACAAACTGATCAACATCTTGGACAATGAATGTCATCCGCTCTACAGCACTATAAAAAACCAAAAGAGCTTGATCAGCTGGAGACTTCACTCACTGCCATGCACAACTGAAAGGCTGAGGAAGTCATTTGTTCCTAGGGCCATTGAACAGTTCAATGCTTCACTAAAGGGAAGAGGAGAGATAGACTTCTCTGCTTAGTCTGTCTGCCTCTCCACCCTCTCCATGTCCATGTTTTTTGAGTACTGACTGCCCACTACTGATTCCTACTGTTTTACTACTGTTTTACTATTGTACACAGCCTAATGTTTTCACTACTGTGTTACTGCTGTTTTTCATGCTATATTAGCACACATGATCAAAGGCTGCGGTCAGGCTTCTGCTACAATACTGAATGAATGAATGGCTATAACCCTATTACCTCAACCTGTTTTTGCACTGAAATAGTTTTTTTTATTTTACCTTATCTACATTACACTTGCTCTCCTATTTGTCTATATTATTTATGCTGGTTTCTAGACCTTACTCTTGCACTGTTGCACTGTTGGACTAATGTTGGACTACTTTTTGCACCTTCACCATGACACTCACTCTCTTGAGCACCTTGCCAGGCAAACATAACTAAGGACTATGGTTGGACTACTTTTTGCACCTTCACCATGACACTCACTCCCTTTAGCACCTTACCAGTCCTGGCCCTGCCACTACAAGCGTTTTATGCTTGATCACCCTCAAGCACATTGGACTTTCTTAATTGAACTTATATAGTGTATTTAGTATTTAGTTTTGTTCGTTTTCTAATCTGTCTTATCTTCTACTGTCTTTATTGTACAGTGGAGTTTAGTTATATGTTTATACTTATACTTATGTTTACCATTTCTGCTGTAAGTGCATGTTGTGTGTGATGTCTGTATGCTACTGAGACCCTTGAATTTCCCCTTGAGGATCAATAAAGTATCTATCTATCTATCTATCTATCTATCTATCTATCTATGTATCTATCTATCTATCTATCTATTCCAAAATGGAACACTGCAATCAAAACGTGACAATCCTCCCTAAAAATGTAATTGAATAACCCTTTACAACCAACCGCAACACACTATGTGCTTCATGCAAAACACTGCCATCTTTACATCTGTTGTAGTTTTCTTAGACAGTCTTTTCTAAACTCAAGAATAGAAAAGAAATTACAAACACATAAATCACAGTATATTTATGCAAAAGAGGCTGGTAGCTCGTGGTTGTAAAGCATAGATTTTATCCTCGTGATCGGTGCTCTTGGAAAATGGGATCAGTTCATGAGAAGGAAAGCAATCCAGGCACTCCAGGAAAGGTGACTGAGGAAGGTATATTTTAAAAAGCCTTTATTTGTGACTGGCTAAGGATGAGAGCATTTACTGCCTGAAAAAATCCGATTTTGTTGACCGTATTTCGAGTTTAGTTGCTGGGCTGGTGGGTTGCCCTACTCAGCACTAGGCTTGGGAATCGGTTCCAGGTATCGGTTAGGAACCGGTTCCCAAACGTTCCGATCCATCGGAATCATTACACATCCACACTTTAACGATTCCAATGCAAAGCTTTGTTTTAGAAATGTTTACTTTCTTTTTTAAAACAATTTTAAAACATTCAACTTCTGTATTGATATTGCACACTTGGTATTCATTCTCTAAAACCACTTTAAATTAGACATTCAAAGCCAACAACTCTCAAAGCCATCCTATAAGTGTTCAGCAAATGATACAGGAATCGATATGGGAATCAATAAGGAATCGCATCGATAAGCAGACTCGACAATGGCATGGATATCGATTATTTCTTAACAATGCCCATCCCTACTCAGCACATCAGCGGTTTGACAGAATTCTCGTCGTGAAATCAAAATTCCAGTGGAGCTCCAAGTGGATTTGTACACGCAGACCTTACAACACTGTTTACAGCTCTGTTTACAGCTCTGTTTACAACACTGTTTACAGCTCTTCCAGTCACTGTACACGCAGCCTTACAACACTGTTTACAGCTCTTCAAGCCACTGTACACGCAGCCTTACAACACTGTTTACAGCTCTGTTTACAGCTCTGTTTACAACACTGTTTACAGCTCTTCAAGCCACTGTACACGCAGCCTTACAACACTGTTTACAGCTCTGTTTACAACACTGTTTTACAACACTGTTTGCAATCTTCGTCACTGTACCATGAGCCTTAAAACACTGTTTACAGCTCTGTTTACAACACTGTTTTACAGCTCTTCAAGGTCACTGTACACGCAGCCTTACAACACTGTTTACAGCTCTGTTTACAGCTCTGTTTACAACACTGTTTACAGCTCTTCAAGTCACTGTACACGCAGCCTTACAACACTGTTTACAGCTCTGTTTACAACACTGTTTACAACACTGTTTACAGCTCTTCAAGTCACTGTACACGCAGCCTTACAACACTGTTTACAGCTCTGTTTACAACACTGTTTACAGCTCTGTTTACAACACTGTTTACAGCTCTTCAAGTCACTGTACACGCAGCCTTACAACACTGTTTACAGCTCTGTTTACAACACTGTTTACAACACTGTTTACAGCTCTTCAAGTCACTGTACACGCAGCCTTACAACACTGTTTACGGAGAAGGAAAGCAATCCAGGCACTCCAGGAAAGGTGACTGAGGAAGGTATATTTTAAAAAGCCTTTATTTGTGACTGGCTAAGGATGAGAGCATTTACTGCCTGAAAAATCCGATTTTGTTGACCGTGCTCGGAGTTTGGTGCTGGGCTGGTGGGTGCCCTACTCAGCACTAGGCTTGGGAATCGGTTCCAGGTATCGGTTAGGAACCGGTTCCAAACGTTCCGATCCATCGGAATCGTACACATCCACACTTTAACGATTCCAATGCAAAGCTTTGTTTTAGAAATGTTTACTTTCTTTTTAAAACAATTTTAAAACATTCAACTTCTGTATTGATATTGCACACTTGGTATTCATTCTCTAAAACCACTTTAAATTAGACATTCAAAGCCAACAACTCTCAAAGCCATCCTATAAGTGTTCAGCAAATGATACAGGAATCGATATGGGAATCAATAAGGAATCGCATCGATAAGCAGACTCGACAATGGCATGGATATCGATTATTTCTTAACAATGCCCATCCCTACTCAGCACATCAGCGGTTTGACAGAATTCTCGTCGTGAAATCAAAATTCCAGTGGAGCTCCAAGTGGATTTGTACACGCAGCCTTACAACACTGTTTACAGCTCTGTTTACAGCTTGTTTACAACACTGTTTACAGCTCTTCCAGTCACTGTACATGCAGCCTTACAACACTGTTTACAGCTCTTCAAGCCACTGTACACGCAGCCTTACAACACTGTTTACAGCTCTGTTTACAGCTCTGTTTACAACACTGTTTACAGCTCTTCAAGCCACTGTACACGCAGCCTTACAACACTGTTTACAGCTCTGTTTACAACACTGTTTACAACACTGTTTACAGCTCTTCAAGTCACTGTACACGCAGCCTTACAACACTGTTTACAGCTCTGTTTACAACACTGTTTACAACACTGTTTACAGCTCTGTTTACAACACTGTTTACAACACTGTTTACAGCTCTTCAAGTCACTGTACGCATAGCCTTACAACACTGTTTACAGCTCTGTTTACAACACTGTTTACAACACTGTTTACAGCTCTTCAAGTCACTGTACACGCAGCCTTACAACACTGTTTACAGCTCTGTTTACAACACTGTTTACAGCTCTTCAAGTCACTGTACACGCAGCCTTACAACACTGTTTACAGCTCTGTTTACAACACTGTTTACAACACTGTTTACAGCTCTTCAAGTCACTGTACACGCAGCCTTACAACACTGTTTACAGCTCTGTTTACAACACCGTTTTACAATCTGTTTACAACACTGTTTACAGCTCTTCAAGGCACTGTACACGCATGACCTTACCAACACTGTTTACAGCTCTGTTTACAACACTGTTTACGGCTCTGTTTTACAACACTGTTTACAGCTCTTCGCCACTGTGCCACGCAGCCTTACAACACTGTTTACAGCTCTGTTTACAGCTCTGTTTACAACACTGTTTACAGCTCTTCAAGTCACTGTACACGACCAGCCTTACAACACTGTTTACAGCTCTGTTTACAACACTGTTTTACAACACTGTTTACAGCTCTTCAGGTCACTGTACACGACCTTACAACACTGTTTACAGCTCTGTTTACAGCTCTGTTTACAACACTGTTTACAGCTATTTCAAGTCACTGTACACGCATTACAACACTGTTTACAGCTCTGTTTACAACACTGTTTACCAACCCCACTGTTTACAGCTCTTCAAGTCACTGTACACGCACTTTTACAACACTGTTTACAGCTCTGTTTACAACACTGTTTACTTGCTGTTTACAGCTCTTCAGGTCACTGTACGCACAGCCTTACAACACTGTTTACAGCTCTGTTTATAACACTGTTTACAGCTCTTCCAGTCACTATTACACGCAGCCTTACAACACTGTTTACAGCTCTTCAAGCCACTGTACGCGCAGCCCTACAACACTGTTTACAGCTCTGTTTACAGCTCTGTTTTACAACACTGTTTACAGCTCTTCAGACCACTGTACACGCACCTTACAACACTGTTTTACAGCTCTGTTTACAACACTGTTTACAACACTGTTTACAGCTCTTCAGGTCACTGTATAACGCAGCCTTACAACACTGTTTACAGCTCTGTTTACAACACTGTTTTACAAATACTGTTTACAGCTCTTCGGGTCACTGTACACGCAGCCTTACAACACTGTTTACAGCTCTGTTTACAGCTCTGTTTACCTGTTTTGTTTTACAGCTCTTTCAGGTCACTGTACACGCAGCCTTACCAACACTGTTTACAGCTCTGTTTACAACACTGTTTTACAACACTGTTTTACAGCTCTTCGGGATCACTGTACACGCAGCCTTACAACACTGTTTTTGGTTTTACAGCTCTGTTTACAACACTGTTTCTGGCACTGTTTTACAATATCTTCAAGATCACTGTACACGCAGCCTTACAACACTGTTTACAGCTCTGTTTACAACACTGTTTACAACACTGTTTGTTTTCAAGTCACTGTTTACCCAGCCGTTTTACAACTTCGGGGATCACTTGTTTACAACACGTTTACAACACTGTTTACACTGTTTTACAAGCTCTGTTTACCAACACTGTTTTTTCAAGTCAACACTGCCTTACAATCTGTTTACAGCACTGTTTACAACACTGTTTACAGCTATTTCAAGTCACGGTGTACGCAGACCTTACAACACTGTTTACAGCTCTGTTTACAACACTGTTTTACAGCTTGGATCACCGTTGCCGCGTGACCTTACAACGCTGTTTGCGAGCTCTGTTTACAACCCTGTTTACAGTATCTTCAGGATCACCGTTACCGCGCTGACCTTACACTGGTTTGTAATCTGTTTTACCACGCCGCTGTTTTGCAGTTTACCGATATTTCAGGGATCTCTTTGTACGCATGCGGTACCACTGTTTTACAGCTCTGTTTACAACACTGTTTACAACTCTGTTTACAGCTCTTCAGGTCACTGTTACCATGAGCCTTACAACTGTGTTTACAGCTCTGTTTACAACACTGTTTACAACACTGTTTACAGCTCTTCAAGTCACTGCATGACCCAGCCTGGCAACACTGTTTACAGCTCTGTTTACAACACTGTTTACAACACTGTTTACAGCTCTGTTTACAACACTGTTTACAACACTGTTTACAGCTCTTCGGGTCACTGTACACGCATGACCCTTACAACACTGTTTTACAGCTCTGTTTACAACACTGTTTACAGCTCTTCAAGGTCACGCAGCCTTACAACACTGTTTTACAGCTCTGTTTACAACACTGTTTTACAGCTCTTCAGGTCACTGTACCGCAGCCTTACAACACTGTTTACAGCTCTGTTTTTACAGCACTGTTTACAGCTCTGTTTACAGCTCTTCAAGTCACTGTACATGCAGCCTTACAACACTGTTTACAGCTCTTCAAGTCACTGTACAATGTCATTTTTGGTGTATAGCTAATTTAGACACACTTATGGGGGGGGCGCTTGCGTTTCTTTAGGAATCAGCCCCCCCCCCCTATTCTGTGAAAATCGGTGCAGTCTGGAATAAAATTGTGTGCAAGGAATCATGGGATACCCAGGCTACATGTATACGTCATATTTCAGAAAACTTCCAATACAGAAAAGTGTTGACATCATGTAAATACTCAGCTGTGGAAGTTTTGTTTGGATATCCATTAGTTAATATCTGTTAACTATTCACCTGTAATACATCCCCTTATAAGCGTATTATAGACATAAGCAGGGTGATAACACATAAAAACTACTACCAATGCAATGGTAACTTATTTTCTAACTCTAGGGTGGTGTACCTGCCAAAAATCACTACTTATTCCCCTCAGTTGGTACCAGAGAATATCTAATAAGGCAGTGCAGTGGTTTTCAAAGTGGGGTCCGTGAACCATCCATAGCCAAGGCTTGAAATTATTAGATCAGATTAGATTAGATTAGATTAGATTCAATTTTATTGTCATTGTGCAGAGAACAGAGTACAGAGACAACGAAATGCAGTTTGTGCCTTATAAACAGATATGTAAAGCTATGTGCAGTGTGGTAACAGAACCATTAACATTATAATAGTATTAAGAATAAGTGTATGTGCAGGATGAAGCGCAGTAGAATATCACTGGATATTGCACCCCTCCCCCACATGGCAATCACGAACAATGAGGCAACAACGACCTCAGTCAAAAGCCATCAGACACACAGATCCCAGATGCACCCCTCCCCCTCCCCTCCCCTTACACCCCCCAACCTCACAGCAAATCAAGTGAGAGCTAAACTAAAAGAAACTGCACCGCGAATAAAGCAGCGTGGCCTGACAGACTGTGTGCAGGCTACTCAAGGCCTGTGCTGCTGAACTGGGGAACCACTGAAACACATCTTCAATCTGGAGTCTCAGCCTTGGACAAGTTCCAACACTGTGGAAGACATCATGTCTCACCCCTGTCCCTAAAAACCACATCCTAGTGAGCTTAATGACTACAGACTCCACGCTTTTAACATCATGTGATGAAGACAATGGAGCAACTGGTCTTAGGTATGCTCAGACCCCCAGGATGCGCCATGCACTAGACCCTTTACAGTTTGCATACCAGGAGAAAGTGGGTGTGGACGATGCCATCACTTATCTTCTACACAGGACACATTCTCCAACTAGACAAGGGGGGAAAAGTGCTGTGAGAGATCATGTTCTTTGATTTCTCAAAGTGCTTTTAACACCATCCCCCCCTCAGACTGGGAGACAAACTCTTGCAGATGGGTGTGGGCGGCTCACCTGGTAACCCTGGATTACAGATTACCTGACTGAGGCGACCACAGTTAAAATCAGATCCTGCCTCAGTCATTGCAAAGCGCATCTTGATTGATTAATCACCCACTATGTGGATACTGTTTTTTTTTAGAATTGATTTTAGATTAAGTGTTATTTAGTATAATTTGTATTTTTAGTATATTTAGTATTTAGTATATTTATCTTACTGTCCTTATTGCTTAGTTGTGTTTTTAAATATTATATACTTTTAATTACTTTTCTGCTGTTAGTGAATGTGTGTGTGTGTTGTCTGTATGCTACTGTGACCTTGAATTTCCCCTGGGGATCAATAAAGTATCTATCTATCTATCTATATGGCTATGTATAAGCAGGGTGCGATTTGTAGGGGGGGGATGGTGAGGATTTCCCCCCCTCTGGTTTTCCTATCCCTACCTCTGCTAAATTATTTTTTTATCCCCGGTGGGGACAACATTTATCCCCTCTGCCCCCTCATATTGATTAATGCTACTTCATATAGTAAAGCGCTTTGCAACGTGAGAACAGTCAGTAGGCTAGCCTACATAATAATCTGACATCAGAAACGCACCGTCACCGTCAGCACTCATGCTGCTGACAGAGTGGCTGCGTGATAACTTAATTTGGCCTTGATCGTGCAGGACATTTCAGGATGTCGAGTGTGTAATCCATCATAGATGGCTAGTTTCAATGGAAAAGTTAGCTGGACAAATGAAAGAAAACGAGAAGGATTAAGTGAAGCATAATAATGTTTTAGAACCTTCAAAATTAGAAAACTGAGATGGAGGACAACTGCATTACAGGTAGAACGTAGGCCTATTGTCCCGAAAGGAACTTACATTAAATGAGGAGATATTTGCTGAATGTCACAAAAAAGTGTTACAGAAATTGCTTGGCATCGCTTATTCAATGGCTCTCTACCAGAAAACACCCGTAGTTTGCGGAGGACGAACGAGAAAGCACTCGTTTGATAAATCAGCCAGTGACTGGGCCTAGTAGACAAATAACTTTCAGAAAATAATCTCTGTAGGCTACTGCAAAACGAATGTTGGGTGGGTACTTAAACTATCTAAGCGGGTGTTTTAACAGCTGCAAGAAATAGCTCCATATGGTCTTTATGTTCTGGTTCGTAAATTATTTTCATAAAACTTCAAGTTGCCCTATAACTTTACTCTCCAAACTCTTCACTGCACTGTAGCCGATTAACTGACAGTATGATAGTAGGCTATTTATTTTCTGTAGGCTAATAAACACATTTATTTTTTCAACTTTTGCAATATGCACTTGGCTACTGAACGCAAATCAGCAGGAGAAAGAATGCTAAATGTTCTCCCCCAAAAGGGGTCCTTGGAACCAAAAACATTGAGAACCCCTGTATTGAGGGTTAGACGGGCTCTGATGGTATCGACCAATCCCTCTGACTCAAGAACTAAGACTCAGTCGTCCATATGCAGCACTGCGTGGATCTTGCTGAACGTGATGCATGCTGGACTTGGCACAGTGCATTTTGTATTCATGCACGTTCAGCCGGATCTGCGCAGCGCTGCATTAAGTAGAACGAGCCTACTGACGACAACATGACGTCGGCTCAGCTGGTTAGTTAGAACCCGGAAACATCGTGTTGACAAGTTGCGCTGTGCCACTGTTTTGAAACTGTCAAGCAGTTTAGATAGTCGTCTGATCTTTCCTTGGGGTTGGAGAGTCAACGTCTTTTGAAATGGGACTATTTGGTAAAACGTCGGAAAAGCCACCTAAGGACCTTGTAAGTGTATTTTAAAAGAAACTGTCAAACGTGTTAAAGCTAACCCAGCGTTTCCAATGAATGTCATTTTGCATGGTGAACTATTGGCTAACTATTCCTCCCTTGCACTCACTCGGCCTGCGTTTGACATCAGCCGATATAGGATGTAGTCGATATTTGGTAGTGTAACGTTATGTCTTAAGATGGGTAAACAAAGTGATCGTGTTCATAGAAGAGACATTGACACATTTCAATGTGTGTATGCTATTAATAGAGTTAGCTTAGCTCACTAGTCCGCTCAATGCGTCTGCGGTGGCGGAAGCCATAACGTTACAAGCTAGCAGCTAGTGTTTGTCAATAGCCATTTTAATTTGTTTCTCGGAGGCACCTTCGATATTAGTGTAATTCAGTTTGAGTGGTAATCGAAGATATAATTAGGACAAAGAGTATACTTCTATACTCTTTGATTAGGATGCCATCCCATGATGCTAGGTAGCTATTTAGCATAAATAACCCTCTCACATTTCGCTGGTCAGGCCGCTTTACCAAGCAACAGGTCTGCATCGCTACGGGCGCTATGCCCACCTGTGTTCAAGCTGAACTGGGCGTCATAGAGTACGCTACTTAATGTATTCATCACAAAATGTGTACAAAACGATTCCGCAGAGGTGAGGAACTTCCATCCAGCTACTAGCTAGCTAGTCACTTTCTTTTCTTTGCTTTAGCAACATTGTACAGCAGTCGTGCTATAGTTCTTTGACTTAAGTAGTGACCTGCTATAGTGTTGTAGTATAGTGTTATATTATGACTGCTGATTTCAAACATACTGTATGAACTGGTTGTGTAAGTGTCCAATCCAGTCCAATTACTGAAGCGGAGGCATATGATGGTGCGTGCCCGGTGGGCATATGATGATGGCGCATGCCTGGTGGGCATATGATGATGGCGCGTACCTGGTGCGGGCCTCATGATGATGGCTGTACCCGGTGGGCATATGATGATAAGCATGCCTGGTGGCTAAGGCGCTTATGATGATGGCGCATGCCTGGGTAAGGCATCGTGATGATGGCGCATGCCTGGTGGGCATATGATGATGGCGCATGCCCGGTGGGCATATGATGATGGCGCATGCCGGTGGGCATATGATGATGGCGCATGCCTGGTGGGCATATGATGATGGCGCATGCCTGGTGGGCATATGATGATGGCGCATGCCCGGTGGGCATATGATGATGGCGCATGCCTGGTGGGCATATGATGGCATATGATGGCGCATGCCTGGTGGGCATATGATGGCGCATGCCTGGTGGGCATATGATGATGGCGCATGCCCGGTGGGCATATGATGATGGCGCATGCCTGGTGGGCTCTGCCTGGCTAAGGGTTCCTCTCTCACCCACACAGATCAATGAGTGGTCCCTGAAGATCCGCAAGGAGATGCGCGTCATCGACCGACAGATCCGAGGTGAGTGGATCCCCTGCCCACTTACTTTACATGTTCAAACACACACACACCTGCGCATGCACCTACGCGCACACACACACCGCACAGCGTACACCGCTTTTACACACACAGCAGCACACACATACACACACACACGGCGCTTTACATACACATACACACGTAAGCAGCACACATGCACATGCACACACACACACACACACATCTTTTACACTACAGCCACACACACACATGCATGCACATACACACCACACATGCACACATGCACACACACACACACGCATGCACACACACACACACATACACACATGCACACACACGCATGCACACACATACACACACGTAGCATAATATTATCAAATGTATTATTTCAAACACGCTGAATGTGTACCCATATGACTAGGCTATCCAATGATAGGCTTCAATTACATGTCATTCATTTAGTGTTCACTGAGTGTTAGAGATAACGATCCATAGCGGAGAGCCTGGATAGATGAGAGAAACACACGAGAGAACGTTCATAAACCATTTTGTTTTGTTGCCAGCATAAAAGCAAGTGTGTGTGTGTGTGTGTGTAATTGTGTGTGTGGTTGTGTGTGTGTGTGTGTGTGTGTGTGTTTTGTATAATGTGTGTGTGTGTGTGTGTGTTTTGTATAATGTGTGTGTGTGTGTTTTGTATAATGTGTGTGTGTGTGTGTGTGTGTTTGTGTTTTGTATAATGTGTGTGTGTGTGTGTGTGTGTGTGTGTGGTCAGATATCCAGCGTGAGCAGGAGAAGGTCAAGCGCTCTATTAAGGACGCGGCTAAGAAGGGGCAGAAGGACGTGTGTGTGGTGCTGGCCAAAGAGATGATCCAGTCCAAGAGGGCCGTCAGCAAGCTCTACGCCTCCAAAGCACAGATGAACTCCATCCTGCTCAGCATGAAGAACCAGCTCTGTGAGTGTGTGCGTGTGTGTGTGTGTGTGTGTGTGTGTGTGTGTGTGTGTGTGTGTGTGTGTGTATGTGTTTGTGTGTGTGTGTTTGTGTAATGTATAATGTGTGTGTGTGTGTGTGTGTGTGTGTGCAGCACTGCTGAGAGTAGCAGGTGCTCTACAGAAGAGTACGGAGGTGATGAAGGCCGTGTGTGTGTGTGATGTATAATATGTCAAGTCAAGTCAAGTCAAGTCAAGTTTATTTATAAAGCACTTTAAAAACAACAACAGCTGACCAAAGTGCTGGACAGACAGATTGAATGCGACGGTAGACAACAAAAGACAATAAAAAGAGTAAGGGATAACAATATTTACAAATACATAAGACAATCAGACTGTGTTAAACGCCAGGGCATAAAAATGGGTTTTTAGGTGATTAAAAAACACTGTAATTGATATAAATATGTACAGAGACAGAGGAGACCAAATTTGGAGAATGAATAACTCACTACTTGGAGACTCGGTTTTCAATGAGAAGATGAAGAGAAATATTAAGTCTTTTTTTGACATTAATGATAATGGGGAGATAAGACGCATAGTATTATGGGAAGCTGCAAAAGCAACCATACGGGTTGAATAATATTCATCCTGGAAAAAGAAGAAGAAGGAAAGTGAAAGAATATGAAATTAGGAGACTAAAGAGGTGCAGATACAACTAAATGCGGCTAAAAAACACTTGAAACAATAGAAACAACTGAAATTGAGAAAATGCTTATGCTACTCAGACAAAGCTATTATGATAACAGCCATATAGCATTGAAGAAATTGGCATTTAAGCTAAAGAAACAGCAAGAAAAATCCACAATAGCTACTATTAAGGACAAAAATCTTATATATAATAGAAGCAAATCAAAAATAGCTGCATGTTTCAAAGATTACTACCAAAAATTGTACACACCAGAAGCGGAAGTAAATGTACAAGCTTTTTAGAACCCTTAAATCTCCCCCTAGTAACTGATGAACAAAACAAAGGTCTAATACACCCGATAGCTGAAGCGGAAATCTTAGATGTCATTAGTAAAAGTAAATCTGGAAAAAGCCCGGGAAGTGATGGTTTTACCAATGATTTTTACAAAGAATTTAGGAATTTACTGTTGCCCATCTTATGCTAATGAGGTACTAGAAACAGGTACCTGGCCGAGTACATGGAACTCAGCAATTATCGCCGTTATACACAAAGAAGGGAAGGACCCGGAAATCTGCTCATCATATAGACCAATATCACTTTTAAACGTGGATCAGAAGATTTTTACAACAATCATAGCTAACAGACTCTCACATATACTACCAAAGATAATTCATTTAGACCAGACAGGTTTTGTCAAGGATCGCTTACTGGGTTATAATGTTCGGCGCACTTTGGATATTATAGATTATGCATTAAGAACAGAGAAGCAAATGCTGACATTATTATTAGATGCAGAAAAAGCTTTCGATCGAGTCGCATGGCCTTTCCTAATAGAAACAGCTAAGAAATTTGGACTTCACCAAACCTTTATTAACTTAATAGAAGGAATGTATAACAGGAATGTATAAAGGACCAAACGCAAGAGTGAGAGTTAATGGGACACTATCGGAAATAATTGAACTGAGAAGACAAAACAAGAAGACCCCTTATCACCCCAATTATTTGCTTTATATATCGAACCATTAGCAGACTGTATTAGAAAAAATATGGTTATAAGAGGTCTCCCCATAATGGGAGAAGAACACAAAATAGCACTATACGCAGATTACATTATTTTATATCTCACAGATGCTTATAACTCCCTTCCAGCATTATTGGATGAAATTGCTAATTTTAGTGTGCTATCAGGTTATAAGTTAAACACAGATAAAACAGAAGCCATGGAAATAGGAGGTCAACTCGAAAAACTCTTCAAAAGACAGTTTGATTTTAAATGGGATCAAAACAAAGTGAGATACTTGGGTGTGATGATACCAAATAATCTAGACCACCTATATCATTGGAACTACGAAAAATTGGAGAACTCAATAAAACAAGACGTTAGCAGGTGGAAAATTTTACCTCTTACACTACTTGAAAAAATAATTATAATTAAAATGAACATTCTGCAACGTTTCTTATTCTTGTTCCAGAATCTTCCACTTTATATCCCCCCTATATGTTTTAAAGCTTGGGACAATCTACTGCGAAAGTTCATATGGGATGAAAAGAAACCGAGAGTTAAACTCAAAACCCTGCAACGACAGAAAAGCAAAGGGGGACTTGCCTTACCCAATCTATGTAACTATTATTATGCAGCACAGGTAAAACCAATTCTAATCATGTTGAACAAAGAGCAAGGCCCGAAATGGAAGATGATGGAGACGAAGTTGGTGGATCCACTTAACACATTGATCTTTACAAGTCAGACAAAAACTAACAATTATATAGCGAACAACATGGTTAAAGTGTACAGTGGGGCCAGACCATGTACAGATTTAAAAACAAATAAAAGAACTTTTAAATGTATTCTCAAAACGGACAGGGAGCCAGTGAAGGGGGCTGCAAGCACTGGTGTAATAACTCACACCTTTGTGTTTTGGTTAGAAGGCGGGCTGCAGCGTTCTGAACAAGTTGAAGGTGGGATAAAGAGGAACAGCTAATGCCCACATATAGGGCGTTGCAGTAGTCTAGGCGGGAAGATATAAAGGCATGAATAGCCATCTCTTTTTTTTTGAGGGATAAGAAAGGCTTAACTTTGGATAAAAGCCTTAACTGGGAAGAAGCTAGATCTTACTACTGTGTTTATCTGTTTCTCCATTTTAAAATTACAGTCTAACATTACAGGTTTTTTTTTTTTACAGTGTCTTTGGCAAATGGCTCAAGGGGCCCAAGTCACCCTGTGTGTGTCAAGCAGCACTGGGCAGAAGGACTATGACCTCAGTTTTATTTTCATTGAAATGTAAAAAAAATGTAAAGCCATCCAGGCTTTTTTGATGTCCTCTAGACAAGCTAATAAAAGTTTAAAAGATTGGGGGGTGGTTTCAGGGGGCATGAAGATCTGTGTGTCATCCGTGATAGCAGTGGAAGGAGATGTTATATTTTCTAGGATGGATCCCAAAGGGGAGCATGTATAATGAGAACAGTATAGGCCCCAGAATAGGCCCTTGAGCACCACAAGGAAGAGGTGCAGAGGGGATACAGATCATCCAGGCAGACAGAGAAACTTCTGTCGAAGCTAGGTAGGATTTAAACCATTCAAGAGCAGTGCCTCTGATACCAACACAGTGCTCTAAAACGGGGAGATTAAAATATCATGATCAAGCAGTATCAAAAGCAGCGGTGAGATCAAGGAGGATCAGAGTAGCAGAATCTCCAGAATCAGTGGCTAGCAGCAGATCATTAAACACTTTCAGAAGGGGCTACTAAGGGCCTGTTGGCCATGATCCCAGACAGAAAGTGAGAGAAGTCTGAATAAAGTCCTTATTATATTTGAGGGGCGGTATATCATGGCACATAAGACTGGTTGCGGGGATCCAACTCGAACATAATCAGTTCAAAACTGGAGTATTGGGCCTCTAGCAACTGCTTGGACTTAAAACAGTTTTTAAAAACAGATGCTAAGCCACCACATGACGGTGAGTTTAGGTATGAGCAATCCAGCGGTAAAAGTTCTGCTCAACTCAGCAGGTCTTAGCCAGGCACAACAGATCAACTTTTTTGAGATTTGAAGAAGTCATTCAAGATAAATGTCCCAAGCGTCGTGTGTTCACAAGTGCAATCCTGAGAAACGCCGGCTCACTCTCCTTCCGAGGTGCCCGACCTACCGGCCGAAGACTTGCAGGTTCCCCCCTCCCCTGCGGAGGTGAGGTGGCCGAGCGCGTTTGGTGCGGAGCTCCTCCAGTAGCGCCATCAAGGGCCTCAGCCAGGTGTACGCCGGTTCCAGGGAACGCCAGGACACAAAACGGCTGCAAACAGAAGAACCATCCGGAATAATTGACGTTAGGATCCCAGGATAGCAACAGTTGGAGCTTCACCTTCACCAGGAGACCGCTGCACCTGCGGCGTGTGTGTGCCTCAGAGTGTAACCTTGTGACGGGCGCCGCTAGCAGTGGAGGGGAGAAAGCTGTTTGTGTGTGTGTGTATTATTAGTGATGTGTAATGTATTATTATTATTGTGTGATGTATAATGTGTGTGTGTGTATTGTGTAATGTGCTTGGCGGCTGCTGAAAAGTAGCAGGTGCTCTACAAGAAAGTACAGAGGTGATGAAGGCCATGCAGAACCTGGTGAAAGATTCCAAAGATGATACAGGCCACCATCGCGGGAACTCTCAAGGAGATGATGAAAGGTGTGTGTGTCCGTGTTCTTGCAATATTCTGTAATGTGTGTGTGTGTAATATTATTACGTGTTCTGTAATAATGGCTGTGTGTGTGTATTGTATTATTGTCTGTGCCGCGTGTTCATCGTATTGTATTATTATTATTATTATTGCGTTCTGTAATGTGTGTGTGTGTGTGCGTGTGTGTGTGTCACTGCCGCGTGTTCTGTAATTATATTATTATTAATGCGGGTGCGTCGCAGTGCGTGTGTGTGCGCCGCGTATTCTGTAATAATGTGTGTGTATTATTATTGTGTGTTCTGCTGTCTGTTTTAGATTGATATTATTGTGTGTCGCACATGTGTTCGCGTAGTGATATTATTGCACACATGTTCTTTAAATTATTATTGTGTACACATGTTCTGTAATATTGTGTGTGTGTGTGTGTTCTGCTGTCCTGTTTTAAGTGTTTATTGACGTATTATGCATGTTCTTAAACCAGTGATATTATTGTGCACATGTTCTTCAATATGTGTGTGTGTACACATGTTCTATAATATGTGTGTGTATGTGTACATGTTCTATAATATATGTGTGTGTGTGCACATGTTCTATAATATATATATATATATATATATGTGTGTGTGTGTGTGTGTGTGTATATGTTCTATAATGTGTGTGTGTGTATGCGCACGTGTTCTATAATATATGTGTGTGTGTGTGTGTGCGTGTGTATGTACACATATTCTATTCTATTCTACTCCGTCCTATATACTATCTATTTAGTATGTATGTGTATGTACATATTCTATAATAATAATAATATGTGTGTGTATGTGTACATATTCTATAATATGTGTATGTATGTGTGTATGTATGTATGTGTGTGTATACATATTCTATAATATGTGTGTGTGTATGCACATGTTCTATATATATATATATATATGTGTGTATGTGTATATACATATTCTATATGTATGTGTGTATGTATGTATGTATGTATGTGTATGTGTATATATGTACATATTCTATAATATATATGTGTATGTGTATATGTGTGTATGTATGTATGTGTGTACACATGTTCTATAATATATGTGTATGTGTATATATATATTCTATAATAATGTGTGTATGTGTGTACATATTCTATAATATGTGTATGTGTGTGTGTGTACATGTTCTATATGTATGTGTGTGTATGTATGTGTGTACACGTTCTATAATATGTGTGTATGTATGTGTGTATATGTATACACATATTCTATAATATGTATGTATGTATATGTACATATTCTATAATATATGTATGTGTGTATGTATGTGTATGTGTGTATGTACATATTCTATAATATGTGTGTGTGTATATATGTGTGTGTATGTGTGTGTATGCGCACGTGTTCTATAATAATAATAATATATATATGTGTGTATATACACATATTCTATAATAATATGTGTGTGTGTATATATATACATATTCTATAATAATAATAATATGTATATGTATATATATACATATTCTATATATATATATATGTGTGTATGTGTATATATACACATATTCTATAATATGTGTATGTGTATATACATATTCTATAATATGTGTGTGTGTGTGTACATATTCTATAATATATATATATATATGTATATATATATTCTATATATATGTATGTGTGTGTGTGTAACGGCACCGCATGTTCTATATGTATGTGTATGCACATATTCTATATGTGTGTATGTGTGTACATACATATTCTATATGTATGTGTGTGTGTACATATGTGTACATATTCTATAATATAATATGTATGTATGTGTGTGTGTACATATTCTATATGTGTGTGTGTGTGTGTGTATGTACGTGTGTACACATATTCTACTAATATGTGTGTGTGTGTGTGTGTGTATGCATACGTGTTCTATAATGTGTGTGTGTGTGTATGCATACGTGTTCTATAATAATAATATGTGTGTGTGTACACATATTCTATAATAATATGTGTGTATGTGTATATATATATTCTATAATAATGTGTGTGTGTGTGTGTGTATGTATACGTGTTCTATAATATGTGTGTGTGTGTGTGTGTGTGTGTATACATATTCTATAATATGTATGTGTGTGTGTATACATATTCTATAATATGTGTGTGTATATATATATACATATTCTATAATATGTGTATGTGTATATGTGTGTGTATATGTGCACATATTCTATAATAATATATATATGTATGTGTGTGTACGTGTGTACTATATTCTATAATAATGTGTGTGTGTATTATTATGCGCCGTGTTCTATAATATGTGTGTGTGTGTATGTACATATTCTATAATAATATTAATAATAATAATATGTGTGTATGTGTATATATATATGTATATGTATATATATATATATATACACATATTCTATAATATATATGTGTGTGTATGTGTATATATGTACATGATATAATATGTGTGTATGTGTGTGTGTGTATGCATACGTGTTCTATAATATGTGTGTGTAGCGTACGCGTGTTATTACTTTATGTTCTGTAATGTGTGTGTGTGTGTGTGTGTGTGTGTGTGTGTGTGTGTGTAGTAACTTGTTGTTCTGTAATGTGTGACATGCGGTATTGTGTGTGCCTGCTGACTATTGTGTTATTATTGTGTATGTGCACATGTTCTGTAATGTGTGTGTGTGTGTATGTGCACATGTTCTGTAATGTGTGTGTGTGTGTGCGCACGTGTTCTGTAATGTGTGTGTGTGTGTGTGTGTGCAGGCGGGCATCATCGAGGAGATGCTCGAGGACACGTTTGAGGGGATGGAGGATGAGGAGGAGATGGAGGAGGAAGCTGAGGCCGAAGTGGACAAGATCCTGTTTGAAATCACAGCAGGTACACAAACCCACACACACACACACTCTGACAGGCCACCTCACCTGAGCACCTGAACATCTTACACACACAAGAACACCTACACTGGCCATATAATTGGTAGTGTAGTCATGGTAGACTATAGATGGGTAAATAATATATAAATATTGTAAATGGTGTAAATATATAAATGGTGTAAATATATAAATGTTGTAAATATATAAAAAAAAAGTCTAAATATATATATATATATATATAGTGGTGAAAAGTAAAGTGTAAATGACTGGAAACTTCATTTATATCGTTATCGTAATAAATACTGCTATGAATGTGCATGTCCATATCGCCCACCCCTAACGCACACACACACACACACACACACACACACACACACACACACACACACACACACACACACACACACACATGCACACCGCGTTGCTAAATGTGAGTGTGTGTGTTGCAGGTGCGCTAGGTAAAGCCCCCAGCAAGGTGACCGATGCACT
>NC_063189.1:617984-645484 GCF_017589495.1 Alosa alosa
ACATTAAGACACCACAGAAGCACTATAATAGGATAAAGCAGAGGTGGGACCAAGTCACTGTTTGGCAAGTCACAAGTAAGTCCCAAGTCTTAGCAGTCAAGTCCAAGTCAAGTCCCAAGTAAATACAGAGAAGGGCAAGTCGAGTCCAAGTCCAAGTCCCAATCTTTTTCAAGTCCTGAACAAGTCATCAGGTACTCTTCACTTAATAATGCCATTATTAGACTATCGATCATAATTTTAGCACTTCCATCTAATCTACAGTATTTTTTTTTATAAATACAGATTAAAATATGTTTAATGTTTCTGTCTTGTAATCTTTTACGACATATAACATGATATACCTGTGTAATATACACATGTACATACCTAAGTAATCTGTACAAAACAGATAGCTACATGACACTCAGCACAGCTGCAAATATATATTGTTTTTCCAAATTGCGGAGCCCACTGTAAGGATGAGTAATAATTTGACTGATGACATTTCACTATGTTAGGCCACAGATTTGCCTGCAAACTATTTATTAGGCTGTCTGCCAGTGGTGACTCATAAGGGAAGCCAAGGTCAACACTTTTATATTATTTAAAAGATAATAATGACACAGTAATTTTGTTTTAAAGTATTCATTTCTTAAGAAATACTACACATTTGATGCTGTTTCTCATTTGTAAATTGTGCACTGTCACTTTAAGCCCATTGTGTGCCACAATCTTTTTTTTACCAGCTCCATTCAAATATAGCACACATACACACTAAAATAAAAGTAAAAAGAGATTAAAAACTAACTCAAATCCAATAAATAAAATCAAATAAATAAAAAATACTGCCCACATAACACATCTACATACCATCAACACACTACCTGGGGTTAAAAGCCAGAGAAAAAGAGGTGAGTTTTGAAGGGGCCTGTCTGATGTGAAGGGGCAGATTGTTCCATAGTTTTGGAGCTGCAAAGGCAAAAGCTCGTTCCCCTCTAGATTTTAGCCTCTAGGCTCTGGGCTCTGTCTGAGCAGCTGGTCAGCTGACCTGAGAGAGCGGCTGGGAATGTATGGGTGGAGCAGCTCAGAAAGGTAAGGTGGGGTAAGGCCATGCACGGCTTTAAAAGCAAATAAAAGAGTTTTAAAATGAATGGACAGGCAACCAGTGGAGTGAAGCTAAAATAGGTGAGATGTGCTCCTACTTGTGGTGTGTGCTAGTTAAAAGGCTGGCAGCAGCATTTTGTACCAGTTGCAGACGAGCAACGGAGGACCCGCTTAACCCCATATAAAGTGCATTGCAGTAATCCAGCCTGGTGGTCACAAAGGCGGATTACTGTTTCAAAGTGCTGTTTTAATTTTTGCCAGCTGCCTCAACTGGAAAAAGCTTGATTTTACCACAGATTTAATCTGGCTGTCAAATTTAAGGTCAGAGTCCACTTTTACCCCCAAATTTGTCATGATTGGCTTGTGGTACTGTGCTAACAAACCCAGATCAACCAGGGGGGTCACAGAAGTGCCACCAAAGACCATGACTTCAGTCTTTTTTTCATTAAAATTTAAGACATCCAGGCTTTGATGTCACATAGGCACTCTAGCGAAGGCTTAATACTGAAGGCATCTGACTTTTTAAGAGGGACGTAAATCTGTGTGTCATCCGCATAGCAATGAAAAGAAATGCAGTGTTTCCTGAGAATTGAACCAAGGGGGAGAAGATAGAGAGAAAATAAAAGAGGGCCAAGCACAGAGCCTTGTGGTACCCCATATGAGAGGGGGACAGTGGAGGACACAGAGTCACCAACACTAACACAGAAGGTTCGATGTGACAGGTAGGACCTGAACCATTCCAGAGCTGTGCCACTGATGCCCACCCACTGCTCCAAACGGGCAATCAGGATTTCATGGTCCACTGTATCAAAAGCTGCAGTCAGATCAAGCAGTACAAGGACAACGCAGTGACCAGAGTCAGTAGCTAAAAAGATGTCATTAAAAACTCTTAAAAGCGCTGATTCTGTGCTGTGCAATGTTTTAAAGCCAGATTGGAAGATCTCAATAATATTTTGCTCATTTAAAAAGTCCATGAGCTGGGAATACACAATCTTTTCTAAAATTTTAGACAGGAATGAATTTCTTGAATTTCCCCTGGGGATCAATAAAGTATCTATCTATCTATCTATCTATCTAGGAATGGCAATTTGGATATCGGCCTGAAGTTTGCCAAAACAGTAGAATCCAGCCCAGGTCTTTTTTAACAACGGTTGCACAACAGCTGGAACCACTCCAGAGGTCACACTGCTATTAATAACTGCAGTGCATGATGGTCTCACAGTCTGAAAAATAACTGCAGTGCATGATGGTCTAACAGTCTGAAAAATAACTGCAGTGCATGATGGTCCAACAGTCTGAAAAAAAAAAATCCTTAAGAAGTCGGGGAGAGACATTATCAACTGGCGAGCCTGAGGGCTTCAAATTACCAACAATATCCTGCACAAAGGGCAGGGTCACAGGCTGAAAAGAGTCAAAACAGCAGAGAAGGGGACAGACACTGAGGGGTCAATGGCAGGTGGTGAAATAAGCGCTCTGGCAGATGTGACTTTATCAATAAAAAAATGAAGAAAGTTTCCACACACAGCCGGGGAGGCCTCAACTCCAACAGTCTGTGGTGCATTTAAAACAGAGTTGATAACTCACACACACACACTGTGGTGCATTTAAAACAGAGTTGATAACTCACACACACACACACAGCAGTGCACAAGACACACACACACACACACACACACACACAGCAGTCTGTGGTGCATTTAAAACAGAGTTAATAACTCACACACACACACACACACAGCAGTGCACAAGACACACACACACAACACACACACACACACACACAGCAGTGCACAAGACACACACACACACACACACACACACACAGCAGTGCACAAGACACACACACACACACAGCAGTGCACAAGACACACACACACACACACACACAGCAGTGCACAAGACACACACACACACACACACACACAGCAGTGCACAAGACACACACACACACACACACACAGCAGTGCACAAGACACACACACACACACACACACAGCAGTGCACAAGACACACACACACAGCAGTGCACAAGACACACACACACACACACACACAGCAGTGCACAAGACACACACACACACACACACAGCAGTGCACAAGACACACACACACACACACACAGCAGTGCACAAGACACACACACACACACACACACACACACACACACACACACAGCAGTGCACAAGACACACACACACACACACAGCAGTGCACAAGACACACACACACACACACACACACACACACACACACAGCAGTGCACAAGACACACACACACACAGCAGTGCACATTTAAAACAGAGTTGATAACTCACACACACACACACACACACACACAACACACACACAGCAGTGCACAAGACACACACACACAGCAGCAGCACAAGACACACACACAATAATATCATCACACACACAATACACAGCAGTGCACAAGACACACACACACACACACACACAGCAGTGCAATAAATAATAATAATAACACATGGTCACACACACAGAAAAATAAGACAATAAATAATACACACACAGCAGTGCACAAGACACAATAATAATAATACACAACACATAATACACATCAATAAAAGCAGTGCACAAGACACACACACACATCATCATCACACAATACCAGCAGTACAAGACACACATACACACACACACACACAGCAGTGCACAAGAAGACTAACACACACACAGCAGTGCACATTTAAAACAGAGTTGATAACCTAATAATAATACACACACACATCAATAACAAACAGTGCACACACACACACAGCAGTGCACAAGACACACACATTGTCACATCACTACACACACAGCAGTGCAATAAGACACACACACACACACACAGTAGTGCATTATTTAAAAGTAGAGTTAATAACTCACACACACACACACACACAGTAGTGCACAAGACACACATTATCATTTACACAGCAGTAATAAGACAATACACACACACACACACACACACAAAGTAGTGCACAAGACACACACACACACACACACACACACACACAGCAGTGCACAAGACACACACACACACACACACCAATACCACACACACAGCAGTGCACAAGACACATAACACACACATAACACACACACATCATCAATACATAGCAGTGCACAAGACACACACACACACACAGCAGTGCACAAGACACAATAACACACACACACACAATAGCAGTGCACAAGACATCAATAATAAACAGCAGTGCACAAGACACACAATCACACACACACAGCAGTGCACAAGACACACACACACACACACACACAGCAGTGCACATTTAAAACAGAGTTGATAACTCACACACACACACACAGCAGTGCACAAGACACACACACACACACAGCAGTGCACAAGACACACACACACACAGCAGTGCACAAGACACACACACACACACACACACAGCAGTGCACAAGACACAATAACACACACACATAAGCAGTGCACACACACACACACACAAGACACACACACACAGCAGTAACAAGACACACACACACACAGCAGTGCACAAGACACACACACACACACACACAGCAGTGCACAAGACACACACACACACACACACACACACAGCAGTGCACATTTAAAACAGAGTTGATAACTCACACACACACACACAGCAGTGCACAAGACACACACACACACACACACACACATACAGCAGTCTGTGGTGCATTTAAAACAGAGTTAATAACTCTCACACACACACACACACACAGCAGTGCACAAGACACACACACACACACACACACACAGCAGTGCACAATACACACACACACACACACACACACACAGCAGTGCACAAGACACACACACACACACAGCAGTGCACAAGACACACACACACACACACACACAGCAGTGCACAAGACACACACACACACACACACACACACACACACACACACACACACACAGCAGTGCACAAGACACACACACACACACACAGCAGTGCACAAGACACACACACACACACACACAATAACACACACAACACACACACACACACACACACCAGCAGTGCACAAGACACACACACACACACACACACAGCAGTGCACAACACACACACACACAGCAGTGCACAAGACACACACACACACACACACACAGCAGTGCAACAAGACACAATAATATCACAATAAAAGCAGTGCACAAGACACATAACACACACACACACACAGCAGTGCACAAGACACACACACACACAGCAGTGCACATTTAAAACAGAGTTGATAACTCACACACACACACACACATAACAGTGCAATAAGACACACACATAATAAAGTAGTGCACAAGACACACACACACACATTTGTCGCGCATTTGGTGTACTTCTGTCGATACTGTGACGCTGGCTGCCCAAAACTCAAGTACTACAGTTTACAACCAAACGATAAACAAAGCTTCTTTTCCAAAAAAATCACTTTGCCCGAGTTTTTGATAACCGCTTTGGGTGAATCTCGTTTATGCCTAAATGAAAGGCTCAAACGTAGGGAAATGTCTTCGCTTATAAAAAATACACATGCTTTGTAAACGGGTCTATAGGCGAGATTTGTCAAACGGAGGTTCTACCTTTTCGGATAATTCAGATATGATGCTAACCTATGGACCTTATACTGACCTTATAACGGACCTATGTAGAACTACATACACGCACATTACAAATCTCCGCGGTGGTTGTCGAAAGTGAGGGGAGGGCTTTTGCAGAGTTCGCAAGAGGCGGTGATATGACGAGAATACGGCGCGGCCGCTGTCACAACTGCTGTTTTTGTTTACAAAATGTATGCATAATGTGGGCTAAAGAAGAAAAATCTATTGTGCATATAGGCTAAAAACTTGAAGTAGTCACGTAAGTGCGCATACTTGAAGCTGACCTACAGTATTTGTATGTGTGCCTCAAATTAACACATTTATCTGTTTTCAACGTTATGTAGTCTAAAACTTACTGTTTACCATGTTGTTAGTCGCTTTGGTTAAAAAAGCGTCAGCCAAATGTAATGTAATGTAATGTAATGTAATGTAATGTAGCAGAATTACTTGGCTATGGAACCCAAATCTGGTTTGCATTGGAGAGAGCATGCACAAACTTTATGGTACCAGCCAATTCAGTAGGCTAACTCAAGACTTCAAGGCCATCATATACAACGTTTTTAAACAACAAACAAAATACTAACATATCAGTGAAGTTGTTCATTTTTTCATGGTTTATTTTTCCAAAAGCATCCTCTCCCCATGTGTCTATTGCATTTACGTAAGGAGCTTGGAACAAAGTTGGGTTTTCTTCGTTTTCATTTTCTCTAGGCATATTTATTCTCAACAATATCGGGCTCAGCAGTGAGGTCATGAGAAGGCTATCAATGAACAGAAAACCGACCGTAATGGCTAACAACCGGTTATGTTCAGACTTCCAAATGACCGTTTATGTTGTTCAGATATACGGCTCCACCCAGACACAGCAGTGTATTGTGGGAGAGGGGTCATGTGATCCCCTGGGGACTTCCTGCAGGATCCTCAGACAGACAACAGGATTAGATAACACACACACACACACACACACACACATACACACACACACAAACACGCACACACACATACACACACATACACACACGCACACAGACACAAGCTTTTGAGTGGTGTAACCAGACCTCAGGTCTTGTGTCTCAGGTTGTGTGTGTCAGTAGCTGAAAGGCTGTGACTCTGAAAGGGCTCACTGTGTGTGTGTGTGTGTGTGTGTGTGTGTGTTTGTTTTTTTTAGACTGTGTGTGTGTGAGAGAGAGAGAGTGTGTGTGTGTGTGTGTGCATGCACCCATGACCATCTTCACTGTTTAAATTTATTTATGGGAATGTGGGAAACATTGTTTAACAATACACTCTCAGGTACTGAGATGCTTAAGTGGCGACCACCAGAGACCACCACAGACCACTGGAGACCACTACACACCACTAGAGACCACTAGAGACCACTAAAGTAGAGTAAAGTAAAGTAAAGGATGCTTTATTGTCCCCAAGGGGAAATGTGTCTTGGGCTTCACGATCACTGCATCACACACACACAGCTCATACATAGACAATTAAACAGTTACACATACAGCTCCACTAGAGACCACTAGAGACCACTACACACTAGAGACCACTACACACCACTAGAGACCACTACACACCACTAGAGACCACTGGCCACTTTCCGGGGGGGGGTCAGTGTTTGTACCGGATCACTAGAGACCACTACACACCACTAGAGACCACTACACACCACTACAGACCACTACACACCACTACACACCACTGGAGACCACTACACACCACTACAAACCACTACACACCACAAGAGACCACTACACACCACTACAGACCACTACACACCACTACAGACCACTACACACCACTGGAGACCACTACACACCACAAGAGACCACTACAGACCACTACACACCACTGGAGACCACTACACACCACTGGAGACCACTGAAGACCACTAGAGCACCACTTAGGGGGAAGCAGTGGCCTACTGGTTAGGGCTTCGGACTTGTTACCGGAGGGTTGCCGGTTTGAACCCCGACAAGTAGGCACGGCTGAAGTGCCTTTGAGCAAGGCACCTAATCCATACCTGTCAACATTTAGCTTTCCAAAAACGCGGAGAATATTTTTTCCCGGGCCAGTGTTTGTACCGGATCAGTGTTTGCATATTTAACATGTTTCATAGCCTACACATGTTTCAACACTGCATTTCGGTCATTGCTTTTACCTTACCGAAAGCCTATGCATGCCAGAATGCAGCTGCTGCCTGCCTGCAGCCTAGGCCAAAACTCCAAAGCTGCTTGCTGTCGGATTCGGTTCCGAGAACACAAGTTGTCAATTGTGTATCAACAACGCTCAATAACAGTTTATGTGATGTGTTAATCGATTAAATTCAGCTAGTTCTGGAGTAGGCTATTCAACTAGCCCGCTTGCTTGCGAGATTCAGGCTGCGTACTCGGCACCCGCTTTATTTGGGTTTTGGGTTGCCAGGTTTTAGCCTATGACAAAACGGTTGAAATTGAAACTAAGTGATCGTGTATGTGTAGGGTGTTTTTCATACAAAATCTGGCAACCTGGGAGATGTCAGACTAACAGAAAAAATGAATGGATCAATGATTTTTAAATTAAGTTTGATGGCCATGCAAATTACGGTAGTTTTCCGGGAGAAATAACAAAACGGGAGGGTGCTGGGAGATGACCTTGAAATACGGGAGAAACCTGGGAAAAACGGGAGTGTTGACAGGTATAACCTAACCCCTTACTGCTCCCCGAGCGCCGCTGTTGTTGCAGGCAGCTCACTGCACTGGGATTAGTGTGTGCTTCACCTCACTGTGTGCAGTGTGTTTCACTAATTCACAGATTGGGATAAATGCAGAGACCAAATTTTCCTCACGGGATCAAAAGAGTATATCTACTTATTAGGGCTGGGCAAGTTAACTCGTTATTATCACGTTAACCCTCTAGGCGCCACGGTCGAGTTTACTCGACAAGATGCGGTACTGAATAAAATGGCCGATTTAGTCAAATAGGGTGTCATATTTCGTTCGACCTCCACTCCACTAGATGGCAGACATGTCATACGTCATCCCCGAGTCGAAAGAACGACATGCTTTAAACAAAACTTTCTAGCTACAGTGCATTGAATCAGTGCGTGAAATACCGGAGCTAGTGTGCGTGAGCCACTTTGTCAGAGCGATATTGTCAACGTCAGTGAGTATTTGCATTAGATTATCGTCTAATGGCATCAAAAAAAGTTTACCTGAAATGAAGTGTTGGGTCTTCTATTCGCGGACCCTGATTCTGAAGGGGGAATATCTGCCTTCAGAAAATGACGGTGATTCGTTTAGTGAGACTTCAGATCGCCCCTGCCTTGCAATGATGCAGCTGGACAAAGTGAGAGTTTACTCCATAGTTTAGCTTACACCAAGCACAAACGTTGAATCGCTTGCCCAATGTCACTGGTGGGAATAATGTTTCACGGGTTCGAGTGTTCATCGGGGAAGTTAGCAGGGTGTTAGTGGTGTGGCTTAACGAGGCTGGAGGTAGCCTAATATCCATAGCGCTTAGCTTCTGTCTTCTGAACGTGTGCCTCTCCGCAATGGCGCGACAGTAACGTGGTGGAGCCTTTGTCTAATGCCACTGGGTATGTTAGGGGAGGTCGAAGTGCTCATAGGACAGTTAGGGGGGAACGTAGAGGCAGTGTGGGGAGTCGCAATGAGAGTGACAGTAGGCCTAGTCCGAAGCTGGCAAAATTCTCTCCACTCGACCCGAAAGCCGAAGGCAGATCTGGCCATGCTGCTCGCAACAGGAGCAGAGGTGGTGACACGGGGCAGGAGAGCCATTAGGCCATGCACAGTCTATCACAAGATGATGGGAATGCCGGCACTGTATGGATAGGATATGGATAGTCATTATCTCTACAGCAAAAGGCCTGCTACATAAAAAAAAAAAATTGTCAGCCATTTATTAGTAATGATTTACACTGTTGATTATCTATTTCCCTGACTATTTAGGACATGTGTTCTTTTTTGTGTGTTCATGTCCTTGTGATGTGTGTGTCTTTGTCAGCTAAGGAAAAAAAAAAAAAAAAACATCAACAAAAAAGAAAACAAATACTAACATTGTCTCTTGTCTTGTCTCGTCATCTCACTCCTGATCTGTGCCTTGCCGTGGCAAGTGAGCTTTTGAACTAAACAGGTCTTGTCTACTTGTGTTTGTGTGTCATCTGAATAATATATATGTGCCCCATACATGGAATCAGAGTGCCTACTGTATGTAGTAAATGGAAAATCTCTACAGCAAAAGGCCAGCCTACCGCTACATGCATTTGGTTTGTTTCTGCCATTTATTAGTAATGATTTATACAGTTTGTTTACTACTTACTATTTACCTGAGCATTCAGTATTGTCCAATATAGCATACAGAAGGTGAGGGACATTTTGGGGGGAAAGAAGTGGTGCATTTTATCATTCAAACATGCGACTTTTCATGACAATTCTATAATCCAAGATGGCCTACATAAACTTTGGGTCATCCTTAATATTTGTCTAATTTACAGAAAGTCTCTATCTCTTATCACTTTTAAGATATAGCCTTTTGAAATGAAGATGTCAAAATCGAACGTTTCGAAAAAAAAAGGGTTAACTCAGTAATCAATTAACGCCGACAAATATTTTATCGCGTATTAACGCAGTTTTTAATTATTTATTTTATTACTGTAAAAGTCTGTTGCTCTTTTCTTATCACCGGAGTACTTCGAGTCTGAAATATCACCTAAATGCAAAAGGACACAGTTGATACCAGCCAATCATTCAACGAAACAAACAGTGGCGCGAGGCTTCAGCAGACTATTAGATGCAGCGTGTGGGAGAAGTATAGATAAACAAAGGCAAGAGAAGTTAACAAAATGTAATGTCATAGCGAAGTGCAGCTACAGACTGCAGGCCAATTAGTGTTGTAGAGGACGTCGGTGTTCAAAACATTCTAAGAATCGCAACAAATGACGGCAGTTATGAGACGCACCATCACAAGAAGAATACAGACTTGAATGAGAAGGAGAGGAATGCAAAGGCGACAACTTTACAACGTGCACCCGCTGTTGCTCTCACTGGGGACTACTAGACATCACTGGGTAATAATTACCTCGGAGTTAAAGTGAACAGTGGGCGCTGCACTCACATGCTCTAACAGTAGACTAATGAAAACAAAGAAGAGACATTATGCTGAAACGTGCGCAGGACACTTTATTGAAGTTGCACAGCAGTGGAATGTGTCAAATAAAGTCACCACACATAGTGCACGAAATATGATAGCCGCTGCGACACATCTGCCTTTTGATCATGTTCCCTGCTTTGTGCACAGTCTCCAGCGTTCCGTCACCGTATCTCTGCATAACAGTGCGTTTGACAATGCGAACTGCAGAACTGAAGAACTTTTTTTGTGCTTCACTTCACTCACATTTGGTACTGAACATAGACTGGTTATGCTGTGGGCATTTTTTATGTAAATGTTACTGTATAAAAATGGCAAATATTATGGCACTTTCGTTCATACATTTAAAGTAACTGTGCTAATACACTACTGTTGAATTCATTACGTCAAGTAAATTGCAAAACTGCACTGAAAGTGTTTTCTGGTTCTTTTTTTAGTGGGATTCTCCAAAGGAAATTCAGTATATTTACAGACTATTTCCCTGCTCAGTAAATCATAGCAGTGAACATTTTTTGTGATTCATGATTCACCTCACTCTAAAAGGGACATTTGGTACTGAACATAGAATGATGACAAAACAGAGGTACTTCTGGTTGGACCAAAACTAAAGCGAGATATTATTCTTAGTAATCTGGGGAACTTGGCACACCAGGTCAAACCAAAAGTAACAAGCCTCGGTGTCATCTTAGATGCAGAGTTAAGTTTTAAGCCCCATATCAGTAAAGTTACTCAGACAGCCTATTTCCACTTGAGAAACATTGCCAAAGTGCGGCCCTTTTTAACTCAACAAGATGCAGAAAAGCTAATTCACGCCTTTATCACTAGCAGGTTAGACTACTGCAATGCACTTTTCACTGGTCTTCCCAAAAAACATCTAAAGAAATTGGCACTCATACAGAACTCTGCGGCTAGACTTTTAACTAAGACTAAGAAGAGAGAACACATCACCCCTGTGTTGGCTGAACTGCACTGGCTCCCTATTTCCTATAGAATTGATTTTAAGGTTATGTTAATTACTTACAAAGCTCTGAATGGCATAGCACCTTCATATATCTCTGAGCTTTTAATATCTTATCAACCACAAAGGAAACTTAGATCATCCAATTCTAATCTTTTAATCGTACCCAAAGTGCTCCACAAACAAAGTGGAGAAGCTGCGTTTATCCATTATGCCCCCAAACTATGGAACACCCTGCCTCTGTACATCAAGCAGGCGAGTTCAGTAAATATTTTAAAAAAAGATCTGAAAACATACCTGTACAGGAAAGCTTTTTAGTTAACTCATCTTATCCTGTAGACTACATTTTCAGATTATTCTACATCTGCTACTATTGGAGGCTTAGCCAGCCAGAAGCGGATGGGCTCCCCTATTAAGTCAGGTTCTGCTCAAGGTTTCTTCCTGGAATATGGGAGTTTTTCCTTGCCACAGTTGCCATATGGCGTGCTTGTGGGGGTAAGAGGGTTAAGGCTGCCAGTCTTATGGCGCCATTTTCTATATTTTTGATATGTTGCTGAGTATAACATAAACAGCAAAGAAAAAGTGATTGATAATGACTGACTGACTATTATTGTGTTACATGTTTCAAATGTAAAGCACTTTGAGCTGCATTCTGTGTATGAAAGGTGCTATACAAATAAAGCTTTATTATTATTATTATTATATTAGATTGGTTATGCTGCTCCCTGATAAAAAAAATAAAAAAAACTCTGCCATTACCTCAGAAATGGCCTGTTTTAATGTTATGATTGTGGCTCAGGATTTTGTGGGCAGTTTTTATTTAACTGCTACTGTATAAACAAAATGCTGATGTTAAGTGTTTGCAGAACAAATTTTATGGCATTTTCGTTCATATGGCAGAATATTTAAAATAGAATTGTGCTATACTTTAGAATTCATTATTGTTTTTTGCGTATAATAATGCGATTAATCACAATTAATCAGGGAAATCACGTAGAGTGAGACCACTAGAGACCACTTATTTATTATCTTATTTATTTGTTTATTTTCATCCCTGTTTTACTTGAGTCTTTTTCTCTTTTTTATATTTTATGTTTTTTTTTTTCTTTTTATATTTGATGTCATCCCTCTTCGATCCTTGTAACTCTGGACTCCGTAACGCCCAGGTCCCCAACTCAGCAGTTAGAAGCGTTCTTAAGGGGTGTGAGGATTTACACACGCAACTAGCATGCTAGCTCAGTTCGCCTCTGTTACACAAAGTTTATATGACCATCAGCCACATACCTGCATGCCTCTTTTGCAAGCAGTTGAATGAGATGAACATGCAGAGACATTGAGGTCGGGTCAGTTCACATGTTGATATTTTTGACGTTGCCAAGCCTGAGAGGACATCGCCTGGCAAGGACTTGTGGCCAGATCTGACCAGAAGGCAGGATCCATAATCCCTCCCCTCCACCCCCGCCACACACACACACATGCACACACACAAACACAATAGCAATTTATAATTTTTTTCTTTTGTTTTGTTGCTATGTTGAGTTTTGATTGCAGTTTTTTTTGGCATAGATGAGTTGTTTATCTCCAAATGCCAAGTCTCATTGGCTGTGTGTAGAGTTTTGACATAATGAGCCAAAGCAATAGGCAAAATCTGTGGGCTGTATTTTGGGTACCAGCGCATGGCGTAAAGTTTGTTATTCACCCGCGCAAAGTTGAATTCGGTATTTTGCACGTTTATATTTCAAGCATTTGCGCCCAGGGGTGTGGCAATAGGGGGGGGCCTGGTGCATTGACTAAAAATCGCTATCGTACCTAAACCTGGTCAGAAGTTGACACCGACGAGCCCTCGCCGCGACACGATGCCTCCCATCAGGCTGCGACTCATGCGTTCTTCTCAGCGAAAAGATAGTGGAACTCGAAGCCAGAATAGCGACCCTCCATCAGATTGAGAAGGATGAACAGTTCCTCGACACCATTCTCTCTGTAAGTACCTCACTTACACACACAAATGCCAGATGCCCTGATTTCACTCTGTCCTCCAATACTTTAACCATGCCATGCACTAATGCAACTTCTGTCCCTGTTGCCTCTCCCCGGCCTCTGCTGAGAACCAAGCCTGCTCTGCTGGCCAGCTCCACTCCACACCAGCCTGAGCCATGGCGAGAAGCAAGCATCACAAGCACGGCAGACGGTCCGACGGCACTCAGGCCCAGCCCGACCTATACGACTGGAAAATCGCTATGCCATTCTGACCGAGGATGAGGAGCCCTCCAGCCCCGAGACAACCATCCTGGTCCCTCCTGAAAGTCGGCCCCGACCCCCCCTCCTCCCGGACCTCATCAACCTCCACACTGGTCATCGGCAGTTCCATGGTTAGAGACCTCTGCATTCCCCCATCATGTAGCGGTCCCTCCAAGGTCTACTGCTTCCCTGGTGCCAAGGTCCTTGACATCCAGCAGAAACTCCCAAGCATCCTGGCCTGCCACACCAAGGTCAACAACATCATCGTACACGTGGGCACAAACGACATCAGAGATAAGCAGCACTGTTCAGTAGCACTGCAGGAAAACTACAAAACTCTCATCACCACTCTGATGGGCACAGAAAAACGCTTTGTCATCTCTGGGCCTCTCCCTACCTACAGAAAAAAAGGTGCTGAGAGATGGTCCAGACTGTTCGATCTCCACACCTGGCTCAAACGCTACTGCGCTTTCCCTAAGCATCCCCTATGTCAACAACTGGGGCTTGTTCTGGGAGAGGCCCAGTATGCTGAAGCGTGATGGTCTCCACCCAAACCAACATGGAGCCAGGCTACTCTCTGACAACATAGCATCCACACTGAGGCATTGACATTCTGTAGAAAATATTACAGATTTACGCCCCCCAGGTATTGATTCGAATGGCATTATACATGTGGATGGGTCTGAGAATGTTTTCTGCAGGGTAACATACAATACTACTACCACAGATCAAGCTGCTTCATGCAATAGCATGACTTATGCTTATAGTTCTTTTCCAACGTTGATTTCTACCCAACGTATAGTAAAAAGAAAAGACAAATTTAAAACTAGAAACCTAACAAATATTCTTTCCATACCTCAGCATATTCCTCAAAAGCCTGAGGCATTTTCAGCTAACATGGGTTTACTAAATATAGGTGCACTTACTACCAAAACCTTTGCAATCAATGATTTTATTAGTGAAAAAAAATTGGATTTTCTGTTTCTTGTTGAAACCTGGCTGACTTCAGACAGCGAAGCTGTTCTTGTTGAAACCTGTCCTCCAAATTATAATTTCTTCCACTCAATTAGACAAGGCAAACGAGGTGGTGGAATTGCCTCCATTCTCTCAAACAAATATAGCTGCACTAGAGTCAACTTTGGCGAATTCGATTCCTTTGAGTATATTGCCCTCACTCTGAAGGCTGACCCAGCTGTACTTCTATTAACCTTATACCGCCCTCCTAAACTATGGACTGGCTTTCTCGACCAGTTTTCTGAACTTATGTCGCTCATCATCACTAGCTATGATCGGATAATTGTAAATGGCGACTTTAATATTCATGTCAATAAGACAACTGATGCTAAAGCCAGTAGGTTCCTTAATGTGTTGGACAGTTTAGAGCTAAAGCAGCATGTTACAGGACCCACCCACAACTTTGGCAACACCCTCCCTCGATCTAGTCATTTCTAAAGGGATAGAAGTCACAGACTTATCAGTAAATTATATAAATATGTCTGATCATTATTGTGTATCTTTTAATATAGTACTACATACTCCAAAAATTCATCCCGAAATTGCAATCAAATCGCTGACTCTTGACATTAGAGCAGAACAGCAGTTCATAGCTCTTATAGACTCCATAAATTTAGATATTTTACATCATCCCATTGATCAAATGGTAGAGGCTCTCAATCGTGAATTAGGCACTCTGCTTGACAGAGTGGCACCCTTAAAGACTAAAAAAAGGCCCTGTAGCAAACTGACACCTTGGATGAACGAAAATATCCATGATCTAAAAAGATCATGTAGAAAAGCTGAGAGAACATGGAGAAAAACTAAGTTAAAGGTTCACCGTGCCATTCTAAAAGAAAAAATAGCAAATTATAATAGAGCTATTCGGAATGAGAGAAGGAACAACTTCTCTAAGGTAATTGCTGAAAACAGTGGAAACTCTAGGGTGTTGTTCTCTACCATTGATAGGCTATTGCATCAAACACCTTTTGATACACTCAGTCAGGCATCCTCTCTAAGATGCGAAGAATTTGCAGACTTCTTCAAAAACAAAGTCATTTCTATTAGGGAGGCTATTGGTAACACAAGTAATATGTTTGATAGTACACCCAAAAACAGCCCCCCAAAATTAAGGTTCTTTAGCACTATTACTCAATCTGAGCTTGGTAAAATTATAACTCAAACCGGCTCCTCAACATGGGTTTTGGATCCAATCCCTACTAGATTCCTCAAAAAGTATATGATAGCTTAGCTCCCTTTATTCTCAAGGTAATAAATACCTCATTAGAAACAGGTATATTTCCAACTGCTTTTAAAACCGCTGTTGTGAAACCTTTACTTAAAAAGTCAAATCTTGACCATACCAATCTGAGCAACTACAGGCCTATATCAAATCTACCGTTCCTGAGCAAAGTACTTGAAAAAGTCGTTTGTAATCAGTTAAATACCTTCCTCAACGAAAACAGTATCCTTGAAAAATTCCAATCAGGTTTTAGATCAAATCACACCACAGAAACGGCTCTAGTAAAAATAGTCAATGATCTCTCAGACTGGCTACTGACTCAAACAAAGTCTCAATCCTTATTCTTCTGGATTTGAGTGCGGCATTTGACACCATTGATCATAGCATCCTAATTCACTGCCTTGCGAAGTGGGTGGGTCTCTCTGATAATGCTCTAAACTGGTTTCAAACCTACATTACTGGCAGAGATTTTTATATCAGTCTAGGAGATTATGTGTCTGAAAAACATGACTTGCCTTTTGGTGTGGCCCAGGGGAGCTGCCTTGGTCCCCTGCTATTTTCCCTATATATGCTTCCGTTGGGAAACGTCATAAGTCAGCATAATGTAAACTTCCACAGCTACGCAGATGATACCCAATTGTATATTTCTGTGGAGCCAACTAACCCAGATGGCCTTTGCTCCCTCACTGCATGCCTAACCTCCATTAATCAGTGGATGAGCAAAATTTTTTTAAACTAAATGATGACAAAACAGAGGTACTTTTGGTTGGACCAAAACTAAAGCTTTAGATATTGTTCTTAGTAATCTGGGGAACTTGGGCACCAGGTCAAACCAAAAGTAACAAGCCTCGTGTCATCTTAGTGAGTTAAGTTTTAAGCCCCATATCAGTAAAGTTACTCAGACAGCCTATTTCCACTTGAGAAACATTGCCAAAGTGCTGCCCTTTTAACTCAACAAGATGCAGAAAAACTAATTCACGCCTTTATCACTAGCAGGTTAGACTACTGCAATGCACTTTTCACTGGTCTTCCCAAAAACATCTAAAGAAATTGGCACTCATACAGAACTCTGCGGCTAGACTTTTAACTAAGACTAAGAAGAGAGAACACATCACCCCTGTGTTTGCTGAACTGCACTGGCTCCCTATTTCCTATAGAATTGATTTTAAGGTTATGTTAATTACTTACAAAGCTCTGAATGGCATAGCACCTTCATATATCTCTGAGCTTTTAATATCTTTTCAACCACAAAGGAAACTTAGATCATCCAATTCTAATCTTTTAATCGTATTCCAAAGTGCTCCACAAACAAAGTGGAGAAGCTGCTTTTATCCATTATGCCCCCAAACTATGGAACACCCTGCCTCTGTACATCAAGCAGGCGAAGTTCAGTAAATATTTTTAAAAAAAGATCTGAAAACATACCTGTACAGGAAAGCTTTTAGTTAACTCGTCTTATCCTGTAGACTACTTTTTCAGATTATTCTACATCTGCTACTATTGGAGGGCGCAGCCAGCCAGAAGCAGATGGGCTCCCCCTATTAAGTCAGGTTCTGCTCAAGGTTTCTTCCTGGAATATGGGAGTTTTTTCTTGCCACAGTTGCCATATGGCGTGCTTGTGGGGGGTAAGAGGGTTAAGGCTGCCAGTCTTATGACGTCATTTTCTATATTTTTGATATGTTGCTGAGTGGATCATAAACGGCCCCTAGCAATGAAGAAAAGTGATTGATAATGACTGACTGACTATTATTGTATTACATGCTTCAAATGTAAAGCACTTTGAGCATCATTCTGTGTATGAAAGGTGCTATACAAATAAAGCGTGATTATTATTATTATTATTATTATTATTATAGCGAGCGCATGTCAACAGTCATATTGGCAGGTGCACGCACCATCCTTCTATCATTCATGAACACACACCAGCATCGCCCATGCAAAGCATTACAAATTGCACGATTACAATGGGAAACATAATTAGAATAAAGATATTACTTAAATACTGTACATCTCATGATGAGTAGTTATTCACCATCATTTGCAAATTGGTAATGACGGTTAAAAGTGATTAGGGGAGAGGCGAGAGACACGTGATGGAGCACAGCTGAAGACGACTGTCACGAGATATAAGCAACTCCTCTGCAGGATAAATGTTGTTTTATTCAGTCATTTGAGCAATATTAGGGTAAGTGTTGCTTTTTCCAGCCTATGTTTTCGATGGTAACCCATTGTCAGTCAATAGTGAAAGTAACTGCATATAACTGTCTTGTCGTTGACTGACTCCTTGGTGAAGTTAGTTTCACTTTGCCAATGAGTTTAAATAATAGACGAGTGCAAATGCGTGAAGGCTATGCTAGGTTTTAGTAATGCATGGTTTAAGAATGACTATTCCATACGGTCTCGCAAGCAGCCTCCTTCAAATGTGCCGTTGAATGCCAAAATACTGATGCATTTATTTGACATATCGCACTTTGCGCCGTTAAAGTGAATGACAGATGTCATTCTCATTGGTTTAAATGATGTTATACGCCCCAAACACACCCATATGACTGATTAAAAAACCTAGGAACACCTTGTTGCGCCATGCGCTCCACGTTTGATAACGAAACCCCTCCCAATGTGAACTTGACATCCTACTAAATTTGAATAGACTTTTGACGAGTGACGATGCACTTTAGAGTGTCATGATAGGGCCCTCTAAGTAAAAGGAAGTCCAGTGGTGTCATTAGCATGATTGCTTGTGTTTCAAAATAAGAGTTTTATTGAGCAGTAACACCAGTGATATGACTCCCTGTGACATAAATAGTTTAATAAAATAACCATATTCATTTGGTATTTTCTATTTAAATATTGTTTATATATTTAATGTGATAGTTATGCATGTATTATTGCAGTTAAACGTATGAAGGTATTATTGTTGCAAAAGCCTTTAGCACATGTAACTGCAGATTTTGCATGCGTACACTAAAGTCACAAATGTGTAACAGTAAATTTGAAGTCGTACATATTTTTTATACCTTGTAAACACAAAATAGGGGCTACGGGTTCACAAATCCTTTGTTACAGGTGCACAAATCCCCACTACACATCGCAAATTAAACGTTTCCTTGTGGTCTCATTTTTGCTACATACAGTATCAGATATTTGGTGCAAAACACATTCATACACCTGTATATGGAAAAAAATCAGTTAGTGTCTTGAGTGGGGAGAGACAAGTACAAGTAAACAAGTACAAGTTTGCCGAGTCATACAAAATCGCTACTGTACCAGTGCTATGGAAAACATCTACTATTATACCAATACCCAAGAAACCCCGCCCCTCCGAACTCAACCACTACCGGCCAGTTGCACTCACCTCAATAATCATGAAATGCCTGGAAAAACTGATCCTCAGAACCCTCCTCCCAGTTGTCAGCCCACAGCTGGACAGCCACCAGTTTGCCTACAAGGCCAGGAGAGGGATGGAGGATGCTGTGGCATGTCTCCTCCACTCCCTCCTCCAACATCTTGAAACACCTACAAACTTCGCCAGATTACTCTTCATTGACTTCAGTTCTGCCTTCAACACCATCCAACGCCACCTGATGATCAACAAACTCCACCACCTGCACGTCCCCCCGACCCTCATCCACTGGACCCACAACTTCCTCAGTGACAGACCACAAGCCGTCAAGATAAGTGCAGTCACATCACCACTCACCACAGTTAACACCGGCGCCCCGCAGGGGTGTGTCCTAAGCCCCTTCCTCTTCACCCTCTACACCAATGACTGTGTCAGTCCCACACCCATCACCACATACTTCAAATACTCTAATGACACTGCTGTACTTGCACTTTTCAATGACAATAACTCCATATCTGCATACCAAGACTCCATTTCCCACCTCACACAATGGTGCACTGACAACTACCTTCAGCTTAACATCAGTAAAACCAAGGAACTTGTAATCACCAACACCAGAACACCATCTGCATCAACAACGACACCGTAGAAATAGTGGACTGTTTCAAATACCTTGGACTCACCCTGGACAATAAACTCAGCTTTGAGCAACACACCACTGACATACAAAAGCAGTCAACAGAGACTCTATGCCATCCGCAAGCTCAGATCACTTTCTGTTGCCCCCTGTCACCTGCTCCTTCTGTACAAAAGCATAGTCCAGCCCATCCTCCTCTACTGCCTTCCCTGCTTTTTCAACATGCTAACTGCTGCCAACAGAAACACTCACACGCATCACTCATACCGCAGCCAAAACAATAGGCCTCCCCACCCCTAATCTATCAGACCTCAACAGTAAATTCACCAAGAACAGAGCACAGACCATCGCTCATGACCCCACCCACCCCCTCAATCCCTTCTTCATTCTGCTTCCATCAAGACGCAGAAACAGGACTATGGGGTGGAAGCGAGTACGCTTTGGGAAAAGCTTTGTGCCCTCTGCAATAGCAGCACTGAACAACACACAGCGGTGATGGATCACTGTGCCGCCCTCATTCCTCTGTAATGCCAACTGGTGATGGTTTTCCTGTTTGTATCTGTGTAATGTGATGTATATGTGCTGTATATGTGCTGTTAACATCTATGTGGGTGGGGTATGTGGTAACAGGGTGGTGGGTGAAGAATTGTAACTGTGTGTACCTATGTATTTCATGTCTGTGAGGCTTGTATGGTATGTGAAAACAAATTTCCTATGGAGGGGAATGGGAATTATGTGAGGATGCTGTTCATTGACTTTAGTTCAGCATTCAACACGATAGTACCTCTCACCTCTTCCTGGAGGAGGGGAATGGGAATTATGTGAGGATGCTGTTCATTGACTTTAGTTCAGCATTCAACACGATAGTACCTCTCACCTTGGTCACAAAGATGAAGGCCTTAGGACTGAACACCACCCTGTGTCACTGGATATTTGACTTCCTCACCAACCGTTCACAAGTGGTTAGAGTGGGGGGTCTGACATCTGACTCATTAACCATCAGCACTGGTGCTCCCCAAGGCTGTGTTTTGAGTCCACTGCTGTACAACATATACACACATGACTGCAAAGCCAACAGTAGTCATACCTCCATCATCAAGTTTGCAGATGACACAGTGATCTTGGGCCTGATTAGTAACAACAATGAACAGCTGTACTTGGATCAGGTTGATGAGGTGGCACAGTGGTGTCAATCTAACAGCTTGACACTGAATATCAATAAAACCAAGGAAATGGTAGTGGATTACAGAAGGAAGCAGCAGAACTACAGTTACACCCCACTAATGATCAGCGGGCAACCTGTAGAGAGAGTCACAAGTTTTAAATACCTTGGTGTCCACAGTTTCTTCCAGTAGCAGCAACTGGAATCCATGCATTTCCACGGAATTATTTTTGGAATCTGATCCCTTATCATACCTGTTCATTCTTACTGTTCTTTCGACTTATCGTGACTAAATTCAAGATGGCTGCAAACGCTAAACTTTGTGAAGATACTGTCTGTATAAATCGTCTTGTAAGTAAACTACCAGTGCTTTTTCAAAGTTCTCAATGTCTCGTTTTAAATGTCAGGGCCCTCGGAAGTCTATCAATGAAGTGTGGAGATACATTGAGCCTCGTAAATGGGTGTAAAACAGTGATTTATTTGCATGGCTAGCCCGATGCGAAGCACCAATATTGAAAAAGCTGTTGGTAGCATCGGGCTAACTAGCCAGATTTTGGAGTGCAGGGGACAAGCCGAGATGGGCTATAAGACATACGCTCACACTGCATCATGTTTCAATACACTTTAGGTCAATATCACACCGGAATTGTCCTTTAACATGGACTGTTAACACTCAATATGTTCTGAAAAAGTCCAGACAACGACTTACTTCCTTCGGCCAGCTAAGGAAATTCAAAGTTTCTACATCCATCATGAAGGCCTTCTACACTTCAGCGGTTGAGAGTGTTCTAACTGGTAGCATCATCACCTGGTATGGGAACTCCACAGTTAGAGATTGTAGTACTCTGCAGAGAGTAGTGCTCAGCTGAACGCACTATAAGAACTCAACTCCCCTGCTCTACAAGATATCTATTCCAGAAGAGTACTCCTAAGAGCCCATAAGATTCTGAAGGACTCTTCTCATCCTAACAATGGATTATTCCTACCGCTGAAATCAAGAAGACGCTATGTAGTCACAAAGCCAGAACTGAGAGACTCAGGAGAAGTTTTATCCCCAGGCCATCCGAACTCTGAACTCACACTATACTGAACTCACACTATACCCCCCCACACACACACCTACAAGACTTTTAGCACTTTTACATCCCTCTCCCTATGCTACAGACCTTTTATTTATTTTCTTATTTCATCACACGTCAAAACACACACACACACACACACACACACACACACACATATCTGACTTTCTCCAACTTTTGCACATCTCCATAGAACTTTTTATTTATTATTTTTGATTTCTCCTCCATCTACCCATGTCCTTGATTGCCTAGCCTTCTGCCCCCCCCCCCCATCCCCCAACACACACACTTACATCATCACCATCATCACTTCACATACATACAGCACACTGCTTGCTACAGTAAGCCTCCTCTACATACTTGCTGCACACTGCCCCCCCCCTACATACACAGCACATTGTCTTCAGGATCTTCTCCAACACACATCCTCTACATACTTACAGCACACTGCCCCCACCTACACACTACACACACTACACACACACACACACACACACACAGTCACTGCTCCACTCCCCTCCCGCCCACACACACATCTTCACTGTCATCACTCACATACATCATACATACAGTATTCTGCTTGCAATAGTAAGTCCCTGCCCCCCCCCCTACATACACAGCACATTTCATCAGGAAGCTTCTCCAACACACATCCCCAACATACTTACAGCACACTGCCCCCAATACACAGCACATTGTCTCATGAGGAAGCTTCCCCAACACACATATTGCACACTGCCCTCTCCCCACATACACAGCACACTATCCCATCTCCCCTGTCATCCCCCCAACACACACACCAAGACCCCTGGCAGTTGGGTTAGCCCCTTGAGCCGTGGATCTGCCCAAGGTTTCTTCCTTGGTAAGGGAGTTTTTCCTTGCCCCTGTTGCTCTTGGGTGCTCCTTGTTGGTGCCCCCACCCAATCCCAATCCTCCCCCACCTTTTTTTTTTCTGTAGCCCTTGCCACTTAATCTACTAAACCCTCTTCTACTGCACTCTTTACCCCCCCATTAATGCACAAATAGGCTGACACCAGACATAATTTCACTGCATTTCTTACTTCCAGTAACTATATGCATGTGACAATAAACTGTACAACTTCAATTCGTAAACCCAAATGTGAACTAATGCTTCAGAAGTTGCACATCTGTGAAATATTTTCTCACAAATAAAATAATATAGATTGCTATGACCATTGAGCATTTTCTTGCACAAGTCAATCAATACAACTGCTGGAATCTGCTGCTACGAGTCTCAGCTGTTGTTTTCCTGACAGATACTTTTTCACCAAGTCTGGCTGAGACAAGTGTAGCCAAAAGGATTTGTATGCGCAGCCCCTGTTTACAAGGTAGGCCTATAAAACACATGATGATCTGACTTCAAATTTACTGTTAGACATTTGTGACTTTAGTGTACGCATGCAAAATCTGCAGTTACATGTGCTAAAGACTTTTGATACAATAATACCTGCATATAGACTATTTCAAAAACCTCAGATTTGGCCCTCAATCTTTTGTGGTGCTTGGAATCCTATAAAATCGTAAATACTGTCACTTTGATGGTTCAAAAACATGTGATTGTTCAATTAACATAATGTTTTCCTTAGAAATACAAAGAAATTGATTAGACTTCATTCAAATTAATTTAAGTTCTTGACTTTGTTTGGGTGGGAAAGACACAATGCTGGGTAGAATGGAGCAATTCTAGTAATTAAGGGTGTTGCTGTGGCACAGCAGGCTACAGTGCTCATACCATATACGGTCCAAGTGCCCACGGGGACCCAGGTTCGAATCCGACCCGCGGTCATATCCTGGTCCCACCCCATCTCTCTCTCACTCTTCACTGTCCTATACAAATAAAGGCAAAAAGCCCCAAAAATATACTTTAAAAATCAAGTAATTCAAATGGTGCATGTATGGTTTTGTTGAAATAATTACATTTTTAGAAAGGATAGCTGAGCTTTGATTGCAGTGTTTCATTTGGGCATAGATGTGAGGTTTTTTTTGTTTTGTTTTTTATCTCTAGAGCTATATGTCCGTAGAGTTTTGACATAATGAGCCAAATTCTGCAAAAAATGTGTAATGTGGTGCTCTTTCCGATGACATGAATGACGCCTCTGGAAATGAGGGAATCTAAAAGCCAACGTGCACAACTGGTCAAGGAGGGTTGCCCGATGCTTGACGCGCGCGCGCGTTCCTGGCTGTCAAATGGCAACAAGCAGCCATCGCGAGGGCAACTCCTCCCAGCTGAGCTGACAACACGAACCCACTTGCCACCGTCCACAGCGCGATGGTGTCGTGGATAATCTCCAGACTTGTTGTGTAAGTCATTCTTATAACGCTTCTCTCTAGAATCGATCTGTGGGGTAGCGGGTGCACCTATTCTCCTGTAATGGGCATAAGGGGGTCGTGTTGTGATTGTTGCGCGAGGCACCTGGTGCCATCAGAGCAGTGACCGCTTGCTCATGTTCACGACCAGAGGGCTGAATCACAGACGCGCCGTGACTTGGGCTTTTTGGAGATGGGCGCTGGGAAGCGTCGCTGTCCGCGTGCGGTCGCCCAAAGCTGAATTTTCACATCATACGGTCCTGCCGATAAGCGAGCAGAATGCGCGTTTGAAGCCGGACGGTGCCGTGATTCGCAGCCTTTGGACAGAGTGATTTTTATTGGAATGCGTGTCAGACAAAGGCAGGCGAGGTTGTCTGTCACGGCAGCGGATGTTTGATTAGTATTTGAAATACGCATTCGGTTATATTGCAAGTGTAGGCTATATCATAGCACAATAACATAATGTGCATCAGCCATCAGCGTGAGGCTGGAGCCGCCTCTTTATTGAGACAAAGCCATACTGTACGGCTCAGATCGGCTGCATGGCGGTATATTGATGTCTCATGCGGAACACAATGGGACAGATCGCCCGTCTCGTGACTGAAGTGGTGTTCTGCTGTTATCTGGACACCGCAGGCTAAGGGCTGGACAGTAATCCTCAAAGAAAATAAAAACATCTGTGTTCCACTAGCCTACTCACGCCGCTGCTCCGTTGACGGACACCGCATGTGGGCCAAATCTCTAAATAGGTCGGCCCATATTCAATTAAATTTAGATTACAAATATCAGGTTACAGTCTTCGTCTGTGTAGCCACTGACGCTGAGATCCAGCAACATTTCCTTAACACCCGACCCTTAGATTGTCATGACACCCTTTCCGCGTGTCTGTGTGACTGCGATCGACAACGGGCTCGGTTTTGGTGAATTCACGGGCTCGGTTTGGTGAATTCTGTCTCTATATTGTGTACAGAGGAGGTGACAATTTTTTGCGAGCCATGATACGAGTAGTCTCGGGCCAAACCCACGTATGTAGGTCGGTCATTTGATCGGGGTAGAGTGGTAGCAGCTGCGGAGTTGGCCACCTCCAGAATCCACACATTTAAATCGGGAAACGCAGGTGGTGAAGACACCAGCTCAGCTTAACTCAACCAATTTCGTCCATTAACAGCGTTCTAAGAGCATAATTTAACCCCCACCAACAGAACAGCCGAGACTAGAAGCCTTTGATCTTTTCAGGAGCAAGCCCATAGCGGGACGAGCTATTTATAACGGCGTGCAGAATGTAAACTTGGCGCACCAACAACATCTTACGACAGTGTGTAGCTCAAGCCAGACCATAAACCACGCGCTTGTTTTGTATTTGAAGGCTTTGTAGTTGCTCTGGTCAGTGCTGTAGCACCACAGGTTGACATGCGCATGCGCGGTGTCCGCTGCGCTAGGGTCATTCCTCGGGCCAGTAGCGGTGTGTTGGGGCGCCCATGTCTGGCCTTCTACACACCCTCTCTGCTCTTCAGTGTGTGTGTGTGTGTGTGTGTGTGGTTGTGTGTTTGGGGCGCCCATGTCTGACCTTCTACACACCCTCTCTGCTCTTCAGTGTGTGTGTGTGGTTGCAAGGGATGCGGGATGCCTCTGGAATTGAGCTGATATTTTGTTAACGCTAACAAGGCTTCTCTTGTTAGTGGTAAACACATTTCAGATTAAGCTCTGCGGTGTGTGTGTGTGTGTGTGTGTGATTACATAATACTTCAAACTGCTGGGCCTGTTAACCTACTTTGGGCTCCTTTCAAGACATCAATGGTTTCTGTTCCCTGTGGCTGAATCCACTGTTCCCCACCTTTACCTCTGTGTGTGTGTGTGTGTGTCTGTGTGTGTGTGTGTGTGTGTGTGCTTCCAGGCTCGTATTTGGGACATTGTACCCTGCATACTCCTCCTACAAAGCTGTGAAATCGAAGGATGTGAGAGAATATGTGAGTACGACACAGACATGAAAACGCTGTTTGAAAACACAGATTGTCAGACAGCATGTGTGCTAAAGACTATTCACCAAACAGCATGTGTGTGTGTGTGTGTGCTTGTTTGTTTGTGTAAGTGTGTGTATAGTGTTTGTGTGTGTGAGTTTGTTTGTTTGTTTGCGAGTAGTGTGTGTGTGTGTGTGTGTTTGCTTGTGTAGTGTGTGTGTGTTGGTTTGTTTATTTGTTTGTATATCTGTAGTGTACATGTGTGTGTTGGTGTTGTTTGTGTATCTGTATCGTGTGTGTGTGTACATGTGTGTGTCGGTGTTGTTTGTGTATCTGTATAGTGTGTGTGTACATGTGTGTGTTGGTGTTGTTTGTATATCTGTATAGTGTGTGTGTACATGTGTGTATTGGTGTTGTTTGCTAGTTATCTGAAGCTCGGAGTGAAGTGGCAGTGTTGTTGTTTGTGCTGCATCTTAAATGGATTATGTTGTTGTTGTTGATGTTGTTGTTGCTGTTGTTGATGTTGTTGTTTGTGCTGCAGGTGAAATGGATGATGTTGTTGATGTTGTTTGTGCTGCAGATGAAATAGATGTTGTTGTTGATGTTGTTGTTTGTGCTGCAGGTGAAATGGATGTTGTTGTTGATGTTGTTGTTTGTGCTGCAGGTGAAATGGATGATGATGATGTTGTTGTTGATGTTGTTGTTTGTGCTG
>NC_063189.1:647984-677984 GCF_017589495.1 Alosa alosa
ACATACACACACACGCGCACGTACACACGCACACGCAGAAACGCACACACACACACACACAGAAACGCGCACGCACACACACAAATGCATGCGCACGCCACACACACAAAAACGGGCACACACACACACACACACACGCACGCGCGCGCACACTCATGCATACACACGCTCACGCACACACACACGCACATTTTAATGTGTGTGTGTGTGCCGGCAGGTCTTTGTGTGTGTGTGTGTGTGTGTTTATTGCCGACATCTGAACAGCGTTGAGCTGGTCATTGGCTCAGGGGAAGTGAGTTTGCTGGTTTTCTTTAGTGTGTTTGGATGACCCTTCCTTTAGCTGGTGTGTGTGTGTGTGTGTGTGGAGGGGGGGGGTCAGGCAGAGGTGAGGAAATGTTATGGGGTTTCCCCTCTGTGTGTGTGTGTGTGTGTTTCTCTGCTGCCTTTATTAGTGCTGCAGGAAAGACGTCACAGCCGCAGCCCGAGAGCGATTAGACAAGAGAAACACACATACACACTCACAGAAACAATTGCAGCAGCAACATCCACATTAAAGAGAAAAACACCAGTCACCAACACACAAGTCACCAACCGACTTTAAAACACACACCCTTAATCACAAGCATAGAAAGCTTGTGTGGGGGTCTGTCCCCATATTTAAGACACAGTAACAGCTCTGTAACAAAGGGTCTGAATACTAAATGGAATGTTTCAGTCTTTTATTTTTTATAAATGTACAAACACCTTTTTTGTGGAGTTTTGGAGCATTGTGTGTAGATTGATGAGAAAACTAAAAATGAACTGAATCCATTTTAAAACGAGTCTGAAACATACAACAAAATATGAAAAACTTGAAAGGGTCTGAAAACTTTCCACTGTGCTGAAGAGTTTATGCATTACTGAGCATGTTGAATCTGAGAATATAGAGTTTATGCATTACTGAGCATGTTGAATCTGAGAGTATAGACTGTGAGCTCTTAGCATTTAACCAGAGTTGCTCTAAACAAAACATATTTCTGTGTTTGAATGATTTCAGGATATTGATGACTACCTGAACCAAGCCAAGGACAAGAGCTATGACACACTGGTGCATTATGGGAGAAAAGGGCTGAACGTGGCCGCCACAGCAGCTGTGATGGCCGCCTCAAAGGTGAGTCTGATTTATGGACCGATGAGGAGGCGTGTGTGTGTGTGTCTCTGTGTGTGTGTCTGTGTATGTGTGTTGGGGGGTATTATTGGTGTGTGTGAGTCTGATTCACGGGCCGGTGAGGAGGTGTGTGTGTGTGTGTCTATGTGTGTGTGTCTGTGTGTGTGTGTGTGTGTTTGTTTGGGGGTATTATTGGTGTGTGTGAGTCTGATTTACGGGCCGGTGAGGAGGTGTGTGTGTGTGTTGGGGGGTATTATTGGTGTGTGTGTGTGTGTGTGTTGGGGGATATTGGTGTGTGTATGTGTGTTGGGGGGTATTATTGGTGTGTGTGTGTGTGTGTTGGGGGATATTGGTGTGTGTGTATGTGTGGGGGGTATTATTGGTGTGTGTGTGTCTGATTTGCGGGCTGTTGAGGATAATTAAAGCTATATTTAGCAGCACAGGGCGTAGCATATGCATTAGGGCTTAGCATAGCAGGACCGTGCGCTATCTGGGCAGGAGGTAGGGGGAGTATGTGTGTGTGTGTGTTGGGGGGTTATAGGTGAGGTGAGGTTGTATTGGTTCGGTGGAGGTATTGTGTTGGTGTGGTTGTAATGTTGAGATGATGTAATTCTTTGTGCTATTTGGGCTGATTTGAAGGGAGGTGGTATTGTTTTAGCGTTAGCATTAGATAGCTGTTGATAAAGGGAGGTGGTATTATTTTAGCGTTAGCATTAGATAGCTGTTGATTAAGGGAGGTGGTATTGTTTTAGCGTTAGCATTAGATAGCTATTGATTAAGGGAGGTGGTATTGTTTTAGCGTTAGCATTAGATAGCTGTTGATTAAGGGAGGTGGTATTGTTTTAGCGTTAGCATTAGATAGCTATTGATTAAGGAGGTGGTATTGTTTTAGCGCTAGCATTAGATAGCTGTTGATTAAGGGAGGTGGTATTATTTTAGCGTTAGCATTAGATAGCTGTTGATTAAGGGAGGTGGTATTGTTTTAGCATTAGCATTAGATAGCTGTTGATTAAGGGAGGTGGTATTGAGGTTTTGGTTCTTAAAGTCTTGTGTGTGTTCCAGGTTGTGTGAAACGGTGTGTGTGTGTGTGTGTGTGTGTTTGTGTGTTGTGTGTGTTCCAGGGTCAGGGTGTTCCATCAAAACAGCTGCTTATTAGTTGTATGAAACGGGTTTTGTGTGTTGTGTGTGTGTGTGCCTGTGTGTGTTCCAGGGTCAGGGTGTTCTGTCGGACCGGCTGCGGAGCTTCAGTATGCATGACATCGCCGCCCTGCAGGCCGAGGGGGGAACTCCACCTCCCGCCCCCAGCACCGCTCAGCCAGGGCCCGGCCAATCACGGACACGCGCCATGATGCGCAGCAAATCAGAATCAAGCTACACCAAGGGTAAGTCCTACCACCCCACCATCAATCAGTCAATCAGTCAATCAATCATTCATTTAATCAGTCAATCAATCATTCAATCAATCAATCAGTCAATTCTGAGCTAATCTCACTCCAAACCAAACTGAGCTAATCTCACTCCATACTGAGCTCATACGTTGGCCCTGAGCAGAGCAGAGGTGAAGAATGTGAAGCCATGAAGCCACGATAATCATATAATCTATAATCATATAATCTATAATCTGTAATCTATAATCATATAATCTATAATCATATAATCTATAATCTGTAATCTATAATCATATAATCTATAATCTGTAATCTATAATCATATAATCTGTAATCTATAATCATATAATCTATAATCATATAATCTATAATCTGTAATCTATAATCATATAATCTATAATCATATAATCTATAATCTATAATCATATAATCTGTAATCTATAATCATATAATCTATAATCTGTAATCATATAATCTATGATCTATAAACATATTACTGCTTAAATCACGTTATTACACGGCTCTTCAGAGTGCTGCAGAATGCTCCATTCACTTGTGAATGGGCCTTCCCAACGTTCGGTGGTCTGCTAATTCTCAATAACAGACCGCTGTCAAGGAAAATGGGCTTTGTGCTTCTAATTTACGTCTTGGGCAATTCCACGGAAAATGGACTTTTTGTCACATCCATAACGCCAGTGAAATGCCTTGGCATTTGTATGATGTGAATGATAACATTCCTTTTTTGTGCATTTTTTCTCATGTAAATTCTTCAGCCAAAAATAGCAAAGGCTCAAATTTCATGTAATCATTCACATCATACCATACCATCACATTTTATTGGCGTTATGGCTGTTACAAAAAACGTAATTTTCCATGGAATTGCCCTCTTTCATATCACTACGCAAGGACTGGAACTTAAAAAGTGAAAGCAGACAGTTGATCAGCTGTGTTCTAAAGAATGTTTGATTGAAGTTCAGCGAGTGCTGTTGCGAATTATTTGTTTCTCCGCTGCGCGTCAGGGTCCGGTTCGCCCTGTCGGAACCTATTTCCCGATAATGACCGGCGTTCTATACATTATCCCTTACTTTACTCATGGAGGGTTTGAGTTCAGTTTGGCCTGTCAGTGTTTGGTTGTGAAGGATTGAGGCTACTGTTGTAGTAAACTCCCTGGGGTGGAGAAGTGTGTGTGTGTGTGTGTGTGTGTGTGTGTGTGTGTGTGTGTGGAAAGCCAGGATGGCTGGGTGTATGTGTGTGTGGAGCCAGGATGGCTGGGTGTACAAGTTCTAGGGAAATGGTTAGTTACAGCCGCCTCGGTCATAATGGGGATAGTCATGGTTTCATGTAACTGAGGTTACAGCATAGCAGGCTTCTGTACAGAGATGCTGTCCTCACACACACACACTCACACACACACACACACTCACACGCACACACTCATACACACACACACACACACACACACGCACAAACACACAAACACACACCCACACACTCATACACACTCACACACACACAAACACAGACATACACACATAAATAAGCAAATTTAACAGTCTGCTTAATGTTCCCACTAGGTGTATGTACACACGCACCCCCCCCCCCACACACACACACACACACACACACACTCACGCACTCACGCACTCACTCACACACAAAATCCATCATAGATGCAAAATAATCTTCATGCTCTTATTTTAAACTCTTCAAAGTGCTGATGGAGTAAAAAAAATAGTTTTTCACTCTGCTATCCAAGCTCAGGATTAAGACACAGACACACAGACACACACAGACACAGACACACACACCCTCTTCCTGTGGAGGCAGTTCCATACCTCCAGCTTCCTGTGCCACAGTGACCTTCAGACACACACTCACACACACACACACAGCAAGATCATCCTGTTTGGGATAGGAGGACATCGCCAGAATAAAGCATATAAAGCACCACACACACACACACAGACACAGACACGCACACACACACACGATGACCCCAGGGGTTTAATGGCGCACCACACACACACACACACCCCTCACACACACACCCCTCACACCCCCCCCCCACACACACACACACACACTCCTTTCAGTGTTTCCTGCAGCGCTGGGCATCTGATGGCTGGTGTGTCGCCCCGCGATCTCTCTCTCTCACGCCCCTCAGCACGTTTAATCCAAACAGAACATTCACAATCATGAACACATAGGAGAAAACTAGCTACATTGTTATTATTTCCGCTTGGCGTCATTAGCACGCTGCTCAAATGTGTTTAAAACTCTTGCATTCAAGTCATCATCTCAATACCAATGTTTTCCAAGACTCTAAAGGGCCTGTCCCAAGGAGAAAAAGTATTACCTTGAAACTTAAACACACGTGGGGAAACTGAACAGTCCAACCAGTAGACTATGACAAGCTAGCCAACACGGCTAGGCCTACTATGTTTACAATATCTCCAGGCTAGCCAACACGGCTAGGCCTACTTTGTTTACAATATCTCCAGGCTAGCCAACACGGCTGGGGCCTACTTTGTTTACAATATTCCAGGCTTCAACAAGGCTAGGCCTACTTTGTTTACAATATCTCCAGGCTTCAACACGGCTAGGCCTACTTTGTTTACAATGTCTCCAGGCTTCAACGCGCTAGCTAGCCAACCACGGCTAGGCCTACTTTGTTTACAATCTCCCAGGCTTCAACACGGCTAGGCCTACTTTGTTTACAATGTCTCCAGGCTTCAACACGGCTAGGCCTACTCCAGGGGGTATTCCATCAACCTCAAGCTAATGACAACAGCTTTAACAGGAAATAGCCTGGCTTGAACGTGGACTTTCACTTGGGGCTGAAGCCGCTCCATTAACTCAAGTTAGCGGCATCTTGGCCAAGTTAGCGGCATTCAGCGAGGTTTAGTTCAGCTTCATCTCTGCTCGTTGCTTGCCCAGGTAGAAAAGTAGACCAAAACAGTAGATTGGCTTAAAAGACTATATATGTCGTGAAAAATTAAGACAATACTAGATGATTTCTGTTCGATAGGCAAGTTTCATCTACAGGATTTTCATCGAAGTCATCAAATCCTTTGGCTTGCATCAGATATGTCACTGAACAGCCTACCAAATGTGCATGACCCTTTATCAGCAGTAGACATATGTCTTTCATCAAAGATTATAACTAAAATGCCATCATCAAGGTGATAAACAATAGCCTTAATACGGCATGGGAAGCTTAACCTGCGAACCGCTAAAGAATGTAATTCCTTTCCTATACCGTCGCTGCACGCGTTACACCACCACCGAGCGTAAATGACTTAGAGTAGCACGATTCCTAGAACACACGATGTGAAGTTAAAACATTTTTTAATCGTGATAATCTTCATACATTCTTTTGAGTAGTAGAATGTGTAAATCCATGCTTGGTGCACTGTCGAAAAAAAAACATTTCTATAGGCCTGCTTCTATTTTGAAGTTGTAGGCTACAGGTGTGAGCACAGGTTGACAGAACCATCTTTTTTTTGGACTCGTTTTCCGACTGATTGTTTTTTTTTGCAGCACAACAATTTAGCTTGAAGGATTAACCTGCTACGAACGGGTTAGTTCTGTGGCATAAATTCCCATGGTTACCAAGCTGGGATTCACGTTAACCTCATTAATGGAGCGGACTTCTCACTAAAATTAGCGAGACTTATCGAAATAAGCCAGGTTTTGGCCTTTAAGCGAGGTTGATGGAATACCCCCAGGCTTCAACTAGAGGCACACACACACACACACACACACACACACACACACAAACAAACACACACACACACACACACTTACAAAATCAGGTTCTAGACACTGAGTTGGGATTGACTGTAGGTTCTAGACGCTGAGCTGTGATTGGCTGTAGGTTCACAGACACTGAGATCTGATTGGCTGAGTGTGGTTGTGCCTGAGGCCGGGACTTCGAGCTCTTGAGCTTGGAGCAGTGTGACCCTGTAGAGCCACCCCGTCCCCACAGAGCACCGCCCCCCCCCACCATCTCACTCCCTCCTCGCCCACGCCCGCCACTCAGCCCCTCCCCCCCCAGTTGCCGGGGGAGACCACCTCTGACCCGGACGTCCCCTCTGACCCCGCCCATCTCCGGCAGGTGAAGAGACGCGCTCCTGAGGTACCGCCCCCTACTGGGGACTGGAGCCGCTGCACCTGCTGTGTGTGTGAGAGTGTGTGTGTGTGTCTGTGTGTGTATATGTGTGTGTGTGTGTGTGTGTGCGTGTGTGTGTGTATATGTGTGTGTGTCTGCGTGTGTGTGTGTGTGTGTGTGTTCTACTGGGGACTGGAGACACTGCACCCTGCCTGCTGTGTGTGTGTGTGTGTGTGTGTTCTACTGGGGACTGGAGACACTGCACCCTGCCTGCTGTGTGTGTGTGTGTGTGTGTGTGTGTGTGTGTGTGTCTGTGTGTGTTCTACTGGGGACTGGAGACACTGCACCCTGCCTGCTGTGTGTGTGTGAGTGTGTGTGTGTGTTCAACTCACACTGCTGCTCTGTGTGTGTGTGTGTGTAGTGTGTGCAGTGCAGTGTGTGTGTGTGTGTGTGTGTGTGTGTGTGTGTAATGTGCAGTGTGTGCAGTGTGTGCAGTGCAGTGTGTGTGTGTGTGCAGTGTGCAGTGTGTGTGTGTAGTGTGTGCAACCCAGTGTGTGCAGTGTGTGTGTGTGTGTGCAGTGTGTGTGCAGTGTGTGTGTGTGTGTGTGCAGTGTGTGTGTGTGTGCAGTGTGTGTGTGTGTGTGTAGTGTGTAGTGTGTAGTGTTTGACTGTGGGGGTGTGTGGTGTGTATTGTAGTTTATTGGCCTTGAGTGTGTTAGCCTTGAGTGTGTGGTATTGTAGTCTCTTATTGTGAAGTGTGTGTGTGTGAAGTGTGTGTTATTATTGTAGTGTGTATAGTGTGTGTGTGTGTATGTACCAGTAATTGTGTTGTGTATTGTGTGTGTGTGTGTAATTATTGTGTGTGGGTGGTGTGTGTGTAGTAATTAGGTGTATTATTGTAATTGTGTGGCCAGTGTGTGTGAGAAATTATGTGAGGTATTATTGTCTGTGTAATTATTATTGTGTGTATTTGTGTGTATGTATTATTGTGTATTATTGAATTGTAGTGTAATTGAGTAATTGTGTTATTGTGTGTGTGTGTAGTGTGTGTGGGTGTGTGTGTGTAATTATTATTGTGTGTGTGTGTGTGGTGTGTGTGTGTGTAGTGTGTGGTGTAATTAATGTGTGTGTGTGTGTATTATTATTGCAGTGTGTGTGTGCTTAATTATTGTGTGTATTATTATTGTGTTGTTGTGTGTATTGGTATGTATTGTGGTGTATTATTATTGTAGTGTGTATTGTGTATTTAGTGAGTATGTGTATAGTGTTAGTGTGTTTGTGTAGAAATTATTAATTGTGTTGTGTATTATTATTGTATTGTAATGTGTGTAGTGTATTGTTAGTTATTATTGCATTGTGTGTGTGTATAATTGGTAGTGTAGTGTGTGTGTGTATGTGTTTTTTGTAAGTGTGTGTGTAGTGTTATTGTGTAGTTTGTGCGAATTGCAGTGTGTGTGTGTGTGTGTGGTATTGTGGAAGGTGTTATTGTGTATTGTAGTGTGTGTGTGTAGTGTGTGTATGTGAGTATTATTATTATTGTGTGTGAGGTATTATTATTATTGGTAGCAATTATTATTGGTGTGTAGTGTGTAGTGTGTGTGTGTGTGTGTGTGTGTGTGTGTAGTGTGTGTGTGTAGTGTGTGTGTAGTATAGTGTGTAGTGTGTGTGTATAGTGTGTGTGTGTGTATAATTATTGTAGTGTGTGTATAGTGTGTAATTAAGTGTGCCAATTATTGTGTGTGTGTATAGAATTATTATTATTGTGTAGTGTGTGTATGTAGTGTGTAGTGTGTGTGTGTATAGTGTGTGTAGTCTGAGATTAATGTGTCCTTTTATTCAGTCCTTATTGTCCTCCTCCGGGTCTCCCTCTCTCCCTCATCCCTCCCTCTCGTTGGAATTCCTCCCTCCTCCAAATTATATGCATATAATAATCCCCCTAAATAATCCTCCCCCTCCCTCCCTCCTCCCCCCCTCCCCTCCTCCCTCCCTCTCCCTCCCCCCCTATCCTCCCTCCCTCCTCCTGTCTCCTCCTCCTCCCCTCCCCGGTTCCTCCTCCTCCCATCTCTCCCCTCCCCCTCTCTCTCCTCCCTCCCTCCCTCCCTCCCTCCCTCCTCTCCCTCCTCCTCCCTCCTCCCCCCTCTCCCCCTCCTCCCCCTCCCTCCTCCCTCTCCTCCTCCCTTCCTCTTTCCTCCTCCTTTCCCTCCTCCCCTCCTCCCTCTCTCTCCTCCTTCCTCCTCCCCTCTCTCCCTCCTCCTTCCTCCCTCCCCTCCTCCCTCCCTCCTCCCTCCTCCCCTCCCCCTCCTCTTCCTCCTCCTCTCTCTTCCTCCCTCCAGCCTCCCTAGGGTCTCAAAGGCCCGGGTCACCAGGTCATGGGGTCAAGAGCTCCCTGGCCTCTGGAAGTGAGGTCATGTGATCCTGACTCCGCCCCCTCGGCTGTCCTCTCTGAGCTCTCGAACAATCACGCCTCCAGGAAACAGACACGCGCAGCCTTGGCAACCAAAGTGATGCGAAAACACAAGTGCAGCCTTGGCAACCAAAGTGATGCGAAAACACCTTTGACCTTTGACCTCTGAAGGGTCAAGGGTCACCACGCAGCAAGCAGTTTGCTCCAGTTGAGCAGCCTCTCTCTCTTCTCTTGCATTCGTATGGACTGTGTACATATTGAGTGTGTGTGTATACGGTGTGTGTGAGGAGTGTGGAGTGTGTGTGTGAGTGTATACATGTTCACAGACTGCTGTCTTTGGGGTTTGCTCAGGGGTGGGGTTTGCTTAGGGGGCGTGGTTTGTTTAGGGGGCGTGGTTTTGACTGAGAGAGCAGTGTGTGTGAATATATGAGTGTGTGTGTTTGTGTGTTTGTGAATATATGAGTGTGTGTGTGAATATATAAGAGAGAGAGAGTGTGTGTGTGTGTGTGTGTGTGTGTGTGAATATATAAGAGAGAGTGTGTGTGTGTGTGAATATATAACAGTGTGTCTGAATCTGTGAGAGTGTTTATGAATGCTAGTGAGTGTGTGTGAGTATGAATGTGTGACTGGATGTGTGAGTGTGTGTATGTGTTGTCCTCAGTAGTAAGCCGTGTGTGTGTATGTTACTAAAATGCCTTTATGATTGTAATCATTATGATGAAATGTAATTCCTGTAAGAAAGACAATGTACAGTCTAAATCTACAGTCTCTAAATGTCCCAGCGAGGTGTGTGTGTGTGTGTGTGTGTGAGAGGCAGCTGATAGATTCAGACATGCAGTGATGTTGTGCTAAAGCACTAGGACCTCACTCAGGCTGCACAAGTAATCCATTTCCAATCCATTGCAAGTAATTTGAACTAATGTAATTAGCTATTAACTAATGAATTAATCCAATTAGCTAATATCTAACTCATTAATGCAATTCCCAAATTGTGCAGCCCTAACACACACACACACACACACAGCTCCAAAACCAATCTCAATGAATCAATGATAAGCACTGATCACTGATCAATCTTTTCGTTCACAGAACTAACGGTGAATTTGTCATTAACAACCCCTGACCACTGCATCAGCTACTCAACCAATCAGCTTAATCTACGGATGAATGACACAGATCAATCTAGTCCACAGTATGGATTAAAGATAGTGATCAGTCTAATCACACACAGATCAATCTAGTCTATGGATCAAAGGTAGTGATCAGTCTAATCACACACAGATCAATCTAGTCTATGGATCAAAGATACTTATTGATCTAGTTGGATCTGTGGCACAGGTGTAGCTCTATCACATCTGGCTAAAACTAACAAAGGAAAAAGAAGAAGATAAAGATTTTCTACGATGTAAAATCCTCTTGCCAAATGTGATGTTGATTTTTATGTCTCTATTGGTAGCTTTGCCAGAGACTTTCTAATGAGGAGACACAGCACTCAAAAAATCCTCCATAGAAATGCATGGGGTTAGTTTGTAACAGTTGTCTACACATATCCTGCCCCTTCTGCGGCAAAACAATCGACATGTGAGTACACTGTGCCAATCATGTGTTGTTATCTCGCCGCTGGAGCAAGGTTGGTGTCGTGAAGCCTTGAGCATGTGCATTTCTGCCGAAATAGATGCTCAATAAGTGCCCAAAAAGCATTACGATATGGCCGCTGAGTGGAGGGACTTTCCTAAAAGGACTTTGGCTTTGATCAGCTCAGTGTGTTGGGTTTCTAACCCACTATAGCACCTCCCACTCCAACCCACTCTAACTCCTCCCACTCCTCCCACTATAGCCCCTCCCACTATAATCCACTCTAACTCCTCGACTCCCTGACTCTCAGGGCTGCACAGCAGGCGTTCATGCCGACAGTGTCAGTGTGTGTGTGTGAGTGTGAAATCAGGCAGTCATGCTGACAGTGTGTGTGAGTGTGTGAAATCTGTCACTGTGAATTCAGCATGAATACCTTGCACAGCTCACCCAGCCTTTCACACAGTCTCTTTGTAACACACCACTAGACACACACACACACACACACACACTCTCTCTCTCTCTCTCTCTCTTTATAGACGACAGAACATTTGAGGAATGATATGAATGTGCACACAATACTGTACTAGAGTACTCATTTCACTAGTGTGTGTATGTGTGGGGATGTGTGTTAGCTACATCACAAGTGTGAGTGTGTGTGTGTGTGTGTGGGGGGTTGAGTGTTAGCTACAATAGCTGCATCACGAGTGTGAGTGTGTGTGTGTGTGTGTGTGTGGGGGGGGGGTTGAGTGTTGGCTACAATAGCTGCATCACTATTGTGTATGTGTGCGTATGTGTGGGGTTGTGTGTGAGTGTGTGTGTGTGTGTGTGTGTGTGTGTGGGAGGGTTGTGTGCTACAATAGCCATGTCACTATACTAGCTCATAAATACGTTATACTAAGCAAGACTGCTTCACCTCAGGTTAATTTAGTGTCAACTGTGTTTACACTTGTGCAATGTCCACACACACACACACGTTTCTCTTTTGTCTGTGAAGCTTTGTAGCCTAGCGACACATATTTTGGTCACATGAGGACTTTGATGAGGCGCTGTAGACTTGCCTCTGACCGGTTCCACATCTGATCAGCCAATCAGCATGCTTCACCAGAGTGATGGTTGCCATAGAAGCATCAGTGTTACAGTATGTCCAAAACATAATCTCAATCTTAACCTCAGAACATCCTAATGTGGCTATTCTCTTCAGCGCTCATATCCGAACATAATCTCAATCTTAACCTCAGAACATCCTAATGTGGCTATTCTCTTCAGCGCTCATATCCGAACATAATCTCAATCTTAATCTCAGAACATCCTAATGTGGCTATTCTCTTCAGCGCTCATATCCGAACATAATCTCAAACTTAATCTCAGAACATCCTAATGTGGCTATTCTCTTCAGCGCTCATATCCGAACATAATCTCAATCTTAACCTCAGAACATCCTAATGATCTCTTTTGCTTCTTCCTCTCACTCTCACCTTCACAAAAGAAAGCCAAGATGTCAACATAAGAGATGTCACAACATAAGAGATGTCACTGCATAAGAGATGTCACTGCATAAGCATAAGATATGTCACAACATAAGAGATGTCAACATAAGATTTGTCACTGCATAAGATATGTCAACATAAGAGATGTCACTGCATAAGATATGTCACAACATAAGAGATGTCACTGTATAAGATTTGTCATTGTCATTGCATGCCATTAAAGCACTGGACAGGAGCAGTGTGAGTTCTGCATAGATGACGTCCTGTGTCCTGTTTGTGTATGAGTGAGTATGTTTGTGTGTGTGATTGTCAGCAGATTTGACATCAGTTCATTCTATGGCTTGCTTTTCCATGAAGAAATTATGACTGAAGCAGCCATCTAGACAAACAACAGATAGCTCAGCAGCTAACTCAGATGCTACTTATAAGTATAGTAAGTATATATACTCTTTGATCCCGTGAGGGAAATTTGGTCTCTGCATTTATCCCAATCCGGGCAGCCGTGGCCTACTGGTTAGCGCTTCGGACTTGTAACCGGAGGGTTGCCGGTTCGAACCCCGACCAGTAGGAACGGCTGAAGTGCTCTTTGAGCAAGGCACCTAACCCCTCACTGCTCCCCCCCTCGCTGTTGTTGCAGGCAGCTCACTGTGCCGGATTAGTGTGTGCTTCACCTCACTGTGTGTTCACTGTGTGCTGATTCCGTGCTAATTCACGGATTGGGATAAATGCAGAGACCAAATTTCCCCTCACGGGATCAAAAGAGTATATATTCTTCTACTTAATTAGTGAAAGACACTCAGCACAGGTGCTTACATTTATGTACAGAAACGTCCTACATGGAGTTATGAAAAATGTTAATGTTAATACCTTGGAGAATGTAAAATGAATTGGAAGTAAAATCAAGTCATTTTCATCTTTTTACCATGTTGCTAGGGATGGGCAGTATTTCTAATACATGTATTTCAAATACAAAATACTATTTTGTAATTGAAACACTTGAAGCGAAAACTATCATTAACTTGTTCAGAAAATTGAAATAGTCTGGCGAGGTGGTTGGCACATTCCCGGGATGGACCTGCTGCGTCTTCATCCATTGTTTCGTCCATGGTTTCGTCTCTTATCTAAATCTGACCATGGAGTTGACTTGGGCGGAAAGCTGAAGGTGATTGCTGATAGGCTGTCCCAATCAGTGGCGCCTGCACAATCCAATCACGTTTGAGGAAACAACAAATTGAGGGATTCCGAGATTTCTCTTTCTTCTTCCTTTTGTGTAGAAGTAGTAACGGGTACTCACGGTTACGGATAGAAGTAGTAACGGATAGAAGTAGTAACGGGTACTCACGGTTACGGATAGAAGTAGTAACGGATAGAAGTAGTAACGGGTACTCACGGTTACGGATAGAAGAAGTAACGGTTACTCACGGTTACGGATAGAAGTAGTAACGGGTACTCACGGTTACGGATAGAAATGTAGTGGAGTAAAGAGTACAATAATTGCCTCTCAAATGTACTTGAGTAAAGTCATGAGTACTCCTCAAAAATGATACTTGAGTAAAGTACAGATCCCTCAAAATTGTACTCAAGTACTGTACTCAAGTAAATGTACTCCGTTACTGTCCGGCTCTGGCCTTAGCACACTTAAATTCCTCTGTCAGACTAGATATTGGCAACTCTACAATGCCCTTCCCATACAAGGCTACACTGCTTAAGCAGCGTGGGACTCTGAGCCATTTTCTGACAATCTTTTGATAATTTTTTCCAACCTCTCTACCTTTGACAGAGGAACTTCATAAACTGTCAATGGCCACATTAGCCGAGGCAACAAACTAAACTGCAAACACCACAGCTTGAGCTTACCTGGCAGCCTTGACTTGTCATTTTTTCCAATACCTTGCCTAGTGACCTGTCTCAAGTCTTCAACCTGTGATTTATCACTAAGGCTTGCATCATACCACCTTCCCAGACTCTTCACTGGTTTCTCCAGAACTGTGGGAATCACCTCCTTATTTATAGCAAACTTCTTATCTATTACCTTCCCCTTAACAATTGAGAGACTCCTAGACTTACTTGGCTTCACCTTCATTCTGGCCCATTGCAGATTGCTATTTAACTTATCCAGCAACCTGTTGGTGCATGGAACGTTGACGCCAAGGTTGTCATGTCAGTCCATGAAAGCCCTAATCGGGTGGGAGGTATGGCCTCCCCTGCAACTTCTCCCCAACCACTACCCATTTTGAGGCCCTAATGATGACCTCCATTGCCATTGTAAAAGCAAGTGGGGAGATGGTACATCCGGCCATGATTCCTATCTCGAGTTGTTGCCACCCTGTGGTGTAATCAGCTGTAGTAAAACATAATTGAATATCCAGAAAGTATGCTTTTACTAGGCTTTTAATGCTACCTGGGATTCTGAAATAATCAGAGGCCTCCCACAACAGACTATGCGGCACAGACCCAAAAGCATTAGCCAAATCCAAGAACACAACGTGCAGGTCTCTCTTCTCACGCTTTGCTAATTGAATTTGGTGCCAAATCATGCTGGTATGCTCTAAGCACCCGGAGAAGCCAGGAATTCCAGCTTTTTGCACCGTGGTATCAATTAGTTTATAACTTTCAAGGTAATTTGTCAGTCTCTGTGCCACCACACTGAAGAAAACCTTCCCTTTAACATTCAGTAGACTAATTGGCCTAAATTGATTAATCTCCACTGTGTCCTTTTCTTTGGGAATAAATATTCCCCCAGCCCTCCGCCAAGCCTTGGGAATACTCTGCTTTTTCCAAACTATCTTCATTAATTGCCATAGAAATCTTAAAACATCTGGTGCACTCTTATACAACTGGTAGGGCACTCCATTAGGTCCCGGGGCTGAAGAGGCCCTTGCACGTTTTATTACTTCTTGCACCTCTTTCCACCTTGGTGGACTATCGTCGCATTGGCTACTTAATTCACCAATAGGTGGGATATCAGTAAGAAGTACTATCTCTCTGAACCTCTCCCTATCTTTGTGCACAGTGGCTAGTTTTCATCAAAATCGCTGTTTTTTTTCTAGAAATGGAGATTTAACGTCTTTCATAAAATATAAAGTGTTGCCTGTAAACTTCGGTAAACTTTCCGGGAAGTGATCAGCGAGACCTGGCGAGACTGCCACCTAGTGATAGACCCACAAAAATGGCCTGGTTTTGACCTGACGTGCATGTGTCACTGATTCGACCCAAAGCGGCAACAGAGTTATGATAAAATGTCCAGATTGTGCGTTTTCATGAGTTTTCGATCGTCATATATTTAATTTCCATTCATCACAGAGTTCCCAAAATCACATATAAGGTGTGTTAAGAGTGTCTAGTTTCGTAATTTTTTTTAAAAAAAAAAGCTAAAAACGAAATATTACGTTTTTGGTACTCAACGCATGGGAAGGAAAAACATAATATTACGTTTTTGGCACTCAATGAGTTAAAGCCCCTTATGTCCCTCAAACCAGATGCTATTTAAGTCCCTAGAGCTAACTCAGATGCTACATGTCCCTCTAACTCAGATGCTATTTAAGTCCCTAGAGCTAACTCAGATGCTACATGTCCCTCTAACTCAGATGCTACTTATGTCCCTAGAGCTAACTCAGATGCTACTTAAGTCCCTCTAACTCAGATGCCTACTTAAGTCCCTCTAACTCAGATGCTACTTATGCTAACTCAGATGCTACTTATGTCCCTCTTCCATTGAATGGTATCAGCTCAACTCTACTCGGTTATGGTACCAGCTTTTCCACTGCAAAAAAGTCCCCCCTTTAATGTAGCTGGGTGCCATAGCGACGCAGAAAGAAAACTAGCATGGTGTCATTAACGTGGGACACAGTAGGCCCAGTAACCACTCATTAACCTGGAATACTTTACGTCACCTTTTGGCATCGTCTCAGCTTGCTTGGAACCTCCACAGGCACCAGGTTCTGCTGATGGAACCAGAACAAGTGAGTTGAGCTGACACCATGCACTGGAAAAGGGACTAGTCAATCAATAGCTAGCACATATAGCTGCTAACTTGGCAGCTAGCTCAGATAGCTTTTAGCGGGAGCCTACCTATGTTTGGGTTCTATGTTCCCAGGGTTCTATGTTCCCAGTTCAGTTATCAGTTATCAATGGATATCAGTTATTAATGGATATCAGTTATCAATGGATATGCACTTATCAATGGATATCAGTTATCGATGGATACGCACTTATTAATGGATATAAGTTATTAATGGATATCAGTTATCAATGGATACCAGTTAAGTATTTGAGAGTTCAAGGCTTAAACCTGAGGGGGGACATAGAGATTCAGCCATTGACCCTCCGATTATGTAGAGAAAAAAAGGGACAAACATAAATGATCACATTCATCTGATCTGTCCTAAAGATCCGCTATAGCTGCCCGCCCCATAAGCAGGCCGTCAAAAAAAATGTGTCTCTGTAAAAGCAGCCTAGGCTATGAGATCTGCACACAAAAACAAGTGTTGCCAACCACTCAAAGGCAAAATAAAGTGTTCCAACCAATAACCAACGAGATGCACGTTTAAGAGAGTTTCAATTGCACAGGAGGGAGGGGGAGGGAGTAGCGAGCTAGCTCTGTTTTGTTTGAACATCAACAGAAGTGACGTTACCCTGCCATCGCTGATACAATACAACCTTTAAGTTTATAGTGTTTCATTAGTTAAGTTTATATCTTTTATTAAGTATTACTCAGGTTTCCTATTATACAATGTTTAAAAACACACACTGCAACCAATTATCGTCATGAGTTTAATGGTCTCTAAAAATAAAATCTTTTGGGTTCTGGGTCAAATCAAATAATTATATTTAAAATATACATAAAATACTGTTTTGTTTTCGTTAGATCTTCATTAGACTAAAACAAATAAGCAATGTGAATCTGAAATGTGTCTTTGTATGTAGACTGACAGGAAGGATGTTGTGGATTTGATGTGAAAAACTGTAGTCAAAGTAACACAAAGAGGATAGGACCCTGGGAACATAGAACCCTTTTTCATGTTCCCATTACCTACCATGTTAATCTGGGGAACATTGATGACCCCCCTTTTAACTATGCAGCTATCACAGATACAGTTAGGAACAACATTAATCATTCCCCTTTCTCTTGACCAATACGTTTGTTCTGACTGAAAATCATTCCCCTTTCTCTTGACCAATACATCTGTTCTGACTGTATATGACACTGCCACATGGCAAAAGGTTGTAAGACGATGTGGTAGAAGCATGGAATCAGAAAAAAAAGCATTTTCATCTTTTTTAACATTTTTATGAAATGTGGTGTCCAAAATGATTCATACCCTTTTTAAATAATCAGTGGAGACCTCTTTATTTGTCAACACAGCTTTCAAAATGGTTCTTATAATACCTACCAGGAAATGGTTCTTATGGTACCTACCAGGAACGACTGAGGCAGGAATGGTTCTTTGCCATCACTCTGGCCTTGTGCTCACTTTGTTTATGGATTGAGGTCTGGACTCTGGGCTAGGCCACTCTAACATGTTGATATTGTTCTCTGTTAACCATTTCTGGCCTTGTTTGGCTGAAACCCAACATTATACCAATATTTGCCATATCTGCCAGGGGTATGAATCCTTTTGTTCCTAACTGTAGCTGTAAACCCAGATTCTGAGCCTTTGCTGTTAACACTAGACCTGCCAGAAGACACACACACACACACACAGATTGGAGGTTCTTCACTGCCCGTGTTAAGTGTGGACAGCTGAATACCAATATTACATGTTGAGATGACCACTGCCAAAGGAAGTCATGTGTTCTGCTGATATCCAATTAAAATAAATAGAAAGAAAAAGAACCTGGACTTCTTTACCCCAACAGCATAGTCAGTACTGCACTTATTTACCCAACAGCATAGTCAGTACTGCACTTATTTACCACAACAGCATAGTCAGTAAAGGAAAGCATGACGCTAAATGAATCCTTTATTCATGACAGATTGACATGACTGAGCTCAATGACAATAGAAGTTGATTTACACACAAACATGGATATTTACAGCCCCCCCGACCCCAAGACTCCACACACACACACTGGTGTGTGTCACCACCTGGGGTTGACACGGTCCTGGTACTTGAGGTAGGGGTCGTTGAGGTACCAGTTCCTTCTCTTCCAGAAGCGCCCGGTCATCTTGTCCAGCAGGTGGCTCTGTGTCTTGTTGCAGAACACGTGCTCACGCAGCCTCTTCTTACGAGCCGGCAGCTTCTTCCACAGCTTCTTCTTGTAGCCCGCCTGGCCACACACAACGACACCGGGGTCACATATATGCATACACATATACAGCTACCAGTTTAACCTACTGGGGTCACATATATGCATACACATATACAGCTACCAGTTTAACCTACTGGGGGTCATAAACCGCGCTATATCGCCTGTTTAAGCCAGTTCTAAGGTGCAGGTTGCGCACTCTAAAGTTCTGATTAGATGCATTAATAAAGACTGCGGCGGTGAAAGCCAGAGTTCCAAACCGATTAAACGTATTTTCTATATGGACGACTAGGTCTATGCTATGTCCTACCTATGGTCCATGCTATGTCCTACATTGTTCAATTCATCCCATTGCATTTCATATTTTGCACATCAGCTATGCTGTCGCTCTTATGGCATGACCTTTTCGGAGTTCTGCATCGGGGATGCTTTATAGATCTATATATAAATAGATGGCTATGAACATTAAGCATTTTCTTGCATGAGCACAAGTCAATCAATACAACCGCTCCAATCTGCTGCTACTGGTCTCAGGTGGAGTCGAGCTGGGCAATATTCTGTGCAACGCGTCACTGGGTGCCACGATCCCAGAAGCCATTGCCCAGCGCGATTCTACAGTAAGTACAACAGTCAGAGTTTAGCAAAGCTAAAGAGAGTTATTTCACCGGGACAGGTTGGGGACGGCCATCTTAAGCAACAGGCTATAAACATTTCTGCAGTAGGCTATAAGTAGTATATCACAACTTCATAATCAGTATTGAGACGAAAGATCTCTAAATTAGGCTATTATTTTCTACATTTCTGGTTAATACGGACGAAACCAGAAACAGCAACTCACAAAATCACGTTTTTTCACGCATACGCATAGACGGGCTCTGCGCATACGAATCCTTTTGGCTAGACTTGTCTCAGCCAGACGTGGTGCAAAAGTATCTGTCAGGAAAACAACAGCTGAGACTCGTAGCAGCAGATTCCAGCAGTTGTACTGATTGACTTGTGCAAGAAAATGCTCAATGATCATAGCGATCTATATCATTATATTAAAATATTTCACAGATGTGCAACTTCTGAAGCATTAGTTCACATTTGGGTTTACAAATGCACAAATTTTGTGCATGTTCTCAGATTATGAAACACGGGTGTTCAAATGTGTTTTGCACCAACTGCACTGCAACGATTGTAGCAAAAGTGTCAAGTGCATGTTGTGATGCACAGGATAGGATTTGTTTACTTGTGATTCTGTGTTGGCGTAAGTGTTTACTTGTACTTGTCTCTCCCCACTCAAGACACAAGTTTATTTTTTTTCCATATACAGGTGTGTAAATGTGTTTTGCACCAAATATCTGATACTGTATGTAGCAAAATTGAGACCTCAAGGAAACATTTAATTTGCAATGTGTAGTGCGGGATTTGTGCACCTGTAACAAAGGATTTGTGAACCCGTAGCCCCCATTTTGTGTTTACAAGGTATAAAAAATTTGTACGACTTCAAATTTACTGTTGTGACTTTAGTGTATGCATTAAAAATCTGCAGTTACATGTAAGACAGGTTTAAGCGCTTGATTTGTTTTGTAGTGGAGCGTTCTATGGGTTGCCAGGTTGGTTCTATGGTTAGAGCACGCATTTGTAATATCGCTCGATGACGCAAATTTGACCGTGGGAAGCCAAAATCGTGATCGTGATTAAAATTTGATTAATTGCGCAGCCCTAGCTGGTCACGTTTGAGAGAGGAAGTGAATAAAAAACGTTTCCCATTCTGTTTCCCATTGTGATCGTGTAATGCGTAATGTTTCGCATGGACGTGTGCTGGTCACGTTTGAGAGAGGAAGTGAAAAGTCCGACTCACCTTCCTGCGCAGCCAGAGGCCGCAGTGTAGCCGCAGGAAGCGTTTGGGCACGGAGCGGCACGTCTTGCGCTTGCCGTACTTCAGGCTGTAATACGTCAGACTCCTGCTAGGGGGCGCCAGCACAGCAGGGAGGAGTGGGAGGACACTGCAGGAGAGCACAGGGAGTCAAATCAAATCAAGTCACATTTCTTTATAAACCACACTTAAACACAGTGCAACTGACCCAAGGTGAAATAAATAAATAAAAATACAAAAAATAATAGTAATGATAAAACTGAATATGATTGTAGATAAAAGAAGATACTAAAACTACTCCCGGGCCTAGAGCAAATTGTACAGTAAAGTTAAAGATGGCAGAAAAGAAATAGAAATACGATAAATACACAAACAAAGGGAACATTAATGGACATTAAAGGCATTAAAGGAAAATAGAGGGGTCTTTACATTTCATTTAAAGCTACTGATAGTGGGACAGGACTTCATTTCTATAGGGAGATTATTCCAGATTAATCTCTCTTCATTTCTATAGAGAGATTATTCCAGAATCACCTTTAGTTTTTAGAGTTACCACAGGTTACTCTATACAACCACAGGTGGCACTGCGGTAACTCTATATAAAACATATTGATCTCAATGGTGCATTTTGCCCATGATCAGGGAGGAAAATATAAAAGAAAGATTTGCTTAAGACGAGTCAAATTAGTGTTTTTAAAAAGAAGGGATCATGGAGTATACAGAAAAGAATATAAAAAAAAATCTTTGTATATTCCCACAAGGTGTTTTTGTGCTCTGAAAATGAGAACCAAAATGATTTTTCAGACTTGTGAGGTCTGCTGTTCAGACCCTGAAGGAATTTATTTTCTGTTCATTGCTTTTTGTGAGAGTGTTTCTACTTATCTCAGTAAGGAAAATAAATCAAGAGCCTATGTTGAGTACAAATATGTCTTCTGAAGGCCTAAACAGAGCCCAGCCAAAAACTCCAATAAAATTTGTATCAACTTTGAGGGACAGCTATGACCATGCAGGATCATCCAGACCAAACGTGATGATTTTGCTACATACTGTTCCTATTTATGTACCAGCATGCAACATTTGAGCCTCCTAAATGGTTTAGTTCTTGCATTATGGGCTTGTGAACTTTGACAAAAAAAAGAGGCCAAACAAAATCGACGCCCCCTGTAAAACTGGCTGTATCTCGGAAAGTATTGATCTTACGTAAAAGTAATTTTACAGTGTGTCTCCTGGGTAATATAGGTACACCTAGTCATTTTTTCAGAATTTTTTGAGACCTAAGTGCGTGGGCCCTGGTTGAATTGATGTGGAATGACCCTTAAGTAGAGCAGATTCAGTGCTATGAAGTGTAAATAAGAGGTAACCTGAGAGAGAACAACTTTTTCCAGGATCTTTGAAACAAAAGGTAATTTGGAAATAGGCCTATAGTTTTTCAGCTCACTGTAATCAATTGCATGCTTAAAACTGGAGGGGACCACTGCAGTAGATGGCCAAAAGATGTTAAAGACTTCCTTAAACATGTGTAAAGGTAAAACATCTGAGTGGCAAGAGGAGAATTTCATATGATAGGACATGACCATCTCCATGACAGCACACATCACTGTATCCAACACTCAAGGGCACAGCCCAGAGATGATCCAACACATACACACAGAATATATGGTAATGCCAATTCTATGACTGGAACAATGACAAAGTTGGCAACCTTGAGAAAATGAAAAAAAGTTGCCCTGTGAAGAGAAGGTTGACGCGCTGTGGCTCATTCAAACTTACATGCGCACAAATGTCAGGCTCAGATACCCAAATAAGTAAACACAGGTGGTCTTACCGGCGCAGCAGACCTCCCTGCGGAATCTGCGAGGACGCGGTCGATACGCCGCCTGCTGCAGGGATCCGCGCGGGCCTCTGAAGGGGTCCGCGTGAGAGGTCAGACAAGAGACGAGTTTGAGGTGTCGCGTGAGCTCTCAATAACCCGGAGACACGGCAGCTTCTCATGCGCGTGGACAGCGGCCTGACCAGTGCTGAATACCAGAACATTAATGTTAACACACAACAAGTCACAATGCGCCACCCGACACAAGCATTCTGATCCTGGCAGAAACCACCGTGTTTGCGTGCTAGCATAAGGGATGCCAAGTGCTTGCTGTCAACTTCGCTAGCACTACGTCGTTAGCCTTAACGTTAGCTAAGGCTGACGACCGTTAGCTTCATAAAATGAAATGTTACTACGGTCTTGATACATAAGTTAATAACTGCAAGTTGAAAACTGACAATGCACTTTACTTTGCATGAAATAACAACAGAATGATGTTTGAAACTTGAACGTGAACACGTCCTAAACGTTTCAATGTAACACATACCAGGGAAACATCTCGCCATGGTGGCCGCCATCTTGAGTGTCATGAAATCGTACTACGGCATATCATTAGGACAAACAGAGTTTTGCACTAGTATCTCGAATCTGTCTAGTACAGACGCTAAACATTAGTCTATGCTGTGCTAAACTGATTTGTTCCGAGGCGAGAACAAAACTTAGATTGTGAGAAAGCATAATGAAAAGTTTACACAAATGAAATTCTCAAAACACTAAATTATATATTTCTACTGGCAACACCAGTAAGTTATAATACCTACAGATGTGTGCAGTCCAGCACTGATATTCTCTTGTAAACAGTTTTAGAGTGTAAAAAGACTAGAGCAGTGTTTCTCAAAGTGTGGTCCAGGGACCACTGGTGGTCCGCAAGCTATCCCAAGTGGTTCGGGAGCAGACGTGGTAAAATATAATATTGATGAGTTGTTTGCAATACTGAACCAACTTGTATGTAAATCCAAACAGTTGCAACACTGTCTATGTAAGATATGCCAGTTTAAATCATATGAATCTTCTGACATAATAAGCAAAGTGCAAAGACAATAAGCAAGGTGGTTCAGTGAGTAGGCCTTTCTTTGCGTTTCTTTTTTATTGGTTAAGTGGTCCGTCGTCTGAAAAAGTTTGAGAAACACTGGACTAGAGGGATGTCTTCTCAGGAAAAGAGGTGTCTCGTTCTCTGTCTGTCGACACGTGTTGATTGGCTTATATGAATAATCACTTAAATGACATACGCAAAGACATCAACACATGATAGTGCAATTTTATTTGATTTGATTCCAGCATCTTCTCTGGAATGACTATATTTTCTTTAAAACATACCTCTTTCAAATAATGTTACATTTCTTGAATAGAAAGGATTTTTTGGGAAGCAACACTTTAAATACATAAAATAGTGAAACACATAAGGCACAGTACCAGGGAGACAGAGTAAAAAAAAAATATATATACTTTGAGGCCCCAAAACAGACGATCTGCCTGGAGCGTACCCAAGCATGGTGAGGCATCGGCATGGCTTTGCGTTAAAGCCCAGTGCAAAACTGCAACAATCAAACAAAATAAGAAAGGGGACAAGTAACAGCTAGCACAGACATCCATACAAAGCAACCGCTAGCACAGACATCCATACAAAGCAATCCTCAAATGTCGATCAGCTATCAGGACAATCTGCCGTCAGACAGAGATAAAACACATTTGACAAGGTCAAGGAGATGGAATGCTCCTGCAGTTTTGTGTAACAGACAGAGACATTTGTTCATACAAATGATGTGTGATGTAACAGGGCCCAGGTGTGTGTGTGTGTGTGTGTGTGTGTGTGAGGTGTGTGTGTGTGTGTTTCTGTATCAGTCACTGGTAGAGTAGAGGAGATAAAGCTCTGGTGCAGAGGTCATGATGTGGGTTCAGTCGGCATAGACAGGTTCAGGGGTCACCAGCCGGCATAGAGGGGTTCAGGGGTCACCAGCCGGCGTAGACGGGCTCGGCGTCGCAGGGCAGGCCGTAGAAGCGTCCAGCAGGGCGCTCCTTCCTGAGCAGCGGCGCACGTGACAGAGACAGCTCCCCGTCCACCTCGCGTCTCCGCCGCAACACCAGCAGGACGATAAACAGCAGAGCCACTGGACACACACACACACACACACACACACACACACACACACACACACACACACACACACATATATATATATATATATATATATATATATATATATATATATTTACACATGCACACAAATACACACACATACACACACACCCAAATGCATGACAATACACACATACATATACACACACACATATACAAATTATATTATGTGTGTTATTATTTTTCTACCCATATTATTTATACTATAGTATTTCTGTTATTGTATTATTGGTACACACACACACACACACACACACACACACACACACACACACACACACACACCTCCTCCTCCGATGACCAGCAGTGCGATGGTGACGGGGGCCAGTTCGCAAGTCTCGCCCACCTTCCGGAAGAACGTCTCCATGCAGTACCCAGGAGCTGTGCTGCCCTCGGGGCAGAAGGCGTCCGCTGGACACTGGATGGGGCTCACATCTGGGCTCTAGAGGAGAGGAGGAGGAGGAGGAGGAGGAGAAGAGGAGGAGGAGAAGAGGGGGAGGAGAAGAGGAGAGAGGGGGAGGAGGAGGATGAGAGGGGGAGAGAGAGGAGGAGGAGAAGAGGAGAGGAGGAGAGAGAAGAGGGGGAGGAGGAGGAGATAAAGAAGGTGGTCAAATGACCCCTGCTCACCTCTTAGTAATGAGATTGTCTGTGTGTGTGTGTGTGTAAGGGTGTGTGTGTGTGTGTGTGTACTCACCGGGCAGTAGTGGTTTTCTGGGCAGACGTCACAGCTCGCTTGACCCCAACGGATTTGATAGAAGCCACTGCTGCAGATCTGACACAGGAGCTGGACAGGATCCTTGTGCATGCCTACACACACACACACACACACACACACACACACACACACACACACACACACACAAACAGTTATTGTGTATTATTATACAGTTGTTTGGTACCACCTACTGGTTGTTTCTTGAACTGCAGATGAGGCACATCTAGTATTCTGAGTTCAAATGTACTGAAACTGAAATTGATCAAGTCAAATGTATTTATATAGCGCATCATACACAGAGATCATTCAATGTGCTTTACATAAACAAAAGTAAACGGTAAATAGAAAGGCAATAGTCAAATAATAATTTACAAGGTAAAGATAATTAAATGAAAGATAATTTAATAATTAAAAACAGGAAACATCAAACAATCATTTAAAGGAAACAATCATTTAAAAATAAAGAATGATTAAAAAGACAAAATAAAAGACACAAGGTAGAATAATTTACAGGCAGATTCAGAGTTTGTAACTCAGTGCAGTTAGCAGAAGGCATCTGAGAACAGTTTGGTCTTTACTCTCACCAAAAATGCAACCTAGGGTCTACACATAAACTCAAGCATTTAGAACATTGTTTGTGTACACAGAGTTTACTAAAAAGAAAGGTTTCGGACAACTCACTCCTTGACTGGCAAGATGGCGGTGAGTAGAAAAACCAAGTGAGTTGTTCAAAACCTTTCTTTTAGTAAACTCTGTGTACACAAACAATGTTCTCAATGCTTGAGTTTATGTGTAGAGACACTGGTGATACTTTGATCAAAGTTTCATGTTGTGTCGAGCCTTCTTAGTGTTTTAAAAATAGTAATGATGCGATCATGCATCAAAATAGTAGTACCCCTAAGACTCCCATTCAAAAGGCCATTTGACCTGAAAACGACAATACAGTCAAGCTTAAAAGTGGTGCTTCTGACATAATTATGCTTTTAAACGAAAGTTTGACTGGGGTAAATTCACAAAAAGACCCTACTGTTGGTTGCATTTTGGCGAGAGTTACACTTTAAGTCTAGATTTAGAACTGGCTACAGTTGGGGCTTTTTTGATGTCTTCCAAAAGTTGGAATAACCCCTGAGTTATTCTCACATTACCCTAGCCTTTACATTACCCTAGCCTGGGCATTCCCACATTACCCTAGCCTGGAAGCCAGCCAGAGTCGGGATATTTGGTCTGGACTTGTTCCATTGAGAAATAACTATGCCTAAACCAGAGCCACTCCCCCCAGCTGCACCAATCAAATGATCTGGGCGGGCTTGATACGATGATGATTAGCAATGCTGCCTAGTTGATCATTTCACCTGTGCGTGCTTTGGTTGATTTTGTTTGGCCTACAAAAAAAGCATTGTTTTGGCTCTTTGCCCTACAGGATTCACAGTTGGCTATTTTCTTGATCTGATTGGTTAGGTCTATCCAATTGAGTGCAGAGGCATTTTTCCCCTGTATCGGTTGAAACACACCTCATGATCATGTCCCAATCATGCAGTATCAGACTCAAATTTTTAATAGAATTGAATATGGCTATGTCAGGCTAATGTTACCCTATTCGTCAAGCCATTAGATGTTCTTAAGTTAGCCCATTCCTCTAGCCCTTAGATATTATTATATTAGTCCAATCCTCAATCTTTTAGTTATTCTTCTCCAGTAACCTTTTTCTGTTTTCAAACTTCTCTTGAGCTAGCAGGGGTGATAGTGCTGTGTGATCATTGGTGATTTGGTTACCTGGGCGACAGGGCGTGCAGTCCCTGGCTGCAGTTTGGAGAGCTTCAGTTCCAGCAGGACACACGTGGCATTGGGCACAGCTAGAGGAGCTAACATTACACATAACCAGTTAGCTAGAGGAGCTAACGTCACACACAACCAGTTAGCTAGAGGAGCTAACGTCACACACAACCAGTTAGCTAGAGGAGCTAACGTCACACATAACCAGTTAGCTAGAGGAGCTAACATCACACACAACCAGTTAGCTAGAGGAGCTAACGTCACACATAACCAGTTAGCTAGAGGAGCTAACATCACACATATACAGTTAGCTAGAGGAGCTAACGTCACACACAACCAGTTAGCTAGAGGAGCTACACAGACCCAGTTAGTGTGTGTCACTGTGTGTGTTTGTGTGTGTGTCAGTTCCAGCAGGACACACATGGCACTGGGCACAACTAGAGTAGTCTGAGCGAATTAGCCTAGAAAAGGGTCAAAGGTGGAAGTAAATACAGCAAAAGCATATTTGGTATCATTTGAATCGTAATTTTCTGTAGATGAAGAATTTCTGGTGCCTACAGCGCAGATTTGTACCGGAAAAAAATATATAGGGCTTTGAATAGAGCATGGCACAATGAATTTTGGGCCAAAAACATATGTTAGTACATTTTGATATTAGCTGATATCTCTTAAACCAATTGAAAGATATTCATCAAACTTGGTCTACTTACCCACTATAAGTTGTCAAAGAGCTGGCAAGACAATTTAGGTCTTGAGGTCAAAGGTCAAGGTTACAAGGGTGTCACACAAATAACTCAAATGCAGTATCTGGTTCATATCTCCAAAGCAGACTGATCTTCTTCATTAACTCTAGTACATTTATTGTATATACAACTTAGATGAACTTAGGGACTCAGGACCATGGGGGTCAAAGGTTAAGGTCAGTTTCATCCCCTGACATACAAGGTTATACGGTGGAGACATGCTAATCAACATGCCATGTTTAATTCAATGACTGTAAATATAGTCATTTTGTATGTTAACTTATGTTTATTTAACATAGACTTGGTTGTTTTTGACATGGGGAGTCCCTATCTACAGCACAATGAGTTTAATATCCCTCCTTTGTACTGGGGGTGCTTAGGCAAATGTGCTTAGCAGTAAATAACAGTGAAATACTACCACTAGCATAGTCATGACCTGACTAATATCTCTTACACTATTGCCCTTGCAGTCCTTTCCACAGTACAAGCAGTGCTACTTCCAGCGGTAAGTAACTCATACAATTTACCTTCCAGAGGTAAATTGTATGAGTTACAAGCCACATTATAATTTCTTACAAAGCACATTAAGGGACACAAAGTATTAGGATAGCAGTTCATTTTCTAAATTTTGTTTCTGAAAGATGAGACTGTTGTAAGAAGCAATATTTTCCCCTGGGATGAATATCAGTATTTAGTTGTGCTCAGTACTGTCTTGATTCATTATTTTCCATTTCACTGCAATGGATGATGAGACAGCACTTGAAGAGGAACCTGGCATATGCGCAGATCTTTGCGTTATCTGCCAATGTGGAGGTGAGCTGTCATCTAGTAGCACTGGCTTGCAAAAGCTGATTTACTATAGCATTGCTATAGGCACCAACACATTTTTAAAGGGGTGGTTCAGGATTTTAGACAAAGGACCTCATTTCCAAGTTAGCATGTGTGATATTTATCAGTGGAGACCGCTTTCAACACGTTTCATCCAGTCCTTCTAGTTGCAGAGTTCGCAGGTGCTAAGCTAGCGCAAGTCATCAGTATGTGTTAGCCTGCCGCTAAAAACAGTCTTACCCACTCCACAGTACACCCAGGCAAATACATTGTAACGGCAGACAAATAAATTATAACAGCAGATTGTCGATGTAAATGTCTGTGTTGATAGTTTTATTTCTAACATTATTCTATCCTTGCATTTCAATGATTGCATAACATTTTGAGGGACTAGTTTCTTAGCAGTGGTTAGTAGTACTGCGCCGAAAAGTAAACAGAGAAGCGCACTCCAATCAGGATACTGTCGTGGAAAACGTCTACCCTGGAAATCAGAGTTCTCGCCAGAGCACAATGGAATGAGCAATGATGCACGTTACTATTACCCCTTGCATCCCGGGGAACCAATCAAATCGGCGTATCTGATATATGCGGGCCAGAGGCGAGCTAAACTGATGACGACAGCGCTGCAACGTTGGAGGTCAGTAAACATTGGTCATAGTGTTATCCAATTGTGTCGAAGTCCAGAATCATTCAGAGTAAACATTGGTCTAGTGTTATCCAATTGCGTGGAGTGAGATTTTCAAATGCATGCTTGGTGCCGCCCCTCGAGTTGAACCATTACATTGTTCGTGGCCAGACCCTTAATCTTTCTAGATTACCAGTGTCTGGATTTTCCAGGCTAGAAAATGTCCACTTCCAAATTCAATTGTCCAATTAACAATTACCACTTGACTATTTAGTAATTTAGCATTCTGGAACAAGGTGTCCGAAGGAGACAATGTAGATAGAAGATTTTCCGAAGACTGTTGATCTTTATTCACCGTATTGCAATGATTGTACAGCCCAACCATCAAAGCAATAGGGAGGAGATAGGGATATTTTATACTCCTCAGCTCTTGAGAATTGCCACCCTCTCACGCCATCTCCATCAACACCCTTCACCAATCAGTACCAAGCAGGGTCGCTTACATTGGTGGAAACCATCTTCCTATCATGCATAAAACTATATGCAAACCTATGTAATGCATAGGTAACATATGTAAAATAGTGTAACCCTAAGTTTTTCTGGTTCCTTCCAGTTTGGTGGCCTTCTTATCTTATTCTCTTCCTAGCTGGACAGGCCCCAACTCATAAGGCACAGTGGCCTCCTCATCCCTGTCCTGTCCAGTCCTCACCAGCTTGATAACACCCCCTCTCCCTTAACCATGTAAGGAGGAGATCCTCTCATCCTGGTACCCCCAGTACTTTTCCACTCACCCCACTCCTCTGACAGTTGGTCTAGCCCCCTTGGGGTTCAATAAAGTATCTATCTATCTATCTATCTATCTATCTATCTAGCCTACACAAGATACAATGACCTCACACTGCTCACAACAAATGCAGTGGCATCAAGACTTATGACACTAATGACTACATTCTTCTAAAACATGAAATCCCATGCAATAGTATAAACCTTTATGAAATCCATGATTACATCCCTTCACATCCTGAAAACCCACCATAATACATAGTAGAATAATATCAGTCCACTGCTGCTGTTGCTTATATGCCTA
>NC_063189.1:685484-689980 GCF_017589495.1 Alosa alosa
AAACATATCGGAAGTGTTTAACTATCACTACTAACTAAAGACAGTGCTGCCCCGTGCACACAGGTGAAAGGATGAAGAAGAGAGTCGGTCGGGGGGGAGCCCGGACGGCACCGGGGGTTGTCACACACGGCACGGGGTTATTACGCATCACTGCACGGTGGTTTTGCACAGAGACTTGACCCTCTTTAGTTCCCGGTGTTTGTGTGGGAAATGTCACATCACCGCGATGCTAGCAGTCATGCGCGACTCCGTCTCCTCGGAGTTCGCTGGTATTTTGAGGAAATTTGGCACTGCAGCAGACACATACACAACACCGTGGAGGCGGGGATACGATAACGTCCACACACCCTTGCGCTGACGTTCACATAAAGTTAGACTTAATCTTATGTGGCCTTTATATTTTGACCGAGTTTCTGAGTTCAGTCACGAGAGCTATGTTCATCTCCTTAGCTTAATTAATCGGCAGCACGTTCAGGTATGAGGCGAGCTGAAACGACACATTCCCTTCGCACACACACACAGACTGGTAGCCTACTGCTTCCACCGGGATCAAACAGGGTCGTCTGAAGCCACGTTTTAGATAGATAGATAGATAGATACTATTGATCCATAGGGGAAATTCAAGGATTTTAAGTAGCCAAGCACCTGATACATTAAAAAATCGCATCTTGTGAATATCTGTAGAGGTGCCGTTTCTCGCTAACACACCGCGTCCAGCTCTGCTCTTCGCTCCCCACCACTATACTCACCGACCAGGCAGGTAGCGGCCAGGAACACCGGGAAGCCTCTGACTTCAATCATTCCCCCGCGCGACTAGTCCCGGAGCTCAGTTCCGTTCAGTGACCCGAGAGGACAGTCTGCACGTTCATCGTTAGGGGCTGCGGGGTGGTCAGGACTGACGATCAGCACGGGAGCTCTTGCGCTGCCACGGGCTCTCCCCGGAGTTTCGGCTCTTGACTCGCGAGCTCATTGCTGTCATATGACAAAACATTCCCATCATGTGATTGTACTTAACCACGCGTGCGGCCCCGCCACTGGCCCCTAGATGGCAGCAGCGCTTCTGAGAACTTTCACTGGAGGCGAACCTTTTTTATTTATTTTTTTATTTACTTATACATTTCATTGTAGTCAAATACAACACAAAATAGACAGAACAAAGACATACAATATTACATCAAATACACAACATACAGGGTACAGTCACAGATACATTAAACCCAGAGACGGATGAGCAGGTGTGAAAAAAACACAAGACGCATTAATAACCCTTTGATAATATAACCCTATAATAACCCTTTGATAATATAACCCTATAATAACCCTTTGATAATATAACCCTATAATAACCCTTTGAGGTCACATCTGACTCATACAGAATCAGAGTTCTCATGGCCTTAGTATTTTTGAGTACCTAATTGAATCAATGTAATGTCTAAAAACAGAAAAAATGGTTTAGAACCACTGAATTTGCTCCTATGGATGTGGTATTTAGCATATAGAAATAAAAGATTTATAATGAAGTGTTTACCTTCATATTCAGCTTAAAGTCAAACATACCAAAAAAACATCAGCAAAACAAAATGAAAATCTGGGATTAATACTGTGTGAATGAACTTTAGGAATTCTGACCAGAATTTCACTGTGTGGGTACAACTCAAAAAGATGGCTGTACGTTTTCATCAGTGCTATTACAAAATGAGCAGCTGGACTCAATATCCTGCTTGTATCTTTTAAGGAAGGATTTTGCTGGATAAAACCTGTGTATTAGTTTAAATTAAATCTCTCTCACTTTATTAGTGACGATGTATTTGAAAGGCAAGGACCACACTTTCTTCCAAGGAATATTCTCTACTATACCATTCCAGTATGGAATAACATAGGGAATAGTAACAATGTCAGTCTGGAACACTGGAGGCGAACCACGTACCCTTCAGTGGGCTACATCACATCACTCATTCTAACATCCTCGAATCAAACACCAACTGGTATCCACATATAAACCCACTTTACACACACACACACTCACACACACACATACACACACAATCACATGCACGTATGCCTACACCAAGCACACACACACTCACTTCTCTCTCAAGTTCAATGAAGGTTTATTCGTCCAGCACTCTGGTACAGCAGATCTTTATTCTGCCCCTGTGGAGGGCTGCTCCATGCTGTCAGGGTGTGTGTGTGTGTGTGATGTGTGTCTGTGTCTGTGTCTGTGTGTGTGTGTGTGTGTGATTGTGGTTGTGTGTGTGTCTGTGTCTGTGTGTGTGCAGGGGCGGACTGGGACCAAAAGCCTATTCTGGCATATTTGGCCCAAGCGCCCCTCAAATCGGTCGGGCACACCTAATTAAATACAAAATATTTGCATTACCCTCCTTAACTATGCACTTATGTTGAACTGTCATGGAGCACTGAAAGTGATGTAGGCCTCATTGGTTATTTCTCTGACTGATCAGAGGTAGCCATGGAGCACATGATCTCCATATTCAAGTAGGCTAACAAGCAATTATCAAAGAGAGTTTCGCCTTTGACCAAAGTATCATTTCAACATTATACCAAGCATTTAAGCCGGGCGGTCATATATAGTTTTAGTCATTTTTTTTTTTTTCTTCTTTTTCAAATTTTTTTTTTTGTCCAAATTTCCGTCGATTCGGGACACTAAAAGGCGGGGCAGATCTAAACTTGGTGGACATGTAACCCCATATGGATAGCATGGAACCATCGTTTTCGTTTTTGATCTGTAGCCCAGCTGAATTGGACCCCCGAAAGGAGGGTAGGGCGACACAGTTTTCTGTGAATATCTCGAGAACCGTAGGGTTTAGGAGGACCATTTTTGTTTGTATGTTGATCTCAAGGTCCCATGTCAACCCATTCCATAACCACTCATTTCATGTATGGCGCCACCTAGTTAAACACAAAAAGTAAAAATGAGGTGTTGTAATCGCAGGGTATCTGTGACCTAAACATAGTCAAAACTGCACGAAATTGGAAGTGCAGGATCATTATGACACCTCTGAATGCACGCCAAGTTTCCTGTGGAATTCGTCTATGGGGCCACACAATAGAATTAATTTATGTTACTATACACCAACTGGCCTGTAGGTGGCGGAGACAGTTTTCTGTGAATATCTCGAGAACCGTAGGGCCTAGGAGGTCCACCTTTTTTGTGTGTTGGTCTTAAGGGGCATGTCAACCCATCCCATTACCACTTATTTCATGTAAAAAATTCAAAACATTAGGTGTTTTCATCACAATATCTCTGGCTGACATGGTCAAAACTGCACGAAAATAAAAGTGTAGGATCATTATGACACCCTCCGAATGCATGCCAAGTTTTGTGAACTTTCGCTCATGGGGGGGCCTACACAAAATAATTTATGTGTACATTTAGTGACCGTGACACCAACAAGAATTCCCGACATCGAAAGACCGGGTACATGAAACTTGGTGGGCATGTAACCCCACATGGATAGCATGGAACCATCGTTTTTCGTTTTGATCTGTAGCCCCCCCGCTGGACTGGACCCCCCGAAAGGAGGGTAGGGCAGACACAGTTTTCTGTGAATATCTTGAGAACCGTAGGGCCTAGGATGACCAATTTTTTCCAGAGGTTTGCCTCCAGGGATCATGTTAACCCATTCCATGTGCACACATGTGCATAAACAGATACACACGCACACACATACATTCACAGTAATCATAAGTATGACACATACTCACACAGTAGACATATGTACATGCATGCACATGCACAAACACACATACGCAGGCAAACACACAAGCACGCACACACACACTTACACACACCCACACACATAAACATAAATGTGTACACGACACATGCACACAATTCAAGAATTTTAGAATCATATAGGCCTTTCAGCATGATTTATTTTTGTGGAAAAATGTGCTGGATCAAGGGCGGTCATACTGCATCACTTCCGTGGCGCATCTAGTTCAATAGGCTACAATTGACAGCAGCACCAAACATTACTGAAGCCTATGTGTAAAGAGTTAAATTACCTGGTGATTGTCTTAGACATTAATGTAATTTATACCAGTTATCACTGTAGGACAACTGAAACAACACGAAATAAACAGGGCTGTTGCTGGAAATATTTTATTCCTGTAGGCTATACTACATTGCAGGTACATTTTGGAACATTATAGCTACATTAACTAATTATCTTTAATGCCTTCCAGTAGCCCGTCGATAGGTTACTGTATATTAGTTGGCTTGTGCATGAATATGACTTGATGTTTTGTAGCCTACATTTCCGTCAGTCTACAGTCTTTTAGCCCATCTTTACCATGATAACCCTTCCAAGATAGAACCCTTTTAAATGCTGCTTTGAGACCAACCACCACTCATGCCATCGATGTTGAATTTTGGGCGCCTGACGGAAACTGATCAATCTGACCAACAATTACATCGATTTGACACTCTTTTGCTGTCCGGTTTGCAAATCATTCATTTAGAACATTTGGGT
>NC_063189.1:690480-775480 GCF_017589495.1 Alosa alosa
TTGAAGCACACACAATAATTCACACTCTCTTCTCAAGTTCAATGAAGGTTTATTCGCCCAGCACTCTGGTACAGCAGATCTTTATTCTGCCCCTGTGGAGGGCTGCTCCATGCTGTCAGGGTGTGTGTGTGTGTGTGATGTGTGTGTGTGTCTGTGTCTGTGTGTGTGTGTGTGTGTGATGTGTGTGTGTGTCTGTGTCTGTGTGTGTGCAGGGGCGGACTGGGACCAAAAGTCGGCCCTGGCATATTTGGCCCAAGCGGCCCTCAAATCGGTCGGGCACACCTAATTAAATACAAAATATTTGCATTACCCTCCTTAACTATGCACTTATGTTGAACTGTCATGGAGCACTGAAAGTGATGTAGGCCTCATTGGTTATTTCTCTGACTGATCAGAGGTAGCCATGGAGCACATGATCTCCATATTCAAGTAGGCTAACAAGCAATTATCAAAGAAGAGTTTCTGCTTGAATTCAAAGTATCATTTCAATTATTATGACCGCACAAGCAGCCGGGCGGTCATATAGGTTTAGTCAGATTTTTTTTTTTTTCTTTTTCAAATTTTTTTTTCTTTGTCCAAATTTCCGCCAAGGATTCCCTGACACTAAAAGACCGGGTAGACTAAACTTGGTGGGCATGTAACCCCATATGGATAGCATGGAACCATCGTTTTTCGTTTTGATGTGTAGCCCCCCATGGACTGCACCTAAAAGGAGGGTAGGGCAGACACAGTTTTCTGTGAATATCTCGAGAACCGTGAGGGTTTAGGAGGACCATTTGTTTTGTATGTTGATCTCAAGGTCCCATGTCAACCCATTCCATAACCACTCATTTCATGTATAGCCACCTAGTTAAAACACAAAAAGTAAAAAATGAGGTGTTGTAATCGCAGGTATCTGTGACCTAACATAGTCAAACTGCACGAAATTGGAAGTGTAGGATCATTATGACACCTTCTGAATGCACGCCAAGTTTCGTGGAATTCGCTCATGGGGGGCCACACAATAAATTAATTTATGTTACTATACACCAACTGGCCTGTAGGTGGCCGGAGACAGTTTTCTGTGAATATCTCGAGAACCGTAGGGCCTAGGAGGTCCACCTTTTTTTTTGTGTGTTGGTCTTAAGGGGCATGTCAACCCATCCCATTACCACTTATTTCATGTAAAAAATTCAAAACATTAGGTGTTTTCTATCACAATATCTCTGGCTGACATGGTCAAAACTGCACGAAAATAAAAGTGTAGGATCATTATGACACCCTCCGAATGCATGCCTAAGTTTTGTGAACTTTCGCTCATGGGGGGCCTTACAATAAAATAATTTATGTGTACATTTAGTGACCAGACACCAACAAGAATTCCCCGACACTGAAAGACCGGGTACATGAAACTTGGTGGGCATGTAACCCCACATGGATAGCATGGAACCATCGTTTTTCGTTTTGATCTGTAGCCCCCGGCTGGACTGGACCCCCTGAAAGGAGGGTAGGGCAGACACAGTTTTCTGTGAATATCTTGAGAACCGAGGGCCTAGGATGACCAATTTTTTTCCGTGATGTTTGCCTCCAGGGATCATGTTAACCCATTCCATGTGCACACATGTGCATAAACAGATACACACGCACACACATACATTCACAGTAATCATAAGTATGACACATACTCACACAGTAGACATATGTACGCATGCATGCACATGCACAAACACACATACGCAGGCAAACACACAAGCACGCACACACACACTTACACACACCCACACACATAAACATAAATGTGTACACGCACACATGCACACAATTCAAGAATTTTAGAATCATATAGGCCTTTCAGCATGATTTATTTTTGTGGAAAAAATGTGCTGGACTGGGCGGCGGTCATATTTCGTACCGCTCTGTGGTACATCTAGTTCAATAGGCTACAATTGACAGCAGCACCAAACATTACTGAAGCCTATGTGTAAAGAGTTAAATTACCCAGATTGTCTTAGACATTAATGTAATTTATACCAGTTATCACTGTAGGACAACTGAAACAACACGAAATAAACAGGGCTGTTGCTGGAAATATTTTATTCCTGTAGGCTATACTACATTGCAGGTACATTTTGGAACATTATAGCTACATTAACTAATTATCTTTAATGCCTTCCAGTAGCCTGTCGTATAGGTTACTGTATATTAGTTGGCTTGTGCATGAATATGACTTGATGTTTTGTAGCCTACATTCGCCAGTCTACAGTCTTTTAGCCCATCTTTACCATGATAACCCTTCCAAGATAGAACCTTTCGACGCTTCTACTTTGAGAGACCAACCACCACTCATGCCATCGATGTTGAATTTTGGGCGCCTGACGGAAACTGATCAATCTGACCAACAATTACATCGATTTGACACTCTTTTGCTGTCCGGGTTTGCAAATCATTCATTTAGAACATTTAAGTTGGCGCTTGTTTGTTATTATAATCACAGCACGGCCTTACGCTATCATTAGGCTACCTTATCGCACTAATAAGTCATCATAATCATCATCGTCAGCATGGCATGTCACACATAGCCTACCTACTCCACCACTGAGTTCTTATCATGTAGCCTCAACTAGGCTCCACCACCTGCTCACTGTCCCTTGCTCTGTAGCCTATGCTTGCTTACATCCTCGCTCAAACTCAACAAACTTCAACATGTTGCTGACATATGCTAGCCTACTTGGTAATACTGTATTTTGAAGCCTCTACATTGGTGTTACTTTGCACCATTGTCACTACGAGACCGCCGCACTCGTAGGCAACTTCAATTAACTTGATGCGCCACAAAATCCTGCCTCTGGAGCCAAAATGCGAGGGGTGGGCCTGACGGAGCTGTTATAGGATTAGTCGAGTGTCAATATGGAAATGTAACCAATGGGTCAGCTGGTTGTCCTTCCTTTGGGCCGATCCTTGGCCAAAATGATTAAATTATATATAGCCTATTCTATCGGCCTGTAGGGCAAGGCTTTTGGCCTAACCGAAAAAAATGCCCGGTATGCCAGATGGCCAGTCCGCCCATGTGTGTGTGTGTGACTGTGTGTGTGTGTGTGTGTGTGTGTGTATGTGTGTGTGTGTGTGTGTGCTACTTGGCGGCGGTGTTGGATATGGAGGGTTTGTGGGTCACTTTCTGGGCGATGCCGTAGGGCACGTGTGCGGCTACTGTCCCCATGCGACTGGCCCCCTGGACGTGGAACATCTGGTCGTCGAAAAAGATGTGCGGGCGGATCTTGTCCAGCAGGGGGCCCTTGGGAGCGCCGGCCAGGAACAGCGCCTCGTCGATCTCCAGGCCCCAGGAGCGCAGCGTCTTGAGCGCCCGCGTGCCCGAGCTGGCTGCGCTGCGAGCCGTGACCAGGTAGGTGCGGATCGGGCAGCCTAGACGCAGGCCCTTGGCGTAGAACTTCCTCTGCATCTTCCCCAGCGACTCCAGGAAGCCCTTCAGCGGCCCCTAGTTGACACAGTGGGGAAACACAGGACACAGGTCACTCACTCCCCCTAGTGGACACACAGGTCACTCACCCCCCCTAGTGGACACACAGGTCACTCACTCCCCCTAGTGGACACAGTGGGGAAACACAGGACACAGGTCACTCACTCCCCCTCGTGGACACACAGGTCACTCACTCAGCCTCATGCTCAGATACACCACACACTCCAATCACATACACTCCACACACACACACTAATGCCACACACACACACCACACACACACTAATGCCACACACAGACACACTACTGCCACACACAGACACACACACACCACACACACACACACACACACACACTCCAGACACTCCACACACACACACAGAACACATACTAATGGCACAATGTGTTTGTTTACCCGCACGGCTCAGCCCTTGTGTGTGTGTGTGGGTGTGTGTGTGTGTGTGTGTGCGTGTGTTTGTGTGTGTTTGTGTGTGTTGACTCACGTGGCTCAGGTCTGGTGTGTGTGTGTGCAGGGTGCAATTTGTGACAGAAAAACAGAGATGAATACTGTAAGTTTGTAACCCCCAAATAAACTACATACATACATACATACATACATACATACATACATACATAAATAAATAAATAAATAAATAAATAAAAATGAATAAGTAAGTATAAGTAGATATACTCTTTTGATCCCGTGAGGGAAATTTGGTCTCTGCATTTATTCCAATCCGTGAATTAGTGAAACACACTCAGCACACAGTGAACACACAGTGAGGTGAAGCACACACTAATCCCGGCGCAGTGAGCTGCCTGCTACAGCGGCGCTCGGGGAGCAGTGAGGGGTTAGGTGTCTTGCTCAAGGGCACTTCAGCCGTGCCTACTGGTCGGGGCTCGAACCGGCAACCCTCCAGTTACAGGTCCGAAGTGCTAACCAGTAGGCCACGGCAACCCTCCCGTTACAGGTCTGAAGTGCTAACCAGTAGGCTACGGCAACCCTCCGGTTACAGGTCTGAAGTGCTAACCAGTAGGCCACGGCTGCCCCATAATAACCAGTAGGCCCCATAGTAACCAGTAGGCCACGGCTGCCCCATAATAACCAGTAGGCCCCATAGTAACCAGTAGGCCACGGCTGCCCCATAGTAACCAGTAGGCCACGGCTGCCCCATAGTAACCAGTAGGCCACGCCCTATAGTAACCAGTAGGCCACGTCTGCCCCATAATAACCAGTAGGCCAAGCCCCATAGTAACCAGTAGGCCACGGCTGCCCCATAATAACCAGTAGCTCAAATTTCATATAATCAATTTCATCCTAAGAATACAAGGCATTTTATCAGCGTTATGGATGTGACATGCAAATGGACACACTTTTGTGAGAGATTACAGGTTTTCTACAAACTCTGTGAATTTTGAAGGAAACTGACGAAACTATGATATATGTAGCATGAAGGAGACTTGAATGAACACAAAAAGTGTGTTTTTGAAACTATGCGTCATTTTCGTAATGCATTATGTAGGAAAAACTGGCGTTATGAATGTGACGGTTTCACGTTATGGATGTGACGTGTCTGAACCAGTCCTCGACAAAATACATAACACATAATTAAGTAGTGAATTTTGATATGAAACAATTGAAATGAAAAACTAGCGATGAAATTATTACTTCCTCAGTGCCCACTAAGATCCACAGGAAGAATCAGGACAACAAGTCATTTAAAATATATATATATTTTTTTTTACCGTCATCAATTTTGGTCAGTGATTCCCGGGTTACTGAAACACCAGGGAACATGAAACTTGATGGCCACTCCCCTAAATAACTAGCCCTACCTGAACCGTTGCACCCAAGATGACAAAATATTTATGGTATGTTAGTCTCAAGAGCCTACATCAACCTAACCTATACCCACTCATTTGTGATTTGCACACATATAGTACATGCACGCGCAAATCACACACGCACACGCACATGCACACACACACACACGCACACAGGCAAGCACACACACACATAAACACATACAGACAGGCAAGCACACACACACACATGCACAAACACCCCCCCACATGAATGCAGACACATAAAAACACACATGTGCGCATGGAAACACACACACACACACATTAACACACAAACACAGGCACGCATATGCACATGCACATGCACACACACACACTTATAAACAAAAGCAAACTCACATATGCACACACTCATTTACATGCACATGAGTTGCAGGAGTAGGAGATGGAGACAAATTGACAAGTGTGATTTATTTTTGCGAAGAGAATATGCAGGACTGAGAGGCGGTCATATTTTGTACCACTATGCAGTACATCTAGTTTATTGCTGCCCTTACTCATGTTACTCTGTGGGTATTAGCTACAGAGGACCTGACACTTCAAATGCTGGCATATCGCGTCACATTTAAAATTAAACTGTGTTAAGCAGACGTGAGAGGCAGGCTGAACAGATCTGCAACAGAAGGAGGTTGCTATGTTAACTTCAGCTGCAAAGTCAGCCATCTTCACCAGCTAACACGATAATCCAGTTACTGTACAACAGTATGACAGTTACAGGAAGATAATCGCTCAGATTTTCATTATTAGGCCACTTGAAAATAGGCTATGGCTAGGCTAATCACTGGTGTCACGGACAGAAGACGACCCAAGAGCGCAAGTTCAAATTCAGAGTCTTTTTATTGAAGGGTTCAGGGGGGAAGAGGAGGAGAGAATCGTGAGGTCTTGGAGGTTCCGGGTTCCAGGGTGCTAGGAGTGCCAGGGGTGTCAGGGTTCCAGGGGTTCTCGGGCTCTGGGGTTTTTCAGGGTCCTGTGGGTTACCTGGGCCCGGGGTCACCAAGTTTCGGGGTTCCAGTCCAAGGTGCTGAGTGTGTGTGTCCCCAGTGATCGGCGCCTCGGCTGAGGGTGGTGACGCTGCCTGGGCTCGCTTCTGCCTGGTGGTCGGAGGCCGGGGGGGCTGAAGATCGGAGAGTAATCGAGAAGATCCGGAAGGCAGGTCGGGATAACCGGGGCAGTAGAACAGGGAGGCAGTCAAGAATGGATCTGAATCACAGGTAGGAGTCAGAGTAGACAGGCAGGCAGGTTACTGGTCCAGGTTTGAAGACGATCTGACAGGGCTTGGCTGAAAAACAGGGCTTTATATACTGGGAGAGGTTAGTGGAGAAATGCAGTGCAGCTGGCAGAGTAATTAGAGCAGAGTGGGGCAAGGTGAGGATGGTGAGTGGGAAATGCAGCGCAGCTGGCCAGGTAACAAGAGCAGAGCAGGGCGGAGCCAGGTGGAGCTCGTTAGGCAGAGTAGAGAGAGAGTGAGCAGAGTGGCAGAGAATTGAATTCAATTAAGGTTGTCACCAGGGAGAGAGAATGCTCATGACAGCCCCCCCCCTAAGGGACGGCCCCAGAAGTCCCAAGAACAACATCATGCCGGGAGGGTGGAGGGGAGCAGGCGGCGGGTCAGAACTCCTCCGAAGCGGTCCGAGGAACATCCTCATCCTCAGAAGGAGCTGGAGGGTCACGGCCGGGAGACAGGACAGGTACTGAGACAGGATCAGGGTCAGGCACAGGACAGGAAGCCGGGGGCAGGACGGGCTAGGGACCCCTCTGGGACGGCCCCCACGGATTGCAGGCTGATCAGGATGTAGTCGGGTGGAAGTCAGTGATGAGGGTCTGGTCCACTATCCTCCTGGCCGGGATCCAGGTCCTCTCCTCCGGACCATATCCCTCCCAGTCAACGAGGTACTGGAGACCCCTACCCCGCCGCCTAGAGCGGAGCAGCCGCCGGACGGTGAAGACAGGACCGCCATCTAAGAGGCGCTGAGGGAGGCGGGGCGGCGGAGCCACAGGGACCAGGGGACTTTCATGGACCGGCTTGACCTTGGAGACGTGGGAAGGTGGGATGGACCCGCATGGAAGTGGGCAACTGAAGCCGAACCGCCGTTGGACTGATGACTTTCTGCACAGGAAAAGGACCAATGAAGCGAGGGCCAGCTGCGGATTCAACCGGCAGCGGCAGATCCCGGCAGACAGCCAGACCTTCTGACCAACCCGTAAGTAGGTGCTGAGGCCCTCCGTCCGCTGGCACCGACGGGCGTAGCTGGTTCCAGACTTCAGGAGCATAGTGCGCAGCCTGGGCCCAGAAGGCGGCGGCAGCGGCGGCATTCGCAAGAGCAGACGGACAGGTGGCATCCGGCTCTGGCTGGCAAACAGTGGGGGTTGATACCCGTAGACACACTGAAAGGGGGAGAGCCCGTGGCGGAACTGGTGAGTGAATTATGGGCATATTCCACCCAGAGCAGGTGTTGAGCCCAGGCCCGGGATTTTGGGAGGCCACGACCTCAGTGCCTTCTCCAGCTCCTGGTTCATGCGCTCAGTTTGGCCGCTTTGACCGCGGGTGGAATCCAGATGATAGGCTGGCGGTGGCCCCAAGGAGATGACAGAACTCCTTCCAAAAGGTTGCTGAGAATTGCGCCCCCGGTCTGACACTATATCCTGGGGTAGGCCATGGATAATAAACACATGTTCCAGGACCACCTGGGCGGTCCCCTTAGCAGAGGGTAGTTTAGGAAGAGGCACGGCGGGTCATCTTACTAAAGCGGTCAACAATGGTAAGGATGACTGTGTGTCCGCCAGAGGGCAGAAGACCCGTAACAAAGTCCAGTGAAACGTGGGACCAGGGCCGCTTGGGTACGAGTAGGGGTTGCAGCAACCCTGCAGGAGGCTGGTTGGGGGTCTTGTTTGGTTACAAGTGGGACAAGCTCGATGAATTCTCGACATCCCGCCTCATCCGGCCGCCACCAGAACCACTGGCGGACCAGATGAAGGGTGCGAAAGTGATGCCGGATGACAGGCCAGACGGGATTCGCGGCCCCCACTGAATCACAGGTGACCTGAGATTTGCTGGAACAAACAGACGGTTGGGGCGCTGGTGCTTGGGCCTGGCTGGTTCCGAAGAGCCTCCATGACCTGTTTCTCGATCTCCCAGGTGAGGGCCGCCACGACAAAGTGGCTGGGAAGAATGGGGGCTGGCATGGCGGTGATCTCGCCCTTCTGAAACATCCGGGAAAGGGCATCAGGTTTGATGTTGCGAGATCCCGGGCGGTAGGAGAGCGCGGAAATTGAAGCGGTAAAGAACAGAGACCACCGCTGTTGATCGGAGTTCAGCCTCCTGGCTGTTTGATATACTCCAGGTTTTTGTGGTCTGTCCACACTACTTAATGGTTCCTTTGACCCCTCTTACCAGTGCCGCCATTCTTCAAGGGCGCAGCTTGACGGCCAGCAGCTCGCGGTTCCCAATGTCGAAGTTGCATTCGGCTGGGGTTAGCCGACGGGAGTAGAAGGCACAGGGGTGCATCTTGCCATCCCTCGGCTGCTCTCTGAGAAAGCACTGCACCCACTCCCACGTCCGAAGCATCTACCTCCACCACAAACTGCCTTGCTGCATCTGGCATCTGGAGGATGGGAGCGAAGTGAAACGTGTCTTGAGGCTATTGAAGGCCTTATCATTACATTACATTACATTACATTACATTTGGCTGACGCTTTTTAACCAAAGCGACTAACAACATGGTAAACAGTAAGTTTTAGAACAATTCTCACAATTTTAGGACAGTTTAAAAAACAAAAAAAAAAAAACATTAGAGTACAGTAAGAATAAGGCCGGTGAGTGCTGTTTTTAACAGTTACTTGTCAGTTTAAAACGGCTGGTGAGTGCTAGGATCAGTAAGACTTGTTGTAAGTGTTGCTATGAGAGTAGGTGTTCTCTAAAGAGCTGGGTCTTCAGGAGTTTTTTGAAAGTGGAAAAGGATGTCCCTGCCCTTGTAGGAACTGGCAGTGTGTTCCACCAACGAGGAACAACAGATGAGAAAAGTTTGATTGGCTTGAGCATACCGGGTGGTAGAGCTTAGACGCCGCTCGTCAGAGGAGCGCAGCGGTCTGGAGGTAGTGTAAGTCTGTATGAGGGCATTCAAGTAGGTGGGAGCAGAACCGAGACTACTTTGTAGGCAAGCCGCTAGAGACTTGAATTTGATGCGGGCCGCCATAGGTAGCCAGTGTAGCTGGATGAGCAGCGGGTAACATGTGCCCTTTGGGTTGGTTGTAGACCAGGCGCCGCCGCCGCTCTGGATCATCTGAAGTGGTTTCACCGCGCAGGCTGGGAGACCTGTCAGGAGGGCATTGCAGTAGTCGAGTCGTGAGATGACAATTGCCTGAACCAGAAGTTGGGTAGCATCTTGAGTCAAGTAAGTCCTGATTTTCCGTGATGTTGTAGAGTGCAAAACGGCATGCCCGGGCTTAATTGAGGCAACATGATCTGAGAAGTTTAGTTGGTTGTCAAGAACAACTCCTAGATTTCTTGCAGTCCTGGTCGGTGAAACAGACAGGGAGTCAAATTTGATGTTGATGTCGTGGTGTATGGTAGGTTTAGCTGGGATGACCAGCAGTTCAGTCTTTGAGAGGTTCAGCTGGAGGTGGTGTGCCTTCATCCATGTAGCTATGTCTGAAAGGCAATCCGAGATCCGCAAGGAAACCAGGGGGTCGCCAGGTGGAAAGGACAGATAGAGCTGTGTGTCGCCTGCATAGCAGTGGTATGAGAAGCCGCGGCGAACGGATAATCTGTCCCAAGGAGGTGGTGTAGATAGCAAAGAGGAGGGGGCCCAGCACTGATCCCTGGGGACCCCTGTGGTGAGATGGTGAGGTGCGGATAGCTGACCAAGCCATGATAATGCTAAACGAAGGCCCTGTGAGGTAGGATTCAAACCAGGAGAGAGCAGAACCGAGATTCCCATGTCAGCGAAGTATAGAGAGAAGGATACGGTGATTAACCGTGTCAAAGGCAGCCGATAAGTCAAGCAGAATGAGTACTGATGACCGAGCGGTCGCCCTGGCTTCTTTAAGGCTTCTGTTACAGACAGCAGAGCCGTTTTCGGTAGAGTGGCCGCTTTTGAACCCAGACTGATTTGGATCCAGAAGGTTGTTCTGTGAAAGGAAGTCAGAGACCTGTTTGGAGACTGCTCGCTCAATGCCTTTGGATAGGAAAGGCAGTAGTGAGACAGGGCGGTAGTTCTCGACTTGAGCAGGGTTGAGAGAAGCTTTCTTAAGTAACGGTGTTACCCGGCCATTTTGAACGCTGTTGGAAATGTGCCGGAGGTTAGCGAGGCATTGATCACATGTGTGATAGCTGGAGCCGATGGTCGGGCTGATGGACTGAAGTAGGCTCAGAGGGGTATAGGGTCCAGCGAGCATGTGGTAGGACGGCTGCATGTCAGGAGTCTGGACACTTCATTCTCGGAGAGAGGCGTGAATGCTGAAAAAAGATGTTCCAGCAGTCCCTAGAGGTTGTAGGAGGCGGTATCTGAGCCAGATGCTTGAGTGGGCATGTAGAGAATTGACTGCTGATTGCCGCCACTTTGTTTGTAAAAAAATGAGGCGAGGGTATCTGCAGTAAGGCTGGATGGAGGAGGAGGCAGCTGAGGGTTGAGTAGCGCATTTGAAGGTTGAGAAAAGTTTTCGAGTGTCTGTAGCTGTTGATTTTGTCATTGTAGAAAGCAGTCTTAGCAGCAGTGATGCTGGCTGAGAAGGAGGTCAGAAGTGTCTGGTAGTTTTGAGGTCGCCAGCTAGTTTGGATTTGTGCCATTTCCTCTCCGCGGCTCTGAGTTTGGCGCGCCATGATCGGAGGGTATCATTTAGCCATGGATGAGAATGTTTGGATCGAGCTGGCCTTGTGGTAAGAGGGCACAGCTCGCCTAGACACCCAGGTCAGTGTGGAGCAGAGCGAGTCAGTGGTTTCATTAACCTCCAGAGAGGAGAAGGTGTTGAGTGGAGGTAGACCGGAGGCAACCACAGAGGAGAAGTGCGCTGGAGACAGGTTCCGATGTTGCGGGCGAACGTGACCATCGGCTGAGGAGCCGGAGGCTGTTCTGTCAGGCTGACGTTGAACTGGATGAAGAAGTGGTCAGAAAGATGGAGAGGCGTCACCATGAGGGTGTCTGTGCTGCAGTTCCGAGTGAAGATCAAGTCAAGCTCTTTGCCAGCTTTGTGAGTCGGTGGGCTTTGAACCAGTTCGAGGTCAAAGGAGGGACCAGGGCCAAAAGTCCGCTGAGCCTGGGGCATCTAAGTGGATGTTCATATCACCGAGAACAAGAAGCGGACAGTCATGCTCAGGGATGGAGGATAGCAGAGTGTCAAGTTCGTCAATAAAGTCGCCTAGTTGGCCTGGAGGGCGGTAGATGACCAGCACGTAGAGTTTTTCTGGGGCGATCACTGTGATGGCATGGAATTCAAATGAGACATATTTGTTTGAAGGCAGTAGCGGGTGAATTTCCATTTGTTGGAGATCAGCAGGCCCGTTCCGCCTCCCCTCGCCCAGATAGGCGAGGGGTGTGGGATAGTGTAAGGTTAGTGGAGAGTGCAGCCGGGTGGCAGTGTTCTCTGGTTTGATCCAAGTCTCAGTGAGAGCAAGGAGTTCCAATGAAAGGTGGTTGGCATAGCCAGCTATGAAGTCGGTTTTGTTGACTGCGGATTGACAGTTCCACAAGCCCATGGAGAAGGAGGTTTCTGTCGGTGAGGACCCGTTTAAGTTCCTGGAGGTGAAGGGGATTTCTGCCCCTTTGACATTTCTGCCCCTTTTGGCATGATGCCGTTTTCTGCAATGGCCGGTGATAACAGATATGGTGGAACGCACATTTTGCCTTTGTCGGGTGCCTGTGCTCGGTGAACTTGCACAGGTAAACTTGCTTGTCTTGACCGCGGTCCGCCTTAAACGAGGCTGGCTGAAACGAGGGCTGCCGCTATGCTGCCGCTTCAGCAGCAGCCACTATTTTTATGCTGCTAGGAATTGCATGCAGCTGTCCTCCTGTCTCACTAATGATGCATCAGCATAGACCGCCCTCTGACGTTCGCACAGCTTAGATTGTTCAAAAGGGTGTTAATTACTGTCAACTGAAAGTCCGCCACACCGACCAAACTCACAGTTTCAAGTAGCCTCCTCCCTCAGCTGTTCCCAAACGCCCAGAGTCCAATTCTAACAATTGGAGAGGATTTGGCCAGTAGTAGCCTATGTGTTCTTGCTTTCTCTCTCCCAACTCACTGCAGTTGTTGTCTGATTACCTGAGAGGTGCTCCGATATTATAAGGAGCTAGTCACGTCTGATCCCGCCCTCTGACGTTCGCACAGCTTAGATTGTTCAAAAGGGTGTTAATTACTGTCAACTGAAAGTCCGCTCGCTCACACCGACCGAAACTCACAGTTTCAAGTAGCCTCCTCCCTCAGCTGTTCCCAAACGCCCAGAGTCCAATTCTAACAATTGGAGAGGATTTGGCCAGTAGTAGCCTATGTGTTCTTGCTTTCTCTCTCCCAACTCACTGCAGTTGTTGTCCATTGGTACGGTTGTTTAGTGCTGGTTAGCGCCGTGAGTGGTGCAGCCAATGTGCTATAGTTTCGGATGAACCTCCTATAAAAGTTCTCAAAGCCCAGGAACTGTTGCAACTTTTTCCGAGACTCAGGGACTGGCCAGGACGTGACAGCCGACACCTTCGTGAGATCCATCTGAATGCTGCCCTCGGTCACCACATACCCTAGGAATCAAACGGTCTTGGCATGGAACTCGCACTTCTCTGCCTTCATGAAAAGAGAGTTCTCCAGCAGGCGGCGCAGGACCAACTGGACATGGTGCGTGTGTTCTTACAGAGTCTTTGAGAATATTAAAATATCGTCAAGGTACACAAAAACGAATGTATTTAGCATGTCCCTGAGGATATCATTCACTAGGGCTTGAAAAACTGCTGGGGTATTGGTGAGGCCGACTGGCATGACGAGGTATTCATAGTGGCCGGTTGGTGTGTTGAACGCAGTCTTCCACTCGTCTCCCTTTCTCACCCGCACCAGATGGTAGGCATTGCGAAGGTCCAGCTTCGTGAATACGGTGGCTCCCTGCAGCAGTTCGAAGGCAGACGAAAGTAAGGGCAGTGGGTAGCGATTCTTAACCGTGATGTCGTTCAGACCCCGGTAATCTATGCATGGACGAAGAGAACCGTCCTTCTTACCGACGAAGAAGAATCCCGCTCCTGCGGGGGAAGAAGACGGTCTGATTATCCCGGCGGCAAGAGAGTCATTAATGTAGTCTTCCATGGCCTTTCTTTCCGGGGCTGACAGTGAATAAAGACGACCCTTGGGAGGTGCTGTGCCAGGCAGGAGATCAATCGCGCAGTCATAGGGTCTGTGTGGGGGTAGAGATGTCGCCTTGGATTTGTTGAACACCTCTTTCAGGCTGTGGTAACAGGTCGGAACATTGGATATGTCGGGGGTAGCGCTAGATATTTCCCGGTGAACGGGCAGGGTGGCCCCCCTTAAACAGGTCTGGTGACAACTCCTTCCCCACGCACGGACTGTTCCTGTCTCCCAGTCGATGTGGGGGTTGTGCTGACGGAGCCACGGGTATCCGAGAATGAGTGGTTGGCCAGGTGAGTGTAGGAGGTGAAACTGGATGGACTCCTGGTGGTTTCCTGACAGCAGAATTGTCACAGGGGCTGAGATGTGAGTGACCGTGCCCAGATGATGTCCATCCAGGGCTCGTGCAGGAATGGGTTGTGCCAGTTGATGATGGTTCACGTCCAGTTGCCGTGCAAGCTCAGGGTCCATGATGTTTGCTTCGGCTCCAGAATCCACAAGGGCGGCCAATGTATGAGTCGTGTCGGAAAGCTGAAGGCGGAGATGAAGCAGGGGTTTTCGGATGGAGGGAGACTGAAGATTTGTTGAGCTCACCCGGATCTCCCCTACACCTGGTGAGCTGCGGCTTTTGCCGGACAGGTGGCGACACGGTGATTTTCACCACCACAGTAGAGGCAAAGGTTGGAGGTTAGACGGCGCCGACGCTCCTCGGGAGTCAGAGAGGCACGGCCAATCTCCATGGCCTCAGGCTGATTGAGTTGGCCTTGGGACTTGACAGGCAGGGGCTGGACAGAGGAGGTATCGACCCGAGTGCGGATGGCAGGTTGACTGAGACGCCGCATCAAGCGTTGAGGGCGGGTCATGAGAAACAAGCTCGTCTTTGATATAGTCCGCCAAACTGTGGAGGAAGGCTTGCACCAGTGCCTCTGAGTTAAACGAGCTTTGACTGGCCAGGGTACGAAAGTCAATGGAGAAGTCTGCCACTGTCTGATTGCCCTGACGGATGGTGAGCAGAGCTTGTGACGCTTCGGCTGTTGGCGAGCCTAGATCAAAGACCTTTAACATCTCCTCCTCAAAGGCACTGAAGGAGGCACAGGCTGGGGTTTGCGGTCGAATTCCCGCCGTTCCCCACAACCGAAGCTCGGCCGGTGAGATGGGTGATGACATACCCCACCTTGGCTCCCTCCGTTGAGAAGGTCCTGGGCTGTAGTCGCGAACTGGATTCGCAGCTGCTCAAGAATGGTCTTACTTGCTTTTGGTTTCCATCGAAACGTTCCGGGTTCCCAATCTTTGGTTCAGGAGCGTGGGGATCTGGTGGCAGCACTGCCGGTGGTACAGGAACAGAAGAACCAGGGGTGGGTGCAGGTGGAGTAGCCGGGTTTGAGAGTAGTTGCAGGGCTTGGGCTAGCAGTTGTTGCTGCAGTTGGAACTGTTGCTGTTGTAGCTGAAACTGTTGCTGCTGCTGTTGAAGCTGTTGCTGCTGAATCTGTTGTTGCTGCTGGTTGGATTGCTGTTGTTGTTGGTTGCCTAGCTGGAGAAGGGAAGCGATGTCGCCAGCCATCCGATTGATGTCTCCCTCAGTGCGTTCCAGTCGCTGTAGGGCAGTCATCTCGGGCTCTTCCTCCATAGTGGTCAGGGAGTGCGCTGGGTCCATGATGGTCAGATCGTTCTGTCACGGACAGAAGACGACCCAAGAGCGCAAGTTCAAATTCAGAGTCTTTTTATTGAAGGGTTCAGGGGGGAAGAGGAGTGAGAGAATCGTGAGGTCTTGGAGGTTCCGGTTCCAGGGGTGTTAGGAGTGCCAGGGGTGTCAGGGGTTCCAGGGGTTCGCTGGGCTCTGGGGTTTTCAGGGTCCTGTGGGTTACCTGGGCTCCGGGGGTCACCAAGTTTCCGGGGGGTTCCAGTCCAAGGTGCTGAGTGTGTGTGTCCCCCAGTGATCGAGCGGCGTCTCGGGCTGAGGGTGGTGATGCGTCTGGGCTCGCTCGTCTGGTGGTCGGAGGCCGGGGGGGCTGAAGATCGGAGAGTAATCGAGAAGATCCGGAAGGCAGGTCGGGATAACCGGGGCAGTAGAACAGGGAGGCAGTCAAGAATGGATCTGAATCACAGGTAGGAGTCAGAGTAGACAGGCAGGCAGGTTACTGGTCCAGGTTTGAAGACGATCTGACAGGGCTTGGCTGAAAAACAGGGCTTTATATACTGGGAGAGGTTAGTGGAGAAATGCAGTGCAGCTGGCAGAGTAATTAGAGCAGAGTGGGGCAAGGTGAGGATGGTGAGTGGGAAATGCAGCGCAGCTGGCCAGGTAACAAGAGCAGAGCAGGGCGGAGCCAGGTGGAGCTCGTTAGGCAGAGTAGACAGAGAGTGAGCAGAGTGGCAGAGAATTGAATTCAATTAAGGTTGTTACCAGGGAGAGAGAATGCTCATGACAACTGGAGGTATTTTAATATTAAGTTTGTTTTGCTAATAGTTAGGCAAGGCCTCCTTGTGGTTTTGATCAACCTAATAATCTTTGAAATGTCAATTGTAGGCCTAAACACCAAGGTGAAATGCGTTGAAACTGACATGCCACTAGAACAGACGTTTTATCGGCTTTGAGGTATAACAAAGTCTCCAGTCTTGTAAATTCACATTATGTAACATCCATAACGTCACATCCATAACGCACCATTAAAGGTTTTAAAAGTAAGAAAGGGGCACAATTTGGTCATCACACTTTACATTGATATAAATCAGCTTTGCACAGACACTATGGACATTATCGCATCAACACTGTATGTGTAGCATAAACTTTTCCTATAAAACGTTATGGATGTGACATGGCCATGGAACTTGCTGACTTAAAAACAAAAGTCTTACAAATGTAAGGAGTTGTGCTCTTAAAGGCAAGCTGAGCTTAGACATTACTCTACCATTCCCTTGTCAATCTGGTATAATATTACCATGTGAAAAATGTTGTTTCCGTATATATTTATGATGTAAAAAGAGTGTAATTCTCCATCAAATTCAATCAGATCAGTTACAAACAATAAAATATAGACCTAAATGAAGATTTTAACAACAGTTCTATTTGCGTATGCACAACTTTTTTTTTCCATGGTAAGGATGACCTTTGCATGGAATTGCCCTCCACCACTAGTTTAATGAACCTTTTCATATTGTGATTTAAATACATTTTACACAAGCTTTAAAGGGATATTCCACCATTTGGGAATTACACTCATTTTCCACCTCCCCTTGAGTTAAACAATTGATTTTTACCTTTCTCCAGTTCATCCAGCCATTCTCTGGGTCTGGCGATACCACTTTTAGCTCCAGCCTAGCATAGATCATTAAATCGGATTAAACCATTAGCATCTCGCCTGCTTGCATCACGTTTAAAAGTGACTAAGATTTTCGTTAATTTTCCTATTTAAAACTTGTCTCCTCTCAAGTTAGAAAAAGTAAATATAGCCGCAAGCGGCAATGGCGGGCCCGAGCACCTGCGGGCCGCAACCCGTGACATGTCGGAATCCAACAAAGCGCCGACGTGGTGCGTTTGTGAAATGTACATATTTGATGCGTGTGCTATTTGCTTTTGTATTTTATTTTCTGCCACATTTACTCGCTTGGCCAGGTCGGGGCGTAATGCAAGGCAGGCCCATTTGGTGTCATCATAATCATAATATATTAACCTGAGAAATTTCAGACCATTCATTTTCAGCAAAGAACATTTCTGATACACTTTTTGGCCAGATGGTGGTGCTATGTTAGGCATTGAAATTACACATGTGAATATCATCACAATAATAATGATATCCAAAATGTTTGTAAACTTTCAGATCAATCACTTAAGGCATTGTCCATTTCTGGCACATTTCCTGCTTGGCCAGGTGGTGGCGCTATGCCAGGCAGGCCCATTGGGTGTCTGGATATCATCATAATCATGATATCTATTAACCTGAGAAGTTTCAGACCATTCGTTCAATGCACTGTGATTTATGACACATTTCCTGTTTATGTGGTGAGATATTAAAATCATATCAAATATATTACAACATTCAAAAGTCCCTTCACAATTTAACATCAGCGACATCTTGGCATAATGTTTGCCAAATTTCAAATGAATCTGACAAACCGTCTAGGAGGAGTATGTTCAAATTGATCATGTGAAATCAGCATAATTGTCATTCTTTCTGTTGCCAGTTGGTGGCGCTATGCCAAACATGCATTATGGGCATGTGAATATTATCATTAACATGGTCTTCAATGACCTGTGAAATTTAAAACATTTCAAGCCATGCATGGTGAATTATGACACATTTATTGTTTATGTGGAAGGGCATTAAAATGAATAATTTCGCCATTTCGTCAAATTACAACATATCAAAAAAAGGCTTCACAATTTATAATCAGCAACATCTCGGCGTCATGTGTACCAACTTTGACATGAATCGGATCGACCGTCTAGGAGGAGTATGTTAAAATTGATCATGTCCCCAACGCACAAAATCTCAATTACCTCACTTCCTGTGGGCGTGGCTAATGGCATGTTAATAAAAAAGTTGTTTGTTTTTGGGAGTTACATACACCCACCAAATTTGGTGTGTGTATCTAAAACTATATGCCAACCACAAGTCACAGTGACATAAGGGGGCGCTATGGAGTTCCTAGGCAACGCCCGGTGCCAAGCTTTTATCCCTGTCTATTCACTGTATCACTTGATGTGTGTGCCAAATTTCATGCGTTTTCACCCATGGGAAGCACCTCTTTTGGCATCATGATTCATCACATATTTCATCACATATTAGTCTGCACAAAATCCCAAATACCTCACTTCCTGTTGGGCGTGGCTAATGCATTGTACATACGAAAGTTGTTCATCTTGGGGAGATACAGACACCTACCAAATTTGGTGTGTGTAGCTGAAAGTATATGCCCCCCACGGGATCAGTCATCTAAGGGGGCGTAAGGGGGCGCTAGCGAGTCTCTGGGCCATACCCGGGGCCAAGCTTTTTTACCTAGCTGCTTTGTGTGACACCTGATGTGTTTGCCAAATTTCAAGACTTTTCGACTATGTTAACCACGTCAAAATATTTGGCAACCACGGGATCAGTCACCTAAGGGGGCGCTAGTGAGTCCCTGGGCCACGCCCGGGGTCAAGCTCTTGTACCTAACTGAGATGCGTGACACCTGACATGTGTGCCAAATTTCAAGAGTTTTCGACCGATGTTTCGATCGATGTTAACCACCTCAAAAACAGGAAAGCCAAAAAGTAGAATACCAATAATAATATAGAAAAATAATAATAATCCTTACAAATAATAATATAGAAAAAAATAATAATAATCCTTACAAAAACAATAGGGCCTTGCGCCCTTCGGTGCTCGGGCCCTAATAAGACCAACGGAAAATAAAACGTAGCGATTTTGTAGGCTGATTTGACATGGAACTCTACTCTCATTCCAGCGTAACAATCAAGGAACACCATGGGCGCTGCAGCACAATGATATCATGCAGCGCCTGCAGCAGGCGAATTGGTTAGTGACTGGATTATTACACCACTAATTTAATGAATCTTTTCACATTGTGATTTAAACACATTTTACACAAGCTTTAAGGTAAGTGTAGTATTTATACATTGTTATTTAAAGGCGAACTATGCAGGTTTTTTAGTTTAATTTACCTTAACAGCTTTGGAGCCAGTGGAATGGTTATATGACTTTTTCGGGTTGAATGGTGGCCGTCTGATCTGATTTAGATTTCAGATTAGTTTTGAAGAGCTTGGTAACGTTCTTTGTTTTTCCCACAGCAAGTGTTCATGTGCTTTGCCGTCGGAATGTGTGACAAACACGAATGCCACAACAAAGGTTAAAACATACACTCACTAATCCTAAATAAACAACTGTATTTGCTTAAAATATAGTGTAAGACGCTTGTGAAAGAAAGATATGCAGCTTTCAAGTGACAAAAACGGCAAATTCCCAAGTTCACATTAAAACTGTTGGACATGAAAGGCCACATGGACTACAAGCGAACTACAGCGTGGCGACAAAAGTGATGGCGAGCCCCTAACTGGGCAACTCTGTTAGCAAAGTCTAGCCCCAGTTTCTGACCTCTGACTCACACATTACGTTACGTGAATGACGCGGAATGATGATGTTTTCACTGGGAATGAACGCTAGGTCATGAACGCTAGGTCTCTCTCCCACTCACTTCCTGTCATTCTCAACTATCCTGTCACATTAAAAAAGGCATAAAAGCCCCAAACATTTTTTTTTAAAAGAAGGGGTTACGTTATATTGACAAACTAATTTTCCCAAAGTTCTAGCGGTCATTATTTTCGACTAAAGGACCTCTGAAAAAAATAATGGCCGTGGCAACGGAGTTTGTGCTTCTAATTCAGGTCTTTCAAATCACTCCGCAACTACTGGAACTGGTTGATCAGCTGTGTTCTAAAGAATGTTTGATTCAAGTTCAGTGTGTGTTGTTGCGAACTATTTGTTTCTCAGCAAAAGCCACGATGAACGGTAACAAACAAGCTATAGCCTAGGCTATGTAGGTATAAGACATATCGTGGGGAGTTTATTGTTTCGTTTTGGCTAGTAGCCGTGTAATAAGCGGGATAATGTATTGAACGCCGGTCATTATTGGGAAAATAAGTCCCTTCAGGACGGAACAAGACCCCTCCGCTGCGCGTCTGGGTCCGGGTTGCCCTGTCGGGACTTATTTTCCCAATAGACCCTTTCAACAATAAAAACAAAAACAATGCTTGAACGTTCTATTTGGGCCCCAATATACTTCCTCTGCATTAAGATAACATATGGAATGTTAAAACGGAAGTCTTGTGGGGCCAACTATGATGCTGATAATGGAACTCTCTTGAAAGGGTCTATAATGACCAGCGTTCTATACATTATCCCTAGGGTGACCAGACGTCCTGAGCAATTCGGGACAGTCCCGAAATCTAAGCGTTTATCCCGAATCCGGCCCTAATTGTCCCGAAAATTATACTCAATCAGAATACTGAGTAGTTCTTTTCTTATAAACATTAAAAACTGTCCGTAGAGAGGTTGAGTCGACTGCATGCAACCCCGGACCGGCAGCTAAGTGTCTGGATGCAGCCCGGCTACTTTGTTTCTTTTTGGCGTTCTATAATTGGGTGCAAATATGCACTGATTTTAGCTCATTTTCATTCATTCCTTGACATGGCTGATGTACGGACCCCAACCCGCTAAAAGCAAAAGCGTCTATGCAGGTACCGGGAGGAGTGGGTGGGGAGGTACCCGTGGATTGACAAAGCCTTAAGCGACGAGATGAAAGCATTCTGCAAAGTGTAGAAGAGAGTTTGGTGTTTCTCATGGAGGGGAGGCAGATGTTAGACTACATGCTAGCAGCAAGCTACTGTGCCAACACCGCGACAGTAAAGACCAACACGTTGTGATGTTTGAATAAAAATGTGTTTTGGTACAGGTTTGAAAATTCATTATCTTTTATTTATAATAGTCTATGTAGGCCTACAACACCCCCCTCCATACATTATTGTTCAATTCAGTGATGCCAGGACTGACACACACACATACACACGCCATACACACTCACACGCACACACACACACACTCTCTCACACACATACACTCTCTCTCTCTCACACACACTCCACACACTCACACACACTTCACATAATCACTAACGCCACACACACACACACTAATGCCACACACACACACACACGTGGTTGACCTACATGATCTAGTGGCTTGTCTGCCAGTGCTTTCTCGTGCTCAAAGAACTTGTCGAGTCCGTGAGCTTTATAGATGCGCTCCGACTCGTCGTCGAAGAGCACAGCGTCCCCGTCGAACGCCACACGCAGCTCCGCCTCACTCACCTCCACCACCTTCTCAGGGGTAAACATGGTCGCCGCCGCAATGCCTGCAGGAGCACGGGGGGGGGGGGGTGCGAGAAAGAGAAGAAGGAGCTTATTGAAGAAGTACTTAAGTACCCTGTATGTGTGTTTTTGTGTGTCTGTGTGTGTGTGTCTGTGTGTACAGTATGTGTGTGTGTGCATGTGCGTCTGTGTGTGTGCGCGTGTATGTGTGTGTGCATGTGTGTGTGTGTGTGTGTGTGTGTGTGTGAATACCTTCGTCTAGAGCCTCTCGGACCTTGTATGCATCTGCTGACAGATAGAGGTTGGTGTGATAGGCCTTCAGGTAACCAATAGGACTGTTCCCCCCGGTCATACAGAACCTCTCTATAAACAGACCTGCTCACACACACACACACACACACGCACACACACACACACACACACAAACACACACACACACACACACACACATAAACACACAGACACAGACACACACCCACACAAACACTCACACACACACACACACAGAAAAGCACATGTAGTTAAAAGCTTACATTTTCGCACACAAACATGGATACATCCATACAGTATGTATGCAAACATACACAGCCTATGAAAAAGTAAGATCCTCGCAGAGATCAAATCTACTATCGAAGACAGAACAAAAGCAGACCCGCCCTTTTTCAGTGAATTACGCACTCATTATAACAAATGATCAAGAGCTATTATATCAATTGCAAACACACACTGGCATATTCTATCAGCAGACACCTCTCTGAAGAACACATTTGAATTTGAATTTGAACACTTAAAGAGGCCCTATGCAACAATTTTAGCAAAAATGACCTTAATTATGCAGGTTGAGAGTCGTTCTGATGGTTCTACAACACTTTTTGGGTCGTTTGGTGGGTGCTTCGTCTCCCCCTAGTGCTTCTCCGCGGAAAAACCTAATATGCAACTTTCTGGTCCCGGACCGAAGAAATCCGGATGTAACTCGGCGGAAATACTCGAAAATGTAGTCAGATTGTAGTTTCTAAGAAGAGTGCAAAACGGACTCCGACTTGGCTTTTTTGCTGTTGAAATTGTAAGTAGCCTACCCTTGGGTGGACTTCGTTTTTGTAATGTGATTTGATAGTCTCTTGAACAATGTGTTTGCTCGACCGTTTTATTGTGAGCCCTGTATGTGTTTAGCTTGGTTTATTGATGGCTAGCTCGCTAGCTAGTGGGGGTTTAGCGTAGCAGTCACTTGCTACCAAAGCTGCAGGGGGAGCTATGTCGTGATAAATGCAAGCCCAAATCAGGCGAAAACCCAGAAACAGCGAAGGAATAACCAGACCTTTAAATTTCCCCTGGGGATCAATAAAGTATCTATCTATCATTTGTGATCTTTACTCACAAGGCCTAGTAATCTAAACACTGTATTGGTGGTTGGACGTGGTTTGCACAGGGAATTCCTCTTTCATTAAAGGATTTGTGCTGCTTGTCCACACATGTTAACACATTTAGCTGTATCCACACGGGAAACATTTACAAAATTGGTTCATTGATAAATTTATCTACGAAAAACACAATTTATCTTTTGCAATGCCCGTGTCAGTTATCAAACGTTAGTAAAATATTGAGACAATTAAGAGCAAGACTGAGTGAACACAAATCAGCTATTCGTAGGAGTGACATAACTTCACATTTCATAGAAAAGAATCACACTTTAGAAGATCTTAAATGCACTGGTATAGAACACGTACATAGACCTCAGGGAGATTTAGACAGGAAGCTTCTTCAAAGGGAGGCGTTCTGGATGCATCACCTACGTTCTATGTCACCAGATGGAATGAATGTTTTGACTTGTCGTATTAAGTGTATTTTTGGAGTGTAGCCTACACTTTTTCTGCTATGCCTTTATTAATGTCTGGATATGTGCTGTGTGTTGTGTTGAGACACCAAGCGCTCCAACTGATGACTCCATTCCTAGCTAGACAGGCTACTTTTTAAGACTAGGAAGTGGCCAGGGGTGACACACACTGATGAAGGCCGAAACGTCTGTTACCCCTGCTGCTGTGTGGAAATAAATTAGCAAAAAAGAAACGATTTTGGAGTACGACTTTTCTATGCAAACACACACACACACACACACAGTGAGAGGGAGTTGGACGGGGAGAGCAGAAGAACAGAAGATTGGGGACTCAAGCGAGGAAAAGGGAGAGTGTGTACAGAGTGTGTGTGTGTAAAGAGTGTGTGTGTGTGTAAAGTGTGTGTGTGTGTGTGTGTAAAGAGTGTGTGTGTGTGTGTGTGTGTGTGTGTGTGTGTAAAGAGTGTGTGTGTAAAAGTGTGTGTGTGTGTGTGTAAAGAGTGTGTGTGTGTGTGTGTGTAAGGTGTGTGTGTACAGTGTGTGTGTGTGTGTGTAAAGAGTGTGTGTGTGTGTGTGTGTAAAGAGTGTGTGTGTGTGTGTGTGTAAAGAGTGTGTGTGTGTGTGTGTGTGTGTGTGTGTGTGTGTGTGTGTAAAAGAGTGTGTGTGTGTGTGTGTGTGTGTGTAAAGAGTGTGTGTGTGTGTCTGTGTGTGTGTGTGAGAGTGTGTGTGTGTGTGTGTGTGAGAAAGAGTGTGTGTGTGTGAGAGAGAGAGAGAGAGAGCGCGTGTGTGTGAGCGTGTGTATAGTGTGTGTGAGAGGGGGACTTTCCTGAGTCACGCACACACGCCCACCAGTAGAACATGAGTGTGCCGTAAGGAAGGCCGGGGGAAAGGGGAGGAGCGTAGGTCACCAGAGGTTACCGTTTCCGTGGGAACAGCACAGAGCAGCTGTGATCATCACCAACTTCAATATCATCACTAAATCAAGTTATCTTATCTTCAATATCATCACTAAATCAAGTTATCTTTAATATCTTATCTTCAATATCATCACTAAATCAAGTTATCTTATCTTCAATATCATCACTAAATCAAGTTATCTTTAATATCTTATCTTCAATATAATCACTAAATCAAGCTATCTTATCCTCAATATCATCACTAAATCAAGTTATCTTTAATATCATCTTATCTTTAATATCATCACTAAATCACGTTATCTTTAATATCATCTTATCTTTAATATCATCACTAAATCACATTCTCTTCAATATCATCACTAAATCACTTTATCTTATCTTCAATATCATCACTAAATCACTTTATCTTATCTTAAATATCATCACTAAACCACCTTATCTTCAATATCATCACTAAATCACGTTATCTTCAATATCATCACTAAATCACTTTATCTTATCTTCAATATCATCACTAAATCACGTTATCTTTAATATCATCTTATCTTAAATATCATCACTAAATCACTTTATCTTTACTAACTATTGATGAGAGACTTCAATATCATCACTAAATCACTATCTTTTGATCACAGTTTTAAAGTTTATATATACATTTAAAATGTATGTGTATATGTAATGTACATGTAATGTATATGTAATGTAATATGTGACCAGGCATGGCAAAACCAGGCACATGTCTCCCCAGAGACATTTTGATTCTGAAAGTGTAGTTTCAAAGCTATCCAATGATGTCTCCCTCATGGAGATCTGATAATATTTGAATAAGTTGTAGCCATTTTAAAGTATACACATCTCAAAGCTACAAGCTGAGAAATCAGGATTTTCAATTTGACTACTTTCTCCCTCAATCCATGGCAGGGGAACACAATGGTCCTCATTTACATGACATTAAGATCAACCCTCCACACCCAGTGCAAGGCACCAGGTTGGCAATGGATTTAGCAGGTTTAGCAATGGATAAAATAGTCTAAAACGCGAACTAAACAAACATGAGATCATGTTTGCAAACCCTGTTAATTTGAATGCACACACAATGCAAGCACCCCTGCCATCAGTCAAAACAAGACATTCTCGCATTATTCAAATGAATTGCCCACCGAAACTATCTGTAATGGGTTTTGGCTAGTAGCCTATGGTGCCAATAGCTAACGACAGTACAATCCTTACAGATACAATCCTTAAAGCTTAACGTAGCCTACATGTAGATTAATGTCCCAAAAGCGTCAACAAGTCGTTTTATCGCTCATTATATATGGATTTCTATGAAGCGTCGAAAACATCGTGCGCCCAACCAAAGAGGCAGAAAGCACCATAGAACAGCATAGAGCAATGCAAAGAGCAAAAAGAATAAAATGATTTTTGTGCTGACAACTGCACCAATTGAAATCCACGATGGTTAGAGAATGTTAAATATGTTCAATATCCCCTAACGGAATGCATGTCTTAGCCAAAGATGACAAAATACGATGTTATGTTAATAATGCAAATGAGCGGCACACTTTGAAAATATAGTCGGAATGAGATGTTATCATCATTGAGACAACAGGGGTATACAATAAAATCCGATTGTAGCTTACAGCAGCGGCTATTTAGGTTAACTTTATAGCGTTGTGGAATGGCCACCTGGCGTTTTTCTGCCCCACGGCTGCGGCACAGTCTTGAGTGACGGATTCGTTTTCCTTTGTCATATGAATGCTGTCATTTTGTTAACATTACTGTTAAGGAGATGCTGTAGGCAAAGGCTATATTTCAACCTCGTTAGTGTTAGAACTATTCACAAGGTTTCTGGGCAGCATTTTTATGTTCTGTTAGCAAGCGAACTTCTCATGACTACCGACAAAGTAGCCTACTGCCAGCTGGCCGAAGCTCTCATTTTAAAACATTACTGAGAGACAGGCACTATACAATCAAGAAATCTTGCCACTGAATCAAAACTATGTTTAACATTATGTACAAAGCTTAGGCTACAGTGGATTAGCATGTTGCAGGGGCTGCTAAAAAGAGAAACGCACTGAAAACTTCGGCCAATCACAACCCTTGCTGTCGAATCGCCGTCGGTTCGACCGTTGAACACCACAGCGGACTATGCTGCCCCCAAGCGGCTGCAGTTGTACTTACATGTCACCCAGCTGCGTGAATCACCATTATCGTGAATGAAGTGTCAATTTTTAACGGGGACCCTCTGTAGGCCTACGTTAGCTAGTAGCAATGGATAAAGTTTCTAACACACAAACTTTATTCCCGTCAAATGTAACTGTGGAAATAGCATCTGATATCTTACGATCTAGGTCCTCTGCTGCCAGACCGAGAGATTCTTCCTCGTTGTAATTATCTTCGGCTAAGGTCAGCTCTAGATTAGGGATGTTCTCCAATGTAATGAAGTCGCCTTCATCATCAGATTCAGGTCATCTGCAATCCGCTGTGCTTTGTCCATCTCCATTCCAATTGTAAACAAACAGCATGCTGGTTCAGTAAGTATCGAAGCTTGATTTAGTGATGATATTGAAGATAAGATATTAAAGATAAAAAATCGAAAATAACTAATTTTGAAAAAAAAAAACCTTCAAAGTCGTTTTTCGCGACTTGCGTCTTTGCGACTTGAGCCTGGTTTTGCCATGCCTGGTCACATATGTATATTTAAGCATTTCTACTGAGTTACTCCACATTAATACTTAAGCATGTATTTAAGCATTTCTACTGAGTTACTCCAGCAGGATGGGACACTCAAGTTCTCAGTGTACCGTACAAACATGGGCACCAAGTGTGTCTGTGTGTGTGTGTGTGTGTATGAGTGTATGTGAGAGTGTGTGAGGGTAGTAATCGTTATCCAGCAGAATGGGACACTCAAGTTCTCAGTGTACCGTACAAAGAGCCGCATGGACACCAAGTGTTCCAACACACTGATTACTACCCTCACCCTCACACACACACTCTTACATACACTCATACACACACACACTCTTACATACAATATACACACACACACACACACACACTCTTACATACACTCATACACACACACTCTTACATACACTCATACACACATACACACACTCATACACACACACACACTCTTACATACACTCATACACACACACACACTCTTACATACACTCATTCACACACAGACACACACACACTCTTACATACACCCATACACACACACACACACACTCTTACATACACTCATACACACACACACACCATAGACTGTATATATAGAACTGGACAGTGTGGCTGCATTCTGCAGTGTTCTATGAAATTGAAGCCGCCGAGGCGACGCCATCTTGGAAAATTTGGAGCCAATTTGAAGTGCGGCTGCGCAGCAAAAGTTGAAGCATGCGCAGTGAAGAGGAGTCGCGGTCAGGCACGCCCACTCAGTTGCCACTCAGCGAGTTAAACACGCCCCTTGTCAAGTGAAACCCACCCCCTTCTCCTTTCCACAACGCAGGTCGACTCGGCACCGAAGGCTAGCTGGCTGGATGAATTTTGCGGCTGTGAGTTAGCTAAACAGTACAGTACAAACAACAAACAACAGTTTGTTCTTGTCTGGTAAGTGTTGCGTATCAAGTGAAAAGTTTTTTTTTGTCTATTGGTGTTCTTAAATACGTCTAAGAGAGCTTATTATGTTGATTATAGACGGTGACAATTTAGTATGGTGAATACTAATGAGCTAACAACAGAAATACGGACAGCGAATTACATGCTAACGTCAGCAGCTACATTAACGTTACCGTTAACGGGAGGCTAAGTTAGTCATTGAAGTGAAGATTAGCACACAGCTCCCGTAACAGTCGATGCATGATATACTTGGTTTTATTAGTTGTTGCTGTTTTCAAATATCTCAATCTTAATGTATGCCATCTCAACATGGAGTAACCATTGACTGTACATGGGGATTAATAACACTAGACAGTCAGTACAGTATATGATGTGATAAAGCAACGGTATGATGTGATAAAGCAACGCAAGTTAACGTTAACGTAATGTGAAGCATGGACCTCATCAACCCGTCATGTTAATGTAACTACTAGCCAGTTTGCCAGCGTTGCATTTTTTAACGTTAACGACAGACACCTCTGTTAGAGCTACTTCTGTGATGGTAGGTCGGTAGCATAGACTGTAAAAAATAGATCGGTAGGTCGGTAGTTGTAGACCGCATAAGTGAATGATCGATAAATGAAATGCCTGCAATAAACACTACGCCAAGAACCAGTCACTTCCCAGGGATATCGGTGAACATTTAAGAAAGACCTTAGTTTGTCATCTAACGTCCATGATCAGTCATACTGATAACGTTATTTTTCAAGCTGACGCAAGTTAATAACATTCACACCGCATATTTAAATGTGTAGTTAACATTAGGTAGGCTGTGAAGTTTATTGCACACATATTAATTAATTGGTATTACTAGTGGTGTTGAGTGCCTGATTAGATGCTTTGTAATGTTGTAAAATTGTCTGACTAACTTTATTGTAACTTTCCTTTTTGCAGGTAAGATATGGGTGATGGCTGAATGTACTGGAGGTGGCGGCAAGGTGGTCTCCATGGTCTACATTAGTCTGCAAGCAAGGGAATGCCTACGTGAAGTGGTTTGGCTGGGGTGGTCTGAGGTGGCATGTCCTCCCCCTTTCTCCAAGTCCCCTGATATCCATCTCTCTGACATCATCACCCACCGTCACTGGATCAACCTGAAGCCCCTTATACATGGGACATGGCACAGCACCACTACGTTCTGAAAACACATGACTTTCAATAACTTGCGTGGCACCAAGAAAGGTCTGCCGCTGCTCTGAACCTTCTGTTAATGTGACATCATTCATACTTGATGCTGTACATATCCCTTTTTTTCTATTTTCTTTATTGATGTCACCCAAACTTCAACTTTCTGTATGCACCTGAACTCACACAAATTGTAAATTGCAATGCGCCATTTAACCAGTGGTGTAGTCTAGTTAGTTAGTTGTAGTGGTGGGTATACTGTGAGCAACCCCAAATGTTATTAAATACGTATCCTTACCTATTTTAAATGGGTATACTGAGATGATGATGTTTTTTAAATGGGTTTACTGTGTAGTCCTGTGTATCACGTAGACTATACCACATTTAACTGCCTTGGTATTTAAGTTAGAGGCCATTGCTTAGTATTTAACTGTAGCCTACACAAAGATGTAGACGTTACAAGAATATTAATATCAGAATAATTATTGGTTGATACTAAATCAATATTGAATGTTTTTTTTTTTTATTTCTTTTGTGTGATATATCATTCAGAATGCGGCAACATGACTGGTCTTCAATCAGCCAAAGAGGACACATCGTAACTCCTGTCCTAGTTACTCTCCATTGGCTCCCTACAGTAGCCAGAATTAAATTTAAATCTCTCACTTTGGCCTATAGGACACTGACTGGATCTGCTCCTTGTTATTTTAATTCAATGATCAAGATATACATCCCCAACCACCCACTGCAGTCTTCTGATGAGCGTCTGTTGTGTCGACCAGTCTTAAACGCTAGGTCAAATTCAAGACTCTTTTCCTCAGTGGTTCCATGTTGGTGGAATGAGTTGCCCAGTGCTCTTCGTTCTTGTGATAGTTTTTGGTCTTTTAAGCACTTCTTATACATTATGGTTTGTATGCAGTAGTACTGTTTTATTTTCATTATAGGCTGTTGATTAATTTGACATTGTTTATTATTGATATTCTCCTTAATGTAGTCTTACCATGTTATTGTTATTATATTATTGATTGAATGGCCATTATTATTTATTATTGCTTTCCCCCCTCATTTTCATTGTTTATTTCATTAGGCTATTGATTGATCCCTGTTTTAAGTATTTTATTGTTTTGTATTTGTTAAGGGTAACCATAACCATCATCATAATGTGGTATTTTCTTATGCACTTGAAACAAAGAAATAAAAAATGTTTCTTTAAACGTAGTACCACTTTAAACACATCACACACTGAACAGCAAAGTAGCTTCCTGATTATGTGTAAAATGTTTACAGAGTATCCTGATGTAGTAGGTCCATGTTCTCATATTTTTACAGCTGACATGAAGGCTGCAATATTACATTTTTGATTTATAATGGAGCACCCTCTCTGGTGAAAGACTAGCAAGCCTGTGGTAGAGGCATACGATTACAGACATATTGAGAGAGCCTATCAATGAGTTGTCACAGTTTTTAATTTAGACGTATTATTTTGAAATGATGTACGTCTATGGGAGGATCTACACATCACTGGCAAGACCTGATCAAATCATACCAATGCAAAATGCTTCTCCAGCAGTGCAATTGCAGGTAACAACGATACCTTAACTCAGCATTTTCAGATACCGCTGTTCTGAGCATACTAAGCAAATTGGCCATTTGTAACTTTGAATCCCTCCTCACGTTAAGCTATGGTCCAATAATGTGCTCACTAAAACACAAGTAGCACTGCGCGTTATTTGTCGGGCTGATTCATAAATGGGCATACCGAGGTTGTCGACCCTAGCAGGCTAGGTGGCGTTTATTGCCATTTAAAACTAAGCAAGAGTTAACGTTAATGAAACTTAACATCGCCTTCTCCAGTGACTTAAGTGTATTCAAATGAAGTTGCAACGATGATGGCGGCAATCACTGGTTACGTTAAACCATTTGAAACAAGTAGGACTGTAAATGATGGTGACTATGGCTAACGTCACTTCGGATCAATATAGCAGAGCCCTTTTACTTTACCTATCAACTGGCTAATGCTAGCATGATTTAGCATGCTATGAGCTAATATACTTAGCATCTGATGAAAAACAGCACATATCTTTTTTTCACAAAGAATCTGTCACAACTAACAACGATGTCTCTTACAAACAACTACACAATGTATGACTATCAATATGTATTTAGTCAGACTGTGATAAGATATAGCCTAATGATAATAACAGCAACACTTATTTAGGTTAGATTATGTGTCGAAATCTGGTGTCGTTAAAATAAGTGGCGATGGCGTGGTAGTGTCTGCAGCCTAGGCGGTAAAACATAATGGACAAACCGTCGTGTCTGCAGCCAGCCAGCTGTCAATCATAGGTGTAAACCGCCCTTTTAGATTTGTTAATATAACATTAAAAAAAATAATTTCAGCGAGAAAAGAAAAATTGTGTGTATTGAAGCATCTTGAAAACTATTTTTTCGAATAAAAAGTTGTTGATACAGAAATAGTTTTAGGTGAGAAAAGTGACACGGAAAGTTGGCTACTTGGCCATTGAAATACATGGGGATGGGCGGAGTTACACATTGTACTGCAGCCAGCCACCAGGGGCTCTGGACTAACGCACACTGTCCAGTTCTATATATACAGTCTCTTAACACACACACACACTGTCCAGTTCTATATATACAGTCTACACACACACACACACACACACACACAGTCTTACATACACTCATACACACACACACACACTCTTACATACACTCATACACACACACACACACTCTTACATACACACACACACACACCCACACCCTCACATTTACTCATATATACTGTCACGGCCTCTCTACCATGGGTGCCTGTGCCATGGCCATTGCCCTGTCTTACTGCAGGGGTCCACCGGGGCACTACAGTGGGTCCCAGTTAAGTTTGGACGGGTTCCTTCATGAATCACGCACCCCATTTTCTCAGCAGAAATGGCACAAACTGCAGTTGACACAAATAACCACAAGGTGTCACCTGGAGTTTTACCACTTTTGATGCGACTTGACTTAACTGCTTCCATGACGCAGTGAGCCATTACCAAACATATATGATAATACAATAGCGTGAGTTTATATATCTTATACCCTATTTGTCACGGTTACTTATATATGTGATAGTGTAACGATAAGCGCATGAGACTTTCAGCGGGGGCACGGGAACTTAAATTGATCACGGTAGTTTAAGCTTACACTTAAACAGACAAAACATTCTAATATGAAAATGTAGATGCAATTGTAAAATGGTGCAGCTCCTTTAAGAAAGCCCCGTGCGCAGGGATGGAAAGAGAGAAAGCGAGAGGGGATGTGTGATAGAACTTAGATGCGTGTGGAAAAAGTAGACGTGCTGTTGAGACTGGAGCGAGTCATATTCAAAATAATGCAAAAAATAAATCCGCAGATAAAACCAATTATCCTCATTCATTGCAACAGCAGCATGCCTGCTTGCCGACGTTCAAACGAAAAATATATCAAAGCACCTTTAGCGTTTGAATGTAGACGATTTTTTTTTTAAACAGTTGGACAAATGATTTAGCTAATTGATTATAGCCTGCACACCAGCAATTGTTGAACATTTACCTGTACAAGACAGTAGCCCAGCCTAACAAGCATGGTGCATGTTGTAGGCCTACTGTAGAAATTTCACTTAAATTGCAACCGCAACATGCCTGCTTGCCGACGTTCAAACGACAACGAAAAAGATATCAAAGCAACAAGAGGTTGAGTCTGAATGACACGGAGTTCAGACTCACATTGCTCCTCATAACCATCTATAAAAAAAAAGTGTTTTTTCTTTTCTTTTTGAGCACGTCCGAATCCCAGGACATAACGCACTGGACCTTATAATAGGCTCGAGATATAATTCAAAGGGGGCAGATAGGGGCCTACTGCACTTAAAACTTAAAAAGATTGAACAAAGCTTCCCGAAATTTGAAATTGCGAGTGACTGGCATCGGGTGAAGCTTTTCGAAGTTGAACAGGCTATTAAAAACTATTTGCGCACCTCCATGTCACAGGAGAGACTGGGCTCTCCCTTCTATGAATTGAAAAAGACGTTATAGGCTACCTGCAAACTGGCCTATGATTTCATTGCTGAGTTTGCGGCAAAGCAAGACAATGTTTTTTCAGAGTCAGGATATGGCGAGTCAGTGTAATTTATTTGTCCAATGTTAGCCTACAGACCAGTTTCCATAGTGCACATCTTATCAACAGTTTGAATGTCGTGTGTGTTTCTGCTCATTGACAAATACCGTTCAGCACAATGATTCATGCCCAATTAATTTCCCCTGTAAAACAAAGCGCATTTGTTATACTATTTGGTTTCGTGATGTAGCCTATGATAAACACCATATGGCCAAATGTGACTCAGCTAATGTTATAGGCTATACCATTTCCCCTCTTAAAGACAAGCTGGTGTAGCTTATTAGACTACTAGGCTACTAAAATGCACCGACGGTAGCCTTGGCTATGTGTAAAGTAAGCTATCGCATGATTTCATGCACGTAAGTTCATGCATCTGTCAAGTTCGCACAGGGCCTCGCACCATCTGTCAAGTTCGCACAGGGCCTCGCACCCCCTTGTGATGGCCCTGCAGCTCCTAAGACAACGAGGAAAAAGTTAAAATACGCGATAAACCCGGGAAAAGTTTACAGGTTTGTTTCGGTCCCGGTGATTATTTGTGAAATTGTGCAAACGACAGCCTTTTCAAGGCATTTCAAGGAAGGTGTCGTAGCATGCAAGCTCCCAAATTGACCCAGTAGCCTACAGAAGGCATCAATAAATTGTTGGGACTGGGGAGGGTCATGCGTTTTTTCTCAATCACTTTGGAGGGTCATAGAAAAAATTCTTGCTGGCGAGGGAGGGTCACGTCTTTTTTGACTAACGCTCCCAAAACTCCTCCGATAGCCCCTTAAATAAATAATGAACAGTCCCTAATTGATTATAGCCTGTAGGGCTACACCAGCAATTGTTGAACATTTACCTGTACAGGACATTGACAGTAACCCAGCCTAACAAGCAGATGTTGCAAAAGACATCAAAAGACGCTATTAATCAGAAATAAATAATGTAATCTGCATCGCTTTATTTAACAAACTGCAAGCAACAAGAGGGTTGAGTTCGCTGTGACGCCAAACCCAAGAGCAGAGCCTATCTGTTAAGGCACTCGATAGGCTATATGGTAACGAGCTGTGTGCGCCTGGAAAGACAATAGAAGATGCTTTCTGAATAGCACAGCGAAGACGGTTCTGGTCATCCCATACCCTCCCCCCACCTCCTGTAGCCTATACCATTATGACTTGTTGCCGTTTTGGGACATTACGTTTTTTCACGTTAAGTCCCCCTCCCCCACCCCCTTCTTTCACAAGCAGTGGGGGAGCGCGGGGCACAAAGTACACTTTTTGGTTAACTTCTGTCGTTCTGTTGTTGGCGACAATCCGGTGCAACCAGGGGACAGATATGTTAGAGAGGAGAGACGCCGGTGCAGCTCAGATGTCTTCTTAATTTTCTTTATTCTTTAGTAAAAGGTGCAGAACATTATTAAACTTTGACTAACGTTTCGATGTGTCGATGTTTTTGACTAACGAACATCGAAACGTTAGTCAAAGTTTAATAATGCTGGGTTATTTTCTCAACCCAAACGCTGGGTTGAAACTGTTGGGTCATTGTGTGGGGTTGTTTTTACTCATGTTGGGTTATTTTCTGTAACCCAGCTTGTTGGGTTGATAGTTTAGGCCAGCGCCCCTCCTCTCCCCCACCTGACGTGAGTACACTACCCAGCACCAGGGTAACTTTAACACAGCTGCATAATTATTTGACAGTTCGGGGGAAATCGTTATTCTTTCAACCGTCCATGCAGTCCAGCAGCTGTCAACATGCAGTGGAAATCAGGCGATTTCGGAAGGTATGTATCTGCTTTTAACTTTTTTTTATTATTATTCAGACGGATTTTAAAAGTCCACCCAGAGAGAGATACCCTTCGTGATATGATGCCTGCCAATTTCGTTCAGCCTCAATAAGAATTGTGTCATTCAAGCCAGCTAATGTTAGCTAACATTAACTTAAAAACATAGTTCTGTGTTCACAGGGTATGAACTGCTGAACAGAAACAAAACAAACTTTTAAAACTAACTAAAATTAGCATAGAAGCTACCAACAGCTGGCTAGATTAACATTAGCAGACGGTTGGTATGCTAACGTTAATGAAATGCTTCGTGGTAGTGCAGCATGTGTGTCAGCTAATGTAGCCTATACAGTCGAAGTAGTCTCTTCACACGTACGGTAATCATCATGCCAAACAACATATTCATTCATTCAAGGTAGCTTCATATTATAGCCATGTAACTTACTGGGTGGTTTTTGGTGGTAACATTAACGTTACACACAACTGGATTTCACGAACTGAATATGCTAGCATGAGCTAGCAGCTAGCTAACGGTAGAACTATCACTGCCACTAACGTTAACATTACTGAACTAATGTTTGTCAGTCTGCTGTTAAACAACTCCATGAGGTGGTCATGGTTTCCGAGTGTGTTGCGCTAATATTTTGCCTCCTGGGGGATTTTTAATGTTTGTCAACATCATTCACTGATAATGGTTCTTGAAAGTTTTGAAATTAAGTTCTGTAAATAGCAGTGATTAATTCACTCTTTTTCTTTCTTTGATTGACAGGGCTGACCCCCAAATGGACCGTGGAATCTAGCTGTCTTCATGAAAGTAACTTATCACATGCTGATGCTGCTTTTAGAGTAGGCTATCCGTTCAAAAATAAAGTAAACTATCAAACAAATAATTTTGTTGAACTGTTTTATTTCATTGCATGGCTATTTGTTGCCCATTTTCTCTCAATGCAACCCAAATACTGGGTTTGGAAACCCGACAACTGGTAATTTTAACTAGCAGTTCTGTTTATATAACCAAGTGGTTTGGGTTGAATCTATACCCAATATACTGTGTGAATTTTACTCAACATTTATATAGTTATAACCCAGCACATTGGTTACCTTTACCCAGTCTCTTGTGCCAATTTAACTAACGTTGTGTTGATATAACCCAGCGTTTTGGGTTAGAATCATACCCAATCTGCTGGGTTTAATAATGTACCCAGACCATTGGGTTAGGATAACTCAATGTGGTGTTGGTCCAATAGTTAACCAGTGGCTGGGTTATATTTGGGTTATTTTTAACTCAACATTTTTTAGAGTGTATGCACATTCACACCCAGTTTGGTTCATAGTAACTAGTATAGCAAGTGTAGTGTACTCAATGTAGTGATTGACAGTAAGTAGTATAGTGAGTGTAGTGTACTCAATGTGGTGATTCATAGTAACTAGTATAGTGTGCACTCAATGTAGTGATTCATTGTAACTAGTATAGCAAGTGTAGTGTACTCCATGTAGTGATTCATAGTAACTAGTACAGGAACACCCTCTAGATGTCTCCTTCGGACGCTATGCAATTTACTGTATCCACAGCCCGAAGCTTTTCTCAATATGCGTTCTTTTCTATACTTGTGTTCTCATGAACTTGAAAATCGTTCTGAAACGTCATCAATCACCGCCGAAGTACTGTTCCAATTCACAAGTTCGCATTTATTCAAGAACGCATAACATTCCCGGAAGTGTTCTCGAATCGTTGGTTTTAGCAAGGATGCATCGGGTGGTGACTTGGTGGACTGAAGATTCCACAATGCATTACGTCAGCTCAGCCGTGACACTCACATAAGAGAAATGGCAGCATTGATACATAATAGGCCTACCTATCATAATTGCTGCTACAATCCGATCCATGTTTAGGCTATAAACGGTAGGCTACAGGCTTCACAACTAACGTTAATCATAACTGTCACTTAAACTGCGAACTTCAAGCGTTGTTCCCGCCATCGGCAAGTGAATATATTCTTATTAATATTTAATTTAAAAAAAAATCAATGAGAAACAAACTTAGACAAGCTGGTGAATTATATATTTTATTGTAAATGTCAGAAATACTGGGTAGACCAATAGAGCAATAGATAAATGACTAGACTCCCGAGCTGTTCCGAGAGAAGCTGCCGTTGGCAAAAACGCTGCTGTCTCAAACTGCAAATTGAGCGTCCTGTTTCCTCGCGTTCTCCAGAGTCTGGACTCACGATCTTAACTTTTCAAGTTCGAACTTTCAAGAACGGGAGACCGTTCTTTAGCGTACTTTGTATTGAGAAAAGCCCATACAGTAATAGACACTTTTATTTTAAACTTAACCTTCCTCTGATTTTAATCACCCCAGTTATCAATCAAAGCAAACAGGGAAAAGAAATAGCAACACAATCATGAAAAACACTCAAATAAATAATTGTGCACATAAGTCTGAATGAAAAGCAGCACTGGTTGAAGCCTGGAAATATTGTAAACAAAGTAGCTTAATTTGGGTTACATGCAGCTATTCCGACATGCCGCTACTTAGACATTGGCGTCTAATTGTCGAAGTGGCGGCATTAACATTGATTTTCAAGCGTCTCACTATTGCAACATTTTTTTTTTCCATTGTCGGAGTAGCGACACTTCACCTTTTCTTTCAAACGTCCTGCCATTCCGACACGAGGTCATTAACAGTGGCGTAGCCAGGATTTTTCAACGGAGTGGACTTTTGCGAAGTATAGGCCTAGGGTGGGCCTTTATTTTTTTATTCCAATATGGGCAGCATAGGCCTACAGTAATCGTCCCAACTTTAAACAACACACGAACAAAATTCAATCAATTTGCAATGACCACGGCTGAAGAGTAGGCTATAATATGACTATTCATTAGGCCTACATAATTAGCCCATATGAAACTTGTGCGGCCTTTATTGGTGCGGATTATGCATGATGCAGCCGTGATCGCGAGGAAATTACTGTATTAATATAAATGCCAGTACAATTATCATTATACTTAAATCAATGAATGTGATTATGTCCTAGTTACGTGCGCTTTAGTGTCGTACACTGACATTCGTCAATGGGATAGTCGCCGACCCTCATTAGATGTGGATATTTGGAGGCAAGGATAGCCTTCAAGAAACAAGGTTATCGCAGTTGCTGTGAGACATTCGGCCCTTCTCCAGTCTCTCTCATCGCACACCCAGTTTGAACACCCTGATGGACACTGAACTCTGGGGGTTATTTGAACGTTCACTGAAATGGTTTAGGCTACTGGAGCGTAATAATTCCACCCGTCTATGCGCAATTGGTCATTGACGGCCATTAATTAATTAATATAGGTGGCCTGCACGCACAGAGTTTGTTTGATGCATGGAGTTTCCGACCGTTCTCCCCTGAGAGCTTAGAGAATAAAATGAGAAGAGCTACCTGTGTTTTACATAATGTGTAACATTTAGTCACATGGGTCAAAATCACCTGAGGTTTTGACTGAAATGTGTGCCGATATCAATTATTGGGAAAAACATTGTTTGGAGTGGATGGTGGTTGGAATTTGACAGGATACAGGAACTGCAGAGATAAAGGCTAGTTCCTGACGAACCAGAGATCCAGGAAGCAGAGATAATGTCTTACACAGATCTCTGCCGTCCTAACAGTCACCCAGGTACACAGGGCATACAAGGCCAAATAGAGAGGGTGTCTGTACCAAGACTGTCAACTCTTACTCGACCCACTAGGGGAATTATTCGTAGCAATCTTATTATTATAAAAACTTCTTCGGTTAAGCAAACTCCTCCAAAAACGCAACTTACACTTGCTTTACTTAATATTCGATCACTGTCAAATAAAACTGCCCTGGTTAATGAAATTATTACTGACAATCATATAGATGTTATGTGCCTTACTGAAACCTGGCTTAAACCAGATGAATAGCTTCCATTAAATGAGTCTACACCTCCCTCTCATCTTAATTATCATGTACCACGCCACACTGGCAGGGGAGGGGGTGGGAGCTACAATCTATCAATATAGTCTTCTCACATCTCCCAAGCTCACACACAAGTTTAAATTTTTTGAAGTTCTAGTCCTCAATTTTTTACCGCCAGACTGGAAAACTAATCAGCCTGTAACTGTGGTCACATTGTACAGACCCCCTGGCCCCTACACTGAATTCTTAGAGGATTTTTCTGATTTCCTTTCCAGTTTAACTACCCAAACAGAAAAAATACTTATATTGGGTGATTTTAATATTCATATGGATAATATGAACGATTGTCTCACAATTGCATTTCAATCCCTAATTGACCATGTCGGGTTCTGCCAAAATGTTAATTCACCCACGCACAGGGATAACCATACTGTAACGATTTGATAGCGACACACACAGTTGTCCAATCAAAAGGTTTATTCACGGAAGCGGGAATCAGCCAAACACATAGACCAAGACACCATTACATAGCAAACACAAGGGAAGTCAATAAAACAAGCACGATACACGAACAGGGTAGTCACATAAAATACACCGGGTAAAGCACACAAGGTAAAACCTAAAGAAAGACTACACAAGCTAACACATAATGACAAGGAAAACGCAATTACACTAACTAAAACCGACATTACACAAACCAGCATTCACACACATTGCATTCTGGGAGGCTAGCACTCAGTCCAAAAGACACAGACGTTACACAGCCCCCTCGCGAGCTATTGCCGTCCTCGGCAATATCTCCTCGCTTAGCCATTGCCATAACGTCGGTGTGGGCATTCACTCGCTCAGTCCATCAGTCTGTGGTACCGCCAACAACACGTGGGGTGCACACGCCGCAGGAGCTCACTCAACGGGGAGCCACGCTGCTAGCAGTCCAGTGCGGGCGTGCTAGCAACCACGTGGCCGTCCCCACTCGTCACCAGTTCCCTCTCAGCAGCCGCCCTCAGGCTGCACTTTCCGCGGCGTGTCACCACGGCACCCCTCCTCTCCAGACGGGGCACTAGGTGGCCTTACTACCGTAGACTGTGGCACCAAGCACTGGAACTCACGGGTCAACTGTCGCTGCACCTTCGTCGCTCCACTCCACAGTCGCACCGACCAGGATAGGCAGGCCCCAGCTCTGCTGCAGCCGGACCACGCTGAGCTCTCAGGCCGTCAGCTACCGGTTTCGGCGTCCCTCCTCGCGCTGCCTCCTCGCAGAGCTGTCCTCCTCTGCTCCTGGCCCGCTCCACTCCGTCATGGTCACGACGAAGGCTTGACCCCCCTCTTCTGCCTCATGCTATCCCCCAACACAGCCTTAGTTAAAGTTTTTAATGACCTCCTCATCGCTGCCGATAATGGACATATATCAATATTGGTCCTCCTGGACCTTAGCGCTGCCTTTGACACCATAGACCACAATATACTACTCCACAGGCTTGAACATTCGATAGGCATTAAAGACTCAGCACTCGCTTGGTTTAGATCATACCTTTCTAACCGCAGACAATTTGTACAGGTTCACAATAAACCGTCTACCCAGACTATGGTAAGTAGTAAGGCTCAGTACTAGGGCCCCTATTATTTTCTCTCTATATGCTTCCTCTAGGCTCAGAAATTAGGAAACATGGCATTACATTTCATTCTTATGCAGACGATACACAACTATACCTTTCCATAAAACCTGACGAATTGACTCCGTTAGCCAAACTTGACACATGTATAAGAGACATAAAGACATGGATGACAAATAATTTCCTGCTTTTGAACTCCGATAAAACAGAAGTCATGGTTTTAGGTCCTAAAAAGATGAGGGATATCCTATCCTCATCACAGGCTACATTTACTGATCTTCGACTATCCTCATCCACAAGTGTTAAAAATCTAGGAGTTACAATTGACCAAGACCTATCACTAAGTAATCACATAAAACAGATTACCAAAACTTCATTTTATCACTTAAGGAACATTTCAAAGATAAGGAAGTCTTTATCCTTACCAGACGCTGAGAAATGAATCCATGCTTTTGTCACCTCAAGGATTGATTATTGCAATGCTCTATACGCTGGCTGCAATAACACCTGTCTAAAGAGCTTACAGCTTATACAAAATGCAGCTGCTCGCACACTCACTAGAACTAAAAAATATGAACATATTTCCCCTATCCTGGCATCTCTACACTGGCTGCCTGTTAAAAGTCGCATTGACTTCAAAATATTACTTCTAACATACAAAGCCATTACTGGCCAGGCACCAGAATATATTAAAGATCTCCAAGTCCCATATAACCCACCCAGACTGCTACGATCACAGAATACTGGCCTTCTTGTAATTCCAAGAATCTCAAAACTACAGTAGGAGGTAGAGCTTTCAGCTATCAAGACCCTCCTCTGGAATAATCTCCCTTCCTCAATTCGACTAGCAGACACCCTCCCTATTTTTAAGTCTAGACTTAAAACATACCTCTTTACTGCCTCCCATAGTTAGGTATGGTGCGGTGTGGAACTTCACCCACCTCAGGGATTTTTAGAATGGACCACCCTGCTGAGTCCTCGTGTGACTGGCGGTCACTGACCATACCTGCGCTGGTGCCGACTACCCCTCACCATGCCTTAGTTATGCTGCTATAGCATAGTGCTGTCATGGACTTTTCATGTGTCACCATACAACCCCCCCTCCTCCTCTCCCTTTCTCTCTCTCAACTCTCCCTCTCTTGCCTATTCTCACTATGATATACTGTAACAATATATAGTACCACTGATTACTTATTGACATTAACCATTTGGATTTTCAGTAATACTAACCCACTCTACATCTCTCTTTCTTCCCCTTACTGTACCTCACTTGTGAGGAATATCATCACCAGTCATCAACCATCCATGTGTTGGCCCTCCTCTCACCCATCTCACCTGAAGTCCCATCCTCGACTGCCCTATTACTGTCCCCCTATCTGGACTCCTGGCCCGTACAGCCTAGTGACCCATCACCTGCCTACGACAATTCTGCCCGGATTCCTGGCCCGTTTGCCGACCCACCACATGCCCCTTGACAACTCCCTTCCCCTGGACAAATCCAACGCTGGACTATTTGAACTTTTTGTCACTAAATCAGGATTAATGAATTATCAAACCAGATACGTAATCACCCCACCTCTTGTAACTTTCAGCTCAAGTGCTTTTTAACACCATGTCTTATTCTCTACACCTGACTATCATATGCATTTGTCATGTATACAGACCTTACTGTCCTGTATTGACCCTAGGCAGATGGGTCAGGCCCTTGAGTCGTGGATGTGCTCGAGGTTTCTTCCTATATGTATCTCCAACTCTAGGGAGTTTTTCCCCTGTTACCCCTGTTACCCCGGTTACCCATGGGCCTCTCTCTTTCTTTTCTTTTCTTCCTTTCTTTCCTTTTTCTCTCATTGCCTACATCCTGTAAAGCGCCATGAGTAGGGGCATGTCTAAATAGAGGCATGTCGTAATAACGGTATGTCGTAATAGAGGGTCGTCGTAATAACGGGATGTCGTAATAAAGAGTGAACCCCCTTAATTTGCTAGTTTATCATAGTCTACTGGTTAGCAGGAGCGTGCGGTCCATCTGGGCAGGTGGGGCAGCGAACTACCTGAAGCATCCTCCACAAAAAATAGTTCCTCAGTAAATCATTGCTCCAAGTCTACTTTTAATAATGTGATTGTCACATTAATTATCTGTAGTTTCTGTAGGCTTTCCAACTATTTTTGGTCTATTGACATCAACTTTTGGATGATGGTGGCGATTCTCGTTGAGTTTAATCTGTCATGCAATGTTGGGGCAGGGCACCTCGACGATCGCATTCCTCAATAAATTATCGATAACCCTGGCGGCTTCAATAAGGATTGCAATCCCGGCTAAAAGACGCCTGTATGGTCGTAAAGTAGTCTGCCCCATGGTCATATTCTAGAACTAGCCTACTCAAATTATTCCGCCAGTTATAAATTAGGGCCTATCGTTTCATTTCAAGATGCAGAAATGGCGAGTAGTGTTGCACCTGTTAACCGTGTTGAGTTTCTGTTTAAAAAAACTATTTGAGAGGTTGAAATTAGAAGATACGTTAGCTAACCCTGGTGTCTTCCTTGGTTTAGTAGCTAGCTTCTAGTGGATTTAATAGCATCTTTTGACAGTGCAAAAACGAGAAGGCAACGGTGTTCAAAGGTATGGCATAGGCTGCTGCATTCAGAATGAGCTATCAATATAGCCTAGTTTCTACAGCGAGTGGTCAGACAATTATCCATAACACCCAACTGTCTTGAGTTGCAGTTATAAAACCCAACTACTTAAAAATATTAGATAGTTAGCAGGCCAGACAGAACACAAAAAAAAATAGTTTTGTTTACCCATAGCACCAACGTTGCTATGCTTCGCTGGTTTAACGTGATGAGAACGGTGCAAACTTAACTGATGGGTTACTGATCTACAATTCTGACTGTGACATGATTTAAGCATACCGCAAAGTCCTGTAAAATATGTAATTTTAATGTAGCCCAAAATGATTGACTTTTTTTAATAGCCTGACTTTCTGCCCTACCAAAATGTATGGTCACCACACGCTACTGCTGGTTAGAATGTTCAGTTTCACCACGTATGTTTAAGTTTCAAATGAATACTTTTTCTCCTTGAGACAGGCCCGTTTGAATCTTGGAAAATACTTTTCCATTTGCATCGGGATTGAGATGATAAGAATTTAGCAGTCAATCTGAATACAACAGTTTGAACAAATTCATGCAGCGTGCTAATGATGCTAACCGGATTTAATAGCAATTTAGCCAGTCGTCTTGAACGATTGTGAATGTTTGGATTACATGTGCATGCTAAGGAGGGATGCGCCTGTTGAGAGGGAGAGAGAGAGTGTGCACAGGGCAAGGATGAGAATCTGTGTTGAGGTAGGCCTACTTCTATTGCCTACTTTGGTACAGTTGCACATAGGCTACTACAATGCGAGATATATTTAGCCTATTTATTTATGGACAACGTAAGGTGGGAGGTGTGTGTTGCTTTTAATTATCGAATGTTCTATCGAACGTATTTTTTATTGATATCGATTACATGTCTATTGGATGCATATCGCTATCGTTTTATCGCCCAGCCCTATGCTCAATAATAACAATTTTAACACACGCATAAATACTTGATGAGAGAAAATCCTGAATTTCCCCTGGGGATCAATAAAGTATCTATCTATCTATCTATCTATACTCAGGGCTCTATTTTAATGGTCTGAAACGGAAGTGTCTTTGCGCAAAACGCAAGTGACTTTGTGGGCGGATCTTGGGCGCTGATGCTATTTTACCGGCGGGATAACTGACTGTTGCGCCCGACGCAAATCTAAAATGGGGTGGTCTGAAGTAGCTACATTAATCATGGGTGTGGTTTGGGCATAACGTGCAATAATCCAATCAGAGCGTCATCTCACATTTCCTTTAACAACAGGCACGCTTGTTCCATAGCTGATTGCTATTATGGTGGCGTATTTGCCAGGCGCAGCCAGGAGCGTTCACAGCACTATAATCACTGTTCAGTTGGGAACAGTTAGCTATTGATTTTTCCTCTTGACAAAATGTAATGCAAAATTGTCACAAAGACATACTTTCCGATGTTTTGGGATCACTCTCACTGAATCACGAGGTTATGAATGCATGGTGATATTTTTGCAATGTACAATGTAATCTAACATACTCTCCCGTGCTGCCGCTGGGGCATTTGGGTTAAATGGCATCTCCCGTGCTGCCGCTGGGGCATTTGGGTTAAATGGCATCGGCATGCAATTCAACATCACATCTCCTTAAGTCCTAGCCCGACGAGCCACACGCACATTAAAATGTAGGGTTTGGGCACTCACCGTTCACAGTGCTCAGTCCGAGGGGCGGGATAATCGGTTGTCTTTCAAATTCCCTCTGCACGCAATAGGACAGCGCTGAGTCCCATGCGTTTTCCCACCAGCTAGTTGGCTAGTTCAAACTTTTGCCATCTTAAAACAAGCTTAACTCGTGTCACACTGTTGGCCAACAGCAACATCCATCTTCTTTGTTTTCAAGTAGCAGGGAATTCAAGCCAAACCGTTGCAACTCTGCCATCAATCATTATGTTAAGCCCGCCTAACGACTCTATACACGATTTGATTGGCCTGATAGAAGTTTAATTTTTCGAGCTCACAAGCCAACGGAGAGTTGCTAGACTAGCCCTGGAAGCAAATGTAATTTGCTGCCGGTAGGGTGCGTCTAGATTTCTAGGCTACTTAAGTCCTCTAATATTTCCTAATTTATGTCATCAACACATCCGTGATTCGTGAAAATGTGTACGCTAGATTTATGCCTATTTTTTCACATCTTAATGGACACCACACTGATTTCCCTCGAGTGGTAATATTTTTCTTTGAAATTATGTATGGTTTACAGAAATGGGAACTACGATGTATAGATGAGAGGAGCGAAGTGTGCGTTGCGCAGCACAGGCGGCCAAGCAAGGGCTCCTTACCCCTCAGGCAACTCAACAAGAGAAACAGTTTCCAAGTTGACCTAACTTTCAACTCTGCACAGTATCCTATTAACTGCATGACAGTAGGCTATTTACAATATTTTCTGAGTTTGTAAACACGTTATCATCAACTTACATTTGTTTGAGCAGGAGAGAGAATAACAATGAATGGATGCAGCAACTACAGAAATTGTAGCCAAGGCTACTTGCTGCTTTCTTGTACTATCTATGGTTGCTGGTTAACAGCACATAAAAGCTGATTTTAGCTAATTCACTAACTCAAGACTTCAAGGCCATCATGGATATAAAACGTTTGTTGTAAATAAGGAAAGGATGGAGGGAACATAACAAAGCCTGGAGTTATTTCAGATGGACTACAACAAGGTAGCAATGATGCTGCTTAAAACCTTAATAATGGTTATAATGCTTAGGTAGGAGTTATTTCAGATGGGCTACAACAAGGTAGCAATGATGCTGCTTAAAACCTTAATAATGGTTATAATGCTTAGGTAAGAGTTATTTCAGATGGGCTACAACAAGGTGGGCACAATGATGCTGCTTAAAACCTTAATAATGGTTATAATGCTTAGGTAAGAGTTATTTCAGATGGGCTACAACAAGGTGGGCACAATGATGCTGCTTAAAACCTTAATAATGGTTATAATGCTTAGGTAAGAGTTATTTCAGATGGGCTACAACAAGGTGGCAATGATGCTGCTTAAAACCTTAATAATGGTTATAATGCTTAGGTAAGAGTTATTTCAGATGGGCTACAACAAGGTTGGCAAAATGATGCTGCTTAAAACCTTAATAATGGTTATAATGCTTAGGTAAGAGTTATTTCAGATGGGCTACAACAAGGTTGGCACAATGATGCTGCTTAAAACCTTAATAATGGTTATAATGCTTAGGTAAGAGTTATTTCAGATGGGCTACAACAAGGTTGGCAAAATGATGCTGCTTAAAACCTTAGTAATGGTTATAATGCTTAGGTAAGAGTTATTTCAGATGGGCTACAACAAGGTTGGCAAAATGATGCTGCTTAAAACCTTAATAATGGTTATAATGCTTAGGTAAGAGTTATTTCAGATGGGCTACAACAAGGTAGCAATGATGCTGCTTAAAACCTTAATAATGGTTATAATGCTTAGGTAGGAGTTATTTCAGATGGGCTACAACAAGGTAGCAATGATGCTGCTTAAAACCTTAATAATGGTTATAATGCTTAGGTAGGAGTTATTTCAGATGGGCTACAACAAGGTAGCAATGATGCTGCTTAAAACCTTAATAATGGTTATAATGCTTAGGTAAGAGTTATTTCAGATGGGCTACAGCAAGGTAGCAATGATGCTGCTTAAAACCTTAATAATGGTTATAATGCTTAGGTAAGAGTTATTTCAGATGGGCTACAGCAAGGTAGCAATGATGCTGCTTAAAACCTTAATAATGGTTATAATGCTTAGGTAAGAGTTATTTCAGATGGGCTACAGCAAGGTAGCAATGATGCTGCTTAAAACCTTAATAATGGTTATAATGCTTAGGTAAGAGTTATTTCAGATGGGCTACAACAAGGTAGCAATGATGCTGCTTAAAACCTTAATAATGGTTATAATGCTTAGGTAAGAGTTATTTCAGATGGGCTACAACAAGGTGGGCACAATGATGCTGCTTAAAACCTTAATAATGGTTATAATGCTTAGGTAAGAGTTATTTCAGATGGGCTACAACAAGGTGGGCACAATGATGCTGCTTAAAACCTTAATAATGGTTATAATGCTTAGGTAAGAGTTATTTCAGATGGGCTACAACAAGGTGGCAATGATGCTGCTTAAAACCTTAATAATGGTTATAATGCTTAGGTAAGAGTTATTTCAGATGGGCTACAACAAGGTTGGCAAAATGATGCTGCTTAAAACCTTAATAATGGTTATAATGCTTAGGTAAGAGTTATTTCAGATGGGCTACAACAAGGTTGGCACAATGATGCTGCTTAAAACCTTAGTAATGGTTATAATGCTTAGGTAAGAGTTATTTCAGATGGGCTACAACAAGGTGGCAATGATGCTGCTTAAAACCTTAATAATGGTTATAATGCTTAGGTAAGAGTTATTTCAGATGGGCTACAACAAGGTTGGCAAAATGATGCTGCTTAAAACCTTAATAATGGTTATAATGCTTAGGTAAGAGTTATTTCAGATGGGCTACAACAAGGTTGGCAAAATGATGCTGCTTAAAACCTTAATAATGGTTATAATGCTTAGGTAAGAGTTATTTCAGATGGGCTACAACAAGGTTGGCACAATGATGCTGCTTAAAACCTTAGTAATGGTTATAATGCTTAGGTAAGAGTTATTTCAGATGGGCTACAACAAGGTTGGCACAATGATGCTGCTTAAAACCTTAGCGCAGCTGGAATAATGCTTAGGCTGATGTTAAAGCGCATGCGATGTTTAAAGCCATACACAACGGTAAATTGGAACAAAACTAAAGGTAACTTTAGCCTTTATAGTGCTGTATAAAGTTGTCCAAATGAATTGGTCATAATTAGGCGTTGTTGTTCTAAAGATATTGCGTGTAGATGTTGTACTATATAGGATACTAAATTTTTAGGTCACCAATGCACGAACAAAACCGGGAAATGGACAAATATTATCAAGGCTTTGAATGGATTTCCCTTTGAATTTCCCCTGGGGATCAATAAAGTATCTATCTATCTATCTATCTATCTGAATGTTTCTGTCTGTGCACGGGGGTGTCTGTAGATTGGTGTGCAACGCATTCATTCATGCAGGCCTGTGGTCATGCATGCGCCCTTAAAATAGCATCTGCATTTGCGCCACAGACTTTAGACCAGGGAGTTTCTGGTCTGTGGCAGAATTGTTTTCTGAAACTGCAAAATATCAACAGTGAACGTTTGCGCCGGAACCCGGCCCGTCTTTTCGCTAAACCGCCCCCGTGGGCGCAATCGAATTCCCTAATTTACAGACATCTACCTGTGGAGAGAAAATTCCAATATGCGTTGACTGCAAAATAGGAAAGACAAAAGCGCGAGTATACAAAGTCAATTGCGCTGGGACGCAAGATAGAGCCCTCAGCCTTTCGTGCATGTAGTCTATTGACTGATACACTGCCCTCTGGTGGACAGAGCATATAGAACTTAAGTTTGATACCAATATCGGTCTTACTGAAGACATTTAATGGTCAAAATATTATTAATACATATTCGAATATATTCGAATTTTAATATTAGGGCTGTCAATCGATTAAAAAAATGAATCTAATTAATTACATAATCTGTGATTAATTAATGTAAATTAATATATAATATATAATTTTTGCTGTGAAAGTATTTTAAATATTTAAATTCAAATGAATCATTGAATAATCAGCATTAGTGACATTAAAGTTCAAAACTCTTTTATTATTATTTTCACTGTTCAAATTTCACTGTTAGCGCTCCCGTAGCACAATGGACTGGACGTCGCTTTGCAAAGCACTTGAAGCCTCGCAGGTTCTAGGGCAGCCATGGCCCACTGGTTAGCACTCTGGACCTGTAACCGGAGGGTTGCCGGTTCGAGCCCCGACCAGTGGGCCGCGGCTGAAGTGCCCTTGAGCAAGGCACCTAACCCCTCACTGCTCCTCGAGCGCCGCCGTTGTAGCAGGCAGCTCACCGCGCCGGGGATTAGTGTGTGCTTCACCTCACTGTGTGTTCACTGTGTGCTGTTTGTGTTTCACTAATTCACCGATTGGGTTAAATGCAGAGACCAAATTTCCCTCACGGGATCAAAAAAGTATATATACTTATACTTATACAAATAATAGCCATAATAATCTATGATATGACCTAATATGCTGAGGAAATAAATTCAAAAGTGCTTCGGGAAGAAGTTTTTTTTTTCACATACAAAGCCACAGATATAACAGGGGACACAATAAAAATAAATGAACACTCCCCTCAATGTCAACACTTATTTCTTTGCATTGATGTGCGACTATAGAGTTGATGAACTCCGGTGATATGCAAATTCCTTGCTGCAGACATTGCAAAGGACTTCATTTTCAACACTTTATTTTTATCAACACCATCAGGCCTTTTTTTAAAAGTAAATGTTCCAATCAATGATCCAGGCAGCACATTTTCTTCTCTCTCCTTCATTTTACAGTCTAATTTTTACTGACTAGAACGGCTCGGGGTCAAAGGTCATACGGAATCGATTAATCTGCACTAATTTTTCAATTAATCAGTTATTTTTTCTCAAATTAATTAATTGAAATTAATCAGTTATTTTGACAGCCCTATTTAATATTAATAAACAAACGAACTTTGAATATGATTTTTGGGCAAAAGTCAAGGCCCTAGAGTGTAGTGTACTCAATGTAGTGATTCATAGTAACTAGTATAGTGAGTGTAGTGTACTCAATGTAGTGATCCATAGTAACTAGTATAGTGTGTACTCAATGTAGTGATTCATAGTAACTAGTATAGCGAGTGTAGTGTACTCAATGTAGTGTAGTATACTGGCAAGTGTAGTATACTCACTGTGATGATTGATGGAGTTGATGAGGCGGAGGCCGACGTTAGCGTGGTTGTTGGTCATCAGAACGACGTCAAACACCTCCTCGCTGTCCGGGTAGAGCTCCCTAAGCCGAGAGTTCACCGTTTCTATCGCCTACACACACACACACACACACACTGTAGTGAATTTAGAATTATCAGTTAGGCCCTGACTTTATATCATTTGTACAGTCTGTACAAGTCAAGTCAAGTAGACTTGTGTGTATGTGTGTTTTAGTTTGGCCAATGGATGGACTTTTATGTAAAACCCCTAGTTTGTGACAGGAAGTAGACTTGTGTGTTTTGGTTTGGCCTGTGTGAATGTGTGTGAATGTGTCTATGTGAGATCCTCAAGTAAAGATGTCTATGTCTGTGTGTGTGTGCGCGCGTGTGTGTGTGTGTGTGAATGTGTGTGAATGTGTCTATGTGAGATCCTCAAGTAAAAATGTCTGTGTCTGTGTGTGTGTATGTGTCTGTGTGTGTGTGTGTGTGTGTGTGTGTGTGTGTGTGTATGTGTGTGTGTGTGTGTGTGTGTGTGAATGTGTCTACATGAGATCCTCAAGTAAAGATGTCCGTGTGTGTGTGTGTGTGTGTGTGTGTGTGTGTGTGTGTGTGTGTGTCAGTGTTGCGCGGTTGCCCGGTTATTAAGTGGTTATGAGTCATATAAAAAATATTGTAATAATATTCGGGTCATTTGCGGGCGGGTCAGTTAAAATTAATTAAATATACTTTTAAAAATACTTAAAGTATCACGAGAAGGCTAGCATCAATATTTAACTCATCATTGCTTTTCAAAGATATCATTGGTTGAAGCATACAGTAGACCTACTTGCCACCTGAGAGATGGAGACGCTAAAGAAGCTGAAGACGCGAGAAGTTCAAATAATAAAGACACCCCTCCAGGAAAAGCCATATATGGGAAACATTTGGAAAGGTTCTTAAAGAAGATGACAGTAGTGCAAGTTATGTTCTATGTACTTCAAACACGGCAGTGGTAGACTAAGCCCTCCCAGCCAAACCGTGCAATTCCAGACCTCAAGCAAGCAATAGATAGCTTTATATACTGACCTGGAACAGCTTTTTTAGACTAGGTACAAGACCTATTGACAAGTCGCTCAGTAAAATAATGCTGATACTTTGCCACCTGCGCATGTTAAACTTTTAGCCTACAGCCGTGAGCAGGTAGCTTGACGAGCCAGACCCACATTGCTGCCGCTAGGGTGCATCTAGATTTCTAGGCTAGTGAGCAGGCGCCTGCAGGCATAAATGTTATGGCACACAGACTACACAGCCATATCTACCGGTATGTATAGGCCATATAGGTTTGCGCATGCATAAAAGTTACTTTGGTTCATTGTGTCTGTTACTTTAAACAGTGTATGTGCTTCAGTAAAGCTTTGTGCTTCATTCAGCATTATAAACCAGTTCTTATGCTAACGTTTTGACCAGCAATGTATCTCTCTTGCCTCCCTTGCTGCCTTCACCATTTCTGTTTTCGAAAGAAAAATGTATGTCCATGGCCTTCAAATCTTATCCTAGTGTTCTAATCCTTGGTGGTTGCGTGCGTGCTTGCGCTCTTATTCTCATTCTCTCTCCTGCGCAAACATTATGTCCTGCATGCCTACTGCGTGTAGTTCTACTGCATAAAGTTTCACAAATAAATTAGTTTGTTTTACAGAAATGGCCGACTATCACACTGCTATAACCAAAAACATTTTGTAAATAAGCGGGTCGGATCGCAGCTCTGGTTTAATTTTGTTCTAATTAATATTCGCGGTCCGGGTTGCAGTCGGGTTGATTAAAATATCGGGCGACCGCGGGCCGCTTGTGACCAAACCCGCGCAACACTGATGTGTGTGTGAGAATGTGTCTACGTGAGATCCTCAAGTAAAGATGTCTGTGTGTGTGTGTGTGTGTGTGAGAATGTGTCTACGTGAGATCCTCAAGTAAAGGTGTGTGTGTGTGTGTGTGTGTGTGTGTGCATAAGTATGTGTGTAGTGTTTGTGTGTGTGCATAAGTGTGTGTGTATGTATGTGTGTGTGAGTGTGTGTGTGTGTGTGTGCATAAGTGTGTGTGTATGTGTGTGTGTGTGTGTGTGTGTGTGCATAAGTGTGTGTGTGTGTATGTGTGTGTGTGTGTGTGTGTATGTATGTGTGTGTGCATAAGTGTGTGTGTGTGTGTATGTGTATGTATGTGTGAGTGTGTGTGCATAAGTGTGTATAAGTAAGTATAAGTAGATACTCTTTTGATCCCGTAAGGGAAATTTGGTCTCTGCATTTATCCCAATCCGTGAATTAGTGAAACACACTCAGCACACAGGTGAGGTGAAGCACACACTAATCCCGGCGCAGTGAGCTGCCTGCAACAACAGCGGCGCTCGGGGAGCAATGAGGGGTTAGGTGCCTTGCCCAAGGGCACTTCAGCCGTGCCTACTGGTCGGGGTTCGAACCTGCAACCCTCCGGTTACAAGTCCGAAGCGCTAACCAGTAGGCCATGGCTGTGTGTGTGTGTGTATGTGCGCGCGCGCGCGCGTGTGTGTGTGCCACACCTTGATGAAGGGGAAAGCAGGGCCTGGTTGGAGGGGTTCCATCTCGTGCTCCTGCTGGTAGGCCAGATACTCCTCCATCCCCTTCTGCTCGTAGATCTGCTGCTCCACGTCCATGCTGAAGAGCACGCGCGACGACACCGCGATCGTCACACAGTTCTTAGGGTTGGGCTGACACACACACACACACGCGCGCACACACACACACACATATACACACACACACACACACACACACACACACACACACACATATATATACACACACATACGCACACGCACGTACACATACATATATATACACACACACATACACGCACGCACGCACACACACACACACACACACACAAATCAATAATATCCATATATATCCATGAATAAATCCACCTATCAGCTGATGAGGTCTGGTGAGGTCTGTCATGGTCAATGTGTGAGACTTCAGATCTCTGCATAAGTGCATAAGTGTGTGTGTGTGTGCGTGTGTGTGTGTGTGTGTGTGTGTGTGGTCTGTCATGGTCAATGTGTGAGACTCCAGATCTCTGCATAAGTGCATAAGTGTGTGTGTGTGTGTGTGTGTGTGTTGTGTGTCTAGTGAGGTCTGTCATGGTCAATGTGTGAGACATTACATCCCTGCACTGATAGCACAGCTTGTGTGTGTGTGTGTGTGTGGAATCTTTCAGATGAAGGGTCTGGCCACGAGTAATGAAAATGGCCCAATTCGAGGGGCGGCACCAAGCATGCATTTGAAACTCTCAGTTGGATAACGCTACGACCAATCACAACAATTCATCAGTGTCAGTCATCAGTGTAGCTCGCCTTTGTCCCGCCTACACCGATTTGATTGGTCCCTCTCGCTCGAGAGATAGAAGAAATTTGGATCATTGCTCGTGGCCAGAGTATCTTGCGGGCACAATTCAAATTGTGCTCTCGCGAGAACTCTGGATTTCCAGGGTAGCAATACCCAAGGCCAAATGGAAATGTGTGTGTGTGATCTGGCATAGTTAAATATGGGGGGGGGGCACACCCCCTTACAGTATATTATGATTATGATTGTGTGTGTGTGTGTGTAATGCTGAACATAACTTCATGAATGCTCCAAACCGTAGCCTACTCCAAAAGACATGGACACACGATTATTACCTTCATGACACAACATGTTGCATGCACCCGTTTTTCACATTTTTTTTTTCTCTGACTTTTTTTGAGTGATATTTGAGATCTGCAGACTCACTCTCATGAGCCAGTTTCCTCATACATAAAATCACCTGGATAACACCGCTCAAACAAACACATCGACATTGCATCGTGTATATTGTGGCGTCAGCGAGGGGGGCATTAATCTGTGAGTCTTTGTTCACACCGCTACTTACAAACTTCGCATTAGTCTTCGCTTTCCTTGTGTTTAGCGCAGGGATGCCGCCTTTCATGGTGTCTGGTGGCGTATGCTGGTGCAGGGGAGCGAGGGGGTGCGACGCTGTTGGCCGGCTGGTGGATCTGCAGCCGCTCGAACGCGACCCTTGACACCGTTCACCCAACGCGACCCTTGACACCGTTCACCGAACGCGACCCTTGACACCGCTCACCGAACGCGACCCTTGACACCGCTCACCACTGTCAAGCACCTCAGATTAGCAACGTCTGTGATGTAATCCCCCCAATCAAAGGCAGAGGCGGACAGAGTACACAGCTTCATTACTTGAGTAAAAGTACAGATACCCTTTGCTAAATTTTACTCAAGTAGGCTACAAGTAAAAGTACAACAGTAGATGTCTACTAAGTAAAAGTACTGAAGTACTTGTTTTTAAAAGTACTTGAGTATCAAGAGTACAAGAGTAGCCTACATTTTCTAAATATTGCATTACTACTGCCACAGTGCTTACATTTATGTACAGAAACGTCCTACATGGAGTTATGAAAAATGTTAATGTTAATACCTTGGAGAATGTAAAATGAATTGGAAGTAAAATCAAGTCATTTTCATCTTTTTACCATGTTGCCAGGGATGGGCAGTATTTCTAATACATGTATTTAAAATACGTATTTCAAATACAAAATACTATTTTGTAATTGAAACACTTGAAGCAAAAACTATCATTAACTTGTTCAGAAAATTTAAATAGTCTGGAGGTGGGGCCACAGGTTGACACATTCCCGGGATGGACCTGCTGCGTCTTCATCCATTGTTTGGTCCATGGACCTGCTGCGTCTTCATCCATTGTTTGGTCCATGGTTTCGTCTCTTATCTAAATCTGACCATGGAGTTGACTTTGGCGGAAAGCTGAAGGTGATTGCTGATAGGCTGTCCCAATAAGTGGCGCCTGCACAATCCAATCACGTTTGAGGAAACAACAAATTGAGGGATTCCGAGATTTCTCTTTCTTCTTCCTTTTGTGTAGAAGTAGTAACGGGTACTCACGGTTACGGATAGAAGAAGTAACGGGTACTCACGGTTACGGATAGAAGTAGTAACGGTTACTCACGGTTACGGATAGAAGTAGTAACGGAGTAACGGTTACTCACGGTTACGGATAGAAGTAGTAACGGATAGAAGAAGTAACGGTTACTCACGGTTACGGATAGAAGTAGTAACGGTTACTCACGGTTACGGATAGAAGTGCAGTGAAGTAAAGAGTACAATATTTGCCTCTCAAATGTACTTGAGTACTCCCCAAAAATGATACTTGAGTGAAGTACAGATCCCTCAAAATTGTACTCAAGTACTGTACTCAAGTAAATGTACTCCGTTACTGTCCGGCTCTGATCAAAGGTTATCTCGCAAACCAGCGCTCGTCCTCATCAGACCCAGTGTTCCATGAATGTAGTCTTGAATTACGTAAAAACAAAGGACATCTGAAACATTAAAAACGTTGGTCATTATGTTATTGTTCCACATGTAGCCTAATTGCCCTGGGACCATGGCGGAAATATCACAATGCATCTCTAGTTATATACACGGTTAATGTATTTTGTGAACTGTCCCTGCAGACATAAATCACAATTTGACACACACTGATTAAAAGCATTTCCCTTGTTGCTCAAAACTGTAAATTGTCTGCTCTCCTGCTTATCCGTCTACTGTCTATCCTGTCAACATTAAATTATGTGATGCATTTGGCTCGATCACCAACTTTCATCCAGCCGAAATGACGCCCAGTTATAGGCTACATCCGCGCGATGTCATGCTCTCTCTGCGCACTCTGTTTCCACGCAAAGCCAACTCCCCATACGGCTTTGCTGTTTAATGACACATGATGGGGCAACTTCGCAGTTATTCACTAACTGATTGAACCAGGGGAGAACACACACAAGCACACACACATACACACACACGATATAGCCTACGCGCATACGCACGCATTAAAAACGAGAGTAATATCCGTTCTCTCGGCTGCATGATCTGGTTTAAAAACTCACCGATCTTGGTCTTCGGCGCGGGGAGGAAATATCCCGCACCCCGTCAGTGTCCAGGCGAGTCCGGTTCACTTCGTTCATTGCCGCGTCTGGATGTTCCCGGTGACGCTTGTGTTGTCACGAGCCACCTGATATCCCACAATCACTACCTCCTCGTGCTGGCTTTTCTCTCTCTCCTCTCTCTTTTCTGTCTCTGTTCCTCTTCTCCTCTCTCTTTCTATCTCTGTTCCTCCTCTCTTCTCCCCCTGTCACTGCAAAGCTCAGCCTCGTATTTCTCCCACCAACACACCAGTGTTTCCCCGCGAGCTGCTGAGGCAGAGGGGGAAGGGAGAGGAGGGGAGGAGAGGAGGAGAGAGGGGGAGGAGGAGGAGAGAGGGGAGAGGAGAGAGGGGGAGGAGGGGAGGGGAGAGGAGAGGAGCTTGGAAATGGAGGCAGGATGCAGATGCGGTAGCCTTTCTCTCTCTCTCTCTCTCACACACACACACACAAGCTCTCTGTCCAATTCAGTCACTATATGTATGTTGATGGCTCCTCCAAGTCCCTGTGTTTAATCCCTCTAGTGTGTGTGTGTGTGTGTGGTCGCAGAGCCATTTACCTACACCATGTACCCTCTCCAAGCCCTACCCCAGGGGTGTCAAACTCATATCAGGCAGTGGGCCGGACTTGTTGGAATGAGACCTCACGAGGGCTGTCATGGTCGTGGTCATATTCGTCTCTCTGCATCATGGCTATCAGAGTGCTGTTAGATGATATGCTCCTTTACTAGACCCACTTAAGACCTAAAGTACAAGTCATGTAGCGTACTTCTGCTTGTGGGGGGTAAGAGGGTTAAGGCTGCCAGTCTTATGACGTCATTTTCTATATTTTTGATATGTTGCTGAGTAGATCATAAACAGCCCCAGCAATGAAGAAAAGTGATTGATAATGACTGACTGACTATTATTGTGTTACATGCTTCAAATGTAAAGCACTTTGAGCTGCATTCTGTGTATGAAAGGTGCTATACAAATAAAGCTTATAATTATTATTATATTATTATTACTTCTGTCATATGCCGCTTAAGAGCTAAAGTACAAGTCATGTAGCCTACTGCTGTCATATGCCTCTCTCTTCCTCTTAAAATACCCTACTTCCATGTCAGTTCTTTCAGCTACTTCCTTCTTGAGGTTTAATCAATTTATCATATTGTAGAGACATTACGCATTGTGGGCATTGACAACTGGATGTGAATATCTTTTTTTCTCTCTAATTTTCTCTTCCTACCCAAAACATCTGAGGCATGAATCCTGCCAGCGGGCCTGATCTGGCCCCCGGGCCTTATGTGTGACACCCCTTCCCCACATCGTTGCTCCACCTGCACCTGAGTATTTTAAATGAATAATGAATATTTAGATATGCCAGAATAATATTTAGTATTGTTTTAGATCAGTTATAATTTGCATATGCTTATTTAGAACTGTGTGATTAATGCTGCATTTTGATTGGTTAACCGAATTCTAAGGATATGTGTGATTTAGTAGGAGAGACGTGCTGGTGAGTTGACGTGCGTGCAGCAATGAAGGCACATAGCTTTTTGACCGCGCTTCTGTGTCCTTGTGTCCCGTGCCTTAAAAGAAGATGAATATAGTCTAACCAAGTGATATTTATGTTTTATTTTACCCCTTTTTGTTTGTACCAAGATACTTTTGTGTTACCAAGACTACAAGAATTAAAGAAAACAAAAAGAAACTCAACTGAAAGTAAAATGAATAACGGTGAAGCATTGGATATGGAGACGAGTCAGAAATCCTTAGGCTGCCCACACCAAGTGCTTTCATTTAATTAACCCCAAGAACGACATTTTGCCACTACAATAAGTCAAAAAGCTGTCTAAGCTTGATGTGGGAGACAAATAAGAAGATATCTAGCTACAGAAACATTTGCAAACCGAAGTTTAATGGAGCTAACTTGGATGACTAAACAGAATTGGAGCTAACAAGGAAGCTACGTGAATTGAAGTGAGCTAAGCTAACTAAGGCTACGTTTGCTAGGGATGTGACGCTCGAAGCTGACGTTTCGAAACAGTGTCGAGCTTCCGAAACGCAAGTGTTTCGAACAGTGTTTCGAAGTGTGGTTCAAAACGCCCATGTCCCATGACCATGGCTTAGTGAGGCTTCGTGGTGTTTCAATTTGGTTTGGACAGGTGGCACACTTGCCACGCGAGCCAATTACCCGAGTAAACACCTGTTTGATCTAAATTACAAAGTCCCAGAATGCTTAAAAGTCATTCAAACACATCCTATCTTGGTGGTTTTTTTGTGAGGAGAGAGATTTTAAAAGATATAGCGACATAGAGACATATAGAGATATAGCGATTTATAGTGCATTCTTGTGATTGATAGGTTAGTGATGTAGATTAATTGACAGGCTAGAGACAGACAGTAAGCGATAGTTTAGATAGATATAGTCTAGTGACGTTAATATTTAGATAGTAGCAGAAGTAAAAAAAATATATGACTGATGCCTTTATTTCAAGAACAGCTGACCCTTTGAAATACTGGCAGGAGAGGAGAGTGGTTTATCCAAACCTAACTGTGATGGCAAAAAAATATTTGTGCATGCCATTTTTTCCAAGGCTGGGGAGGTTTATTCAAAAACAAGAAACAGATTAAATGCCAAGACGGCAGAACAACTGTTATTCCTAAATAAAAATGTATGTTGACATACAAAAAATGTTTATTTCCCTACAACATGTTCCCAAAAAAACCCCTGGGCCATAAGCATAGCCTACATTTTAAAACCATTGTAGCATTTTCCTCTCCAGCATATTCCAAAGGATAATGTACTATGAAACTGAAATAACAAAACATCTAACTGGCAGATATAAAAATGTTCTAGTTACTGAACGCATATACTAGTCTGACATTTCTAAGCACCAGAAGGGAGTCGAACACCGGCCGCTCCGGCTGAATGCAAGTGTGTTAACCACTGAACCACGTGGCTGTGTACGAAATCTTGCGTTCCATGTTGGCTATTTATATTCTTCGTCTGAAGCAGTTGTGCTTCACGGTCAAAATGTGATGTTAGCAAAACTGGCCACTAGATGTCACCATGGAGTTACGTGTGTCGGATTGTTTCGAAACCTCGACACATTCCGGCGCAATTGCTTCGAACGTTTCGTTGTTTCACAAAGCCTCGTTCTGCCCATCCCTAACGTTTGCTAGCTGTGAAATGCTAAATAAAGGTGCTTGTGCAGTTACTTTCTACTCGTTTTGAAGGTGGAGAAGTTCGTTTTGAACAAGCTTGCAGTCACTTTGTGCTAAGCCAAAAACCGAAGACAGTTGGGCTCAACTGAAACAAGGCTGTTTAGTGGATTAGCTGAGTGAAAACCTTGTGGATAATGACAGACGAAAGCCAAGACGTTCAGAGTGACGTGCGTCATGACGGCCGACAGAGGACGTTGACGGCTAAAGGAATGGAAGAAAAATTACACCGATTGACAAAAGAGGTAAATTAGCACAAATGACAGCAAAATCAAACGAAATAGAGAAGCTCTTGCAAGATGAAAATGCACCAGCTCTTGAAGATGTTAAAAAAGAAATGAAAGTTTACAACAAGTTGTATGAAGAGTTTACTGAATGCAATCAGGCAGTGGCACACGCACCACGCACACACACACACACACACACACACACACTAGAATGCAATCAGGCAAAGTTGCTGTATCTTATTAATGAAGAGGAAAAGGACCAACAGATGTGCTTTCAGCCAAAGTCACAACAGCTTACAGTTTATGAGTAAAACAAAGAATTGGATTGAAGCACAAGTTGCTACCAATGGACAGTGTTTCTAGAATTTCAAGGAGATCAAGAGTGTCAATTACAGCAAGTCAATTACGAGTTAAAGAAGAAGCCAACAGAGCAGCTCTCATGGTACAAGCATCTGTTTTAAAGGAAAAACAAGAGTTGGAAATGAAAGAAGCTGAAATTAAAGCTGCAAAGGAAAGATTTTAAATTGAAACTGCTCTTGCAGTATCTAACGCCAAAGTAAAAGTCTATAAAGAATCTGAAGGGCGGCTGTCTCAAGTGAGTGGGGCCAAAGCAATACCAACGCAGCTTATTGATTTGGATATTGAAGATGGATATGGCGATATGCAAAACATTTCAGCCACACCAAAGGTCACTGACAGTGCAAGGCTATTCACTAAGAAACCTACAGATCAGATGCCTGCAGGTTACCCAGGAGCATCAGCCGGCGCCACACCGAAGCAACCCAGAGCTCCACAGCCACCACCGAGAGCTACGCTGCTGCCATTGCCTATAACTACCCTGCCATTGCCTATAACTACCCTGCAGTTGCCTATAACTACCCTGCAATTGCCTATAACTACCCTGCCATTGCCTATAACTACCCTGCCATTGCCTAGTGCTACCCTGCAATTGCCTATAACTACCCTGCCATTGCCTATAACTACCCTGCCATTGCCTATAACTACCCTGCAATTGCCTATAACTACCCTGCCATTGCCTAGTGCTACGCTGCAGTCACCCAGAGCTATGCTGCAACCGCCTATGCAACCCAGAGGTACTTCACACCAAGACACTGCTACCAGTGAGATGTATCGCATGATGCAAAAACAGACAGACATCACAGAGATGCTTGCTAAGAATCAACAGCTGTTTACCGCTTACCGCTTACCTCAAAGAGACGTGCCAGTGTTCCAGGGAGACCCGCTGGAGTACAGGTCGTTTATGAGAGCCTTCCTTCATGCCATTGACTCCAGAGCAGACAGCGATGCTGACAAGCTATATTTCTTGGATCAGTACACCAGAGGTGAACCTCGCGACCTAGTGAGGAGCTGTCAGCATATGCCTGAAATGCTAAGGCTTTGAAGCTGCTTCAAGAAAAGTACGGAAATGAGCTGAAGGTGGCTACAGCGCTAATTGAGAAGGTGTCCAAATGGCCTCAGATCAAGGCTGAGGACAGTAAAGCGTTGAGTGCATTCTCCGTTTTCCTGGTGAGCTGTCGTAATGCCACGGAAGATCTGGATTATATGGAAGAGATGGATAATCCCACTACCATGAGGGCCATCATTTCAAAGTTGCCGTTCAAAGTACGAGAAAGATGGAAAGTTCATGCATATGATATCCAGGAGAAGAATAACAAAAGAGCAAGATTCACAGAGCTGGTAAGCTTCGTGGAACGTCAAGCAAAGATTGTGTCTGACCCACTCTTTGACGCCACAGCCACAGAAAAGGTCACAAAGAAACCCCAGCAGGGAAACAAACTAAAGAAAGAAGGAAAGCAAGGAAGTAGTTTTGCTACTAAAGTTGACCAAGTAAGTGGAAGTGAGTCAAGCGACACAAAGGCCAAGTCAGATGCGTCACTCAGCAGTGCCTTTACAAAGCCCTGCCTGTTTTGTTAAAAGAATCACACATTGCAAGAGTGTCGCAAGATTAAAGAAAAGGTTCATAGTGACAGAGTAGACTTCTTGAAGAAGAATGGACTTTGTTTCAGTTGCCTAGTGAGGGTCATCTGAGCAAGGAATGTAAGAAGAAGATGACATGCGATGTTTGTGCTCTGAAGCATCCAAGCCTGCTGCATTTCTCTAAGAAGATGACATGCGATGTTTGTGCTCTGAAGCATCCAAGCCTGCTGCATTTCTCTAAGGAGATGACATGCGATGTTTGTGCTCTGAAGCATCCAAGCCTGCTGCATTTCTCTAAGGAGATGACATGCGATGTTTGTGCTCTGAAGCATCCAAGCCTGCTGCATTTCTCTAAGGAGATCACATGCGATGTGATGCGTCCAGGCTGCTGCATTTCTCTAAGGAGATCACATGCGATGTGATGCGTCCAGGCTGCTGCATTTCTCTAAGGAGATCACAAAGGAGAAACCGGTTGGAACTGAGGTCAACAAAGTCAGTGCTGCCAGTGCACCACCAGAGACGTCAAAAGAGCAGGAGACTAGTGCCTGTACTGGGGTTGGAGACAGGGGGTGCTGCCAGTGCACCACCAGAGACGTCAAAAGAGCAGGAGACTAGTGCCTGTACTGGGGCTGGAGACAGGGGGGTGCTGCCAGTGCACCACCAGAGACGTCAAAAGAGCAGGAGACTAGTGCATGTACTGGGGCTGGAGACAGGGGGGTGCTGCCAGTGCACCACCAGAGACGTCAAAAGAGCAGGAGACTAGTGCCTGTACTGGGGCTGGAGACGGGGGTGCTGCCAGTGCACCACCAGAGACGTCAAAAGAGCAGGAGACTAGTGCATGTACTGGGGCTGGAGACAGGTGTGTGCTTGCCATCGTTCCTGTGCGAGTGAAAGCCAGCAAAAAAAGTGGAAAGCTACGTTCTCACAGACTTGGAGATCAGCAGCCTTGAAGACAACAACTTCATCGCATTGTCAAAGGTGTACACACAGAAGAGCATTCCTGTGTCTCAAGAGAACATTCCACTTCAGAGAGAGATTGACAAGTGGCCGTACCTCAGTGAGGTCACGCTGCCTCAGATTAATGCTGGAGTGGAGCTTCTCATCGGAACCAAAGAGTACCCCATCTTGGAGCCATGGAAAGTGATACCAAGTAAGGACAACGGACCATATGCTGTGAAAACTGCACTTGGATGGATCCTGAACGGGCCGCTTAGAGAAACAGACACCGCAGCTGACGATCATGCACAGTCACATGCCTCTGTGAGCAGAATAGCCACTGACAGTGTGGAGCATCTGCTTATACAACAGTATAACCATGATTTTCCTGAACGCCACTGTGATGAAAGATCTGAAATGTCTCAAGAGGACCACAAATTCATGGAGTCTGTGTTCAGTTCTGCCCGCCTTATGGATGGACATTACTACATCAGTCTGCCAACAAAGAAGTTGTGCGTCCAGATGCCGAACAACCGCAGTTCAGTGCTACAGCGTGCATTGAACCTCAGGAGCAAGTTGAAACGGAATCCCGAGAATCCATGAAGAATATACAACCTTTATGAATGACATGCTGAGCAAGGGGTACGCCGTTGAGGTTCCTAAGGCACAACTGAACCGCCAGGATGGAAAGCTGTGGTATATTCCCCACCACGGGGTATATCACCCACAGAAGAAGAAGCTCCGCGTCGTCTTCGACTGTGCGGCCAGCTACCAGGGAGTCTCACTGAACAGTGAGCTACTTCAGGCACCGGATTTAACGAACTCGTTGACTGGAGTGCTTCTCCGCTTCAGGCAAGAACCAATTGCGATGATTGCAGACATCGAGGCCATGTACCATCAAGTCCACATTCCCGAAGAAGATACCGACCTGCAGCGCTTCCTGTGGTGGCCAGCAGGAGACCTAAGTCAAGACATCGTTGAGTACAGGATGACAGTCCACATTTTCGGTGCGACTTCTCCTAGTTGCGCGAACTATGCACTTCGAAGAACAGCTGAGGAGAACCGCAGCATATCATCACCAGAAGCTGTGAACTCAATACTGAAAAACTTCTGTGTTGATGACTCATTGACATCTGTTGCCAATGAAGATCAAGCAGTCAAGCTGAACAAAGACCTCACAGCATTGTGCGCTAGCGGAGGATTTCGTTTAACGAAGTGGACAAGCAACAGCCGACCTTTGCTCTCCTCTATCCCTGACCATGAAAGAGCAAAAGACATCCGAGACCTGGACTTGACTCACGACGCGCTACCCATGGAAAGAGCTTTGGGTGTTCTATGGAGCACTGAGTCTGATGCCTTCAAGTTCAGGATCAACATTAAAGAAAAGCCTGTCACAAGACGAGGAATTCTCTCGATCACAAGTTCAGGATCAACGTTAAAGACAAGCCTGTCACAAGACGAGGAATTCTCTCGATCGCAAGTTCAGGATCAACGTTAAAGACAAGCCTGTCACAAGACGAGGAATTCTCTCGATCGCAAGTTCAGGATCAACGTTAAAGACAAGGCTGAATGCCATCAGACGTTTTGTGTGCAGGAGAGGACAGGGAGCCATTATGCGCTCCGATAATGGCACGAATCTAGTATCAGCTGAGCGTGAGCTGTGTACAGCAATGCAAGAGTGGAACCAGTCCAAGATGTCAGAATCCCTGATGCAAAGAGGAATTCAGTGGATATTCAATCCACCCTCTGGTTCTTACTTCGGGGGAATTTGGGAAAGGCAGATCAGAGCAACAGACAGTCAGTGATGAATGCTTCCTGACACTAATGTGTGAAGCAGAGTCAGTGCTGAACAATAGGCCACTGACTACAACGACAGACGATCCAACAGATCCTGAGCCGTTAACCCCTAACCACTTGCTACTAGATAGATAGATAGATAGATAGATAGATAGATACTTTATTGATCCCCAGGGGAAATTCAAGGTCTCAGCAGCATACAGACAACACAAACACATTCTTTAACAGCAGAAAGAGTAATGAAGAACTGATGAAGAAGCAGCCAGTTCTTCCTCCTGGACTGTTCCAGAGGGAGGACTCATATTCCCGCCACCGATGGAGGCAAGTGCAATATCTTGCTGACATGTTTTGGAAGCGGTGGGTGCGTGAGTATCTACCCATGCACCCATGATCCTTTACTTAAGTAAGAAGAGATCCGGTTCCGGTGACATGGCGGCAGTTTGAATTGCTGGCCCTCTGAAACCCCCCTGAATTTAATATTATTTAATGATATAAAGTAACTACGAGATAGCCGTCATGAGTTTCGAGTAGATTGATGGACCTCCGCTCAGGTACTAAGCTGACAATAGCCAGAAGAATGTCGTTCCGCTTAGCTCCGCCTAGCTTCACTCACATCCATCTGGGACCTCTTCCATTGAGAGTGATTTCTGCAACCGACTTTATGGTTAAGCCAATCAGGACGCAGGGCGGGAGTTTCATAGATGTGACATAGCATAGAAGCGACTGTGAGACTGTTATCAGCGTCACGGGTTGGCCGATGTGAGTGGTTGAAATGCCGCGTCAATAGATGGCCGGACAAGTGGCTTATTCAATCATATGCAAGCATTTTTTGATTAGGCCCAGCCTTCTGAAGCAACACTTCAATGGATCAGTGGAGCTAGGCGGAGCGAAATTCATCTGGCTATTGTCAGGTTACTCAGGTACCTCTTTGGAATTAAAAACACGGGAGAAGAAAGTCACGCGAACTAACGCAGACGAATGCAGCATGGCGAAGACAGCTGAGATCAAACAAATGTTCACGGAGCTGAAAGACTCTTTGTTTAAAGAATTTCAAGAACTAAAGGATGAACTGAAACAATTTCGCCATGAGACTGAACGGGACATAAGAGCAATCATGGAACAAACAACTGAATTGCGCCAGAAGATGGAGCAAACAACACATCGTGTGGACCAGTTGGAGGCCAGAGTGAGCAACTTAGACGATGCAGACACTGCCACTCAAAAAACAACACAAGTGATGAAGTCGCGAGTGGACGCACTAGTGGAGATAGTGGATTACCTGGAAAATAAATCCCGAAAAACAATTTGTGCATTTACAATATTCCCGAAAAAAGCGAAGATGGAAACATGACTGCTTTCCTCGACCTGCTGTTGGGAGAGGTCCTCGGAGTTTCGGGGGAGCTCGGCATTGTGCGGGCCCATCGTATCTCCAAAGAGCGTCAAGAATATGAGCGACCAATTATAGTTACTTTCTTTAACCACGACACTAAAGGACGGGTCTTGCAGGCAGCGTGGAGCAAGAAAGAATTTATCTATAAAGGCAAGCGGATTTATATCGACCACGACTTCTCCTTTGCAGTGAGAAAGCCGAGATCTTTATATAAACCCATAAGAGAACAACTCAAGGCCCAGAACATCAAGACGCACATACTGGCAATAATGACGGGACAACAACAACCTTTCCGAATTCCACAGTGGCCGCAAAAGAGCCGGAGGAGAAAGGTCTTTACAAAACGGACAACAGGAAGGCGCCGGCTATCGAATGCCGTTGAGGTACGAGTTAATAAAACCATGACTCAAAGCTGAGTAGACTCACATTTGGCTGACTCGAGAACTGTTTTGGAACTTTTGTGGAGAGGACTGGAAAAAAAAAAAAAAAAAGTTATGATTTAATGTAATCGACACATTATAGCCTAGCTAAATATATACATATATTTGTTGATGTTTGTTTGTTTGTTTGAGTTGAGCCTGAATGTATTCTCTCTCTCTCTCTCTCTCTCTTTGTGCGCATGTGTGAGTGTGAGCGGAGGTGACTGAGTGTATGGAATGTGAGTAAGTATGTATGAGAGTAAGAGATGGAGTTGATGTTGGTTATGTGAGCATGTGAGCCCCTGGGGGTGTGCCCCTGTTTGAATGTGTGTGTAAGATGGGGGTGTGTCCTGTTTGAATGTGTGTGTAAGATGGGGGTGTGCCCCTGTTTGAATGTGTGTGTAAGATGGGGGTGTGTCCTGTTTGAATGTGTGTGTAAGATGGGGGTGTGCCCCTGTTTGAATGTGTGTGTAAGATGGGGGTGTGCCCCTGTTTGAATGTGTGTGTAAGATGGGGGTGTGCCCCTGTTTGAATGTGTGTGTAAGATGGGGGTGTGCCCCTGTTTGAATGTGTGTGTAGGATGGGGGTGTGTCCTGTTTGAATGTGTGTGTAAGATGGGTGAGTGTAAGCTGGGGGTGTGCCCCTGTATGAATGTGTGTGTAAGATGGGTGAGTGTAAGATGGGGGTGTGCCCCTGTTTGAATGTGTGTGTAAGATGGGTGAGTGTAAGCTGGGGGTGTGCCCCTGTTTGAATGTGTGTGTAAGATGGGTGAGTGTAAGCTGGGGGTGTGCCCCTGTTTGAATGTGTGTGTAAGATGGGTGAGTGTAAGCTGGGGGTGTGCCCCTGTATGAATGTGTGTGTAAGATGGGGGTGTGCCCCTGTTTGAATGTGTGTGTAAGATGGGGGTGTGCCCCTGTTTGAATGTGTGTGTAAGATGGGTGAGTGTAAGCTGGGGGTATGGGCCTGTATGAATGTGTGTGTAAGATGGGTGAGTGTAAGCTGGGGGTATGGCCCTGTATGAATGTGTGTGTAAGATGGGGGTGTGCCCCTGTTTGAATGTGTGTGTAAGATGGGGGTGTGCCCCTGTTTGAATGTGTGTGTAAGATGGGTGAGTGTAAGCTGGGGGTGTGCCCCTGTATGAATGTGTGTGTAAGATGGGTGAGTGTAAGCTGGGGGTATGCCCCTGTTTGAATGTGTGTGTAAGATGGGTGAGTGTAAGCTGGGGGTATGGGCCTGTATGAATGTGTGTGTAAGATGGGTGAGTGTAAGCTGGGGGTATGGCCCTGTATGAATGTGTGTGTAAGATGGGTGAGTGTAAGCTGGGGGTATGGGCCTGTATGAATGTGTGTGTAAGATGGGTGAGTGTAAGCTGGGGGTGTGCCCCTGTTTGAATGTGTGTGTAAGATGGGTGAGTGTAAGCTGGGGGTGTGCCCTGTATGAATGTGTGTGTAAGATGGGTGAGTGTAAGCTGGGGGTATGGGCCTGTATGAATGTGTGTGTAAGATGGGTGAGTGTAAGCTGGGGGTATGGCCCTGTATGAATGTGTGTGTAAGATGGGTGAGTGTAAGCTGGGGGTGTGCCCCTGTATGAATGTGTGTGTAAGATGGGTGAGTGTAAGCTGGGGGTATGGCCCTGTATGAATGTGTGTGTAAGATGGGTGAGTGTAAGCTGGGGGTATGGGCCTGTATGAATGTGTGTGTAAGATGGGTGAGTGTAAGCTGGGGGTATGGCCCTGTATGTAAGGGGTGAGTAAGAGTGAGATGGGGGGCTGATGGCAATTAATTGGACTGTTTAAACTAGGTTTGTCTTTCTGCTTTTTTTTCCTAGTAATTCTCTTGATTTACGTATTTATTAAATTGAAGAAATCATATGATGTTGATGAATATTGGAGAGACTGCAGTTTAGAATTTTTTAAGTTAAAAGGGGAAAAATATTTACTGGTTTGAAAGCCCAAATTGGAATATGTTGAATATTAAAATACATTCCCCCATGACTAAAACTATGAATACAAGGCCTTTCGGTTTGGAAATTTGGTATTAAATTACACATATAAAAGTGGGGGGGACAGAGCACAAGCTGTCACAATAGGGAATGTACATGCTCACACTGTTGGCTAACTCCCTGATCGCAAAGATGTCTACAACAACAGTCACCATGAGATATCACAGATGGAACCCAATCTAAGTATAAGTAGTATATAAGTATAAGTATATATACTTTTTTGATCCTGTGAGGGAAATTTGGTCTCTGCATTTATCCCAATCGGTGAATTAGTGAAACACAAACAGCACACAGTGAACACACAGTGAGGTGAAGCACACACTAATCCTGGCGCAGTGAGCTGCCTGCTTCAACGGCGGCGCTCAGGGAGCAGTGAGGGGTTAGGTGCCTTGCTCAAGGCCACTTCAGCCGCGACCCACTGGTCGTGGCTCGAACCGGCAACCCTCCGGTTACAAGTCCAGAGTGCTGACCAGTGGGCCGCGGCTGCCCCTAGTCCAGAGTGCTGACCAGTGGGCCGCGGCTGCCCCTCAATCTGTACGTCTGTGTATCGTCTTTTTTTCTGTTTCTTTTTCCTTTTCTTGGGTTTAATCTTAATGGTTTTATATACATTGCATATTCGTGTAGCCCCACATACATACACTCATGCACATATACATACACACATGCACCTGAATGCACATGGGGCAGGAGTACATCAGCCAGATACCACTAGATGAATACTAAGGATTGCTGCTCCAGGGAATTGTCAGCTGCTTCATGGGTGAGTTAAAAGTAGTATCTTTGAATGTCAACGGGATGAATAATGTCATAAAGAGAAACAAGATTTTGTTAGAGATGGAGAAGGAGTCAGGTATACTATAGCACGCTTAACTCCAAACAAAGAGGAGTGGTAATAATAATTAAACCATGTTTAAGCTTTGAAATAGAAGCCTGCTATATGGATAAAGAAGGAAGGTATGTACTAGTAGTTGGGAAAAATAGAGGGAGTAGAATTTTCCTTTTTTAATATTTACTATCCACCTGATACAGACCTGGGATTTATGGCACAGTTGATTGATTTATTAGTTACAAAGACCAAGGGAGTGGGAATAATGGCAGGGGACCTACATCTGGTGATGGATTCAAAACTTGATTCCTCTAGTACTAAGGCACATAGAGCAGAGAAAAATGCTAACCTTCTGAACTGGGACTGGTAGATATATGGAGGCAACTTAATCCAGATAAAAAGGAATACACATGTTACTCTGGAAGACATTCAATTTACAATAGGTTAGACTATTTTTTTATGTATAAACAAAATGTAACATTAGTTAAGTCATGCAACATCAGTTCAATAAACATCTCAGACCATGCAGCGATTTCCCTTACAATAGCACTACAAAGAAGTAAAGGCAGAAGTTTTTGGAGATTAAACAATTCTCTTTTGCAGGAAGTAGAGTTTAAGGAAATGATTAAAAAGGCATTGAAGGATTATGTGGAACAAAACGATACAGAAGATATAGATTCAATTATACTATGGGAAGGAGCCAAAGCGGTTCTGAGAGGACACATCATCTCATACTCCTCAGCTAGGATGAAATCAAGAAGAGTAGAACAGAAACAGCTAATTGCGGAGATAAAAACAATTGAGAGTAGACACAGCAAAACGATTAGCAATGAAGATAAGGAACAACCAAAAGAAAAACGGGAACAATTACATTACATTACATTACATTACATTACACTACATTACATTACACTACATTACATTACATTACACTACATTACATTACACTACACTACATTACATTACATTACATTACATTACATTAGATTACACTACATTACACTACATTACATTACATTACACTACATTACATTGCATTACATTACATTACATTAGATTACATTACATTACATCACATTACATTACATCACATTACATCACATTACATTACACTACATTACATTACATTACATTACACTACACTACATTACATCACATTACATTACATTACATTAGATTACATTACATTACATTACATTAGATTACATTACATCACATTACATTACATTAGATTACATTACATTACATTACATTACATTAGATTACATTACATTACATTACATTACATTACGTTACATTACATTACATTACATTACATTACATTACATTTGGCTGACGCTTTTTAACCAAAGCGACTAACAACATGGTAAACAGTAAGTTTTAGAACAATTCTCACAATTTTAGGACAGTTTAAAAAAACATTAGAGTACAGTAAGAATAAGTGCATCGGTGAGTGCTGTTTTTAACAGTTACTTGTCAGTTTAAAACGGCTGGTGAGTGCTAGGATCAGTAAGACTTGTTGTAAGTGTTGCTATGAGAGTAGATGTTCTCTAAAGAGCTGGGTCTTCAGGAGTTTTTTGAAAGTGGAAAAGGATGTCCCTGCCCTTGTAGGAACTGGCAGTGTGTTCCACCAACGAGGAACAACAGATGAGAAAAGTTTGGATTGGCTTGAGCGTACCGGTGGTAGAGCTAGACGTCGTTCGTCAGAGGAGTGCAGCGGTCTGGAGGTAACGTATGTCTGTATGAGGGCATTCAAGTAGGTGGGAGCAGAACCGGAGACTACTTTGTAGGCAAGCGTTAGAGACTTGAATTTGATGCGGGCCGCCATAGGTAGCCAGTGTAGCTGGATGAGCAGCGGGGTAACATGTGCCCTTTTGGGTTGGTTGTAGACCAGGCGCGCCGCCTGTAAATTAGATAGAATACGTACATCAGAGATTGAAAAGTTAATGACGTTCACAAAGCAAGAAAGCTATGATGGTGGGCCAAAGTCACTAAAAATACTGGCTTATAAACTAAAGAAACAAATGAAGAAAGCACATATAACAAACTTAAAATCAGACCAAGGCACAATAATAACTGACAAGGATCAGATCGCAGAAACATTTGGTAGTTACTACGAAAAACTTTATAGGGCAGAGGTAAGAGCAGATTGTGATCAAATTCACACATATCTAGGAAGTATGGAGTTACCAAAAGTGACACAAGTAAATAATGAAAAGTTAACAAATCCAATAACGGCACAAGAGATACAGATGCAAATACAGGGGTTGAAGGATGGGAAATCGCCAGGTGATGATGGCTTCACAAATTAATTCTACAAAGCTTTTAAAGAACAAATAATTCCGTTACTGGTTAGAGCATACAGGTACGCATTAGATAAAGGTAAGTGGGCCCAAACATGGTCATCATCAATAGTAACATTAATACACAAAGAAGGCAAAGATCCAACAAAATGTGAATCATATAGACCTATATCACTTCTCAACACAGATCATAAGATAATAACATCAATCTTAGCAAACCGATTAAAAGAAAACATTACAGACATAATAACTCCCGATCAATGTGGTTTTATACCAGGAAGAATCCTGGCCGATAATATTAGACGAACTTTGAATGTTATTGACCATGCACAAAGGGAGAATGAACAGCTATTATTGTTGACATTAGATGCTGAAAAAGCCTTTGATTTGGTCAGTTGGCCTTTTATGTTTGAAACAATTAAGGGATTTGGTATAGATGAGACTTTTTGTCAATGGGTACAAACTCTCTATAGCAACCCAGTGTCTACAGTTAAAACAAATGGTACCCTGTCAAGAAAATTTACTATTCAAAAAGGCACTCGACAAGGAGACCCTCTCTCCCCACTTTTATTTGCTATATATATTGAGGTGCTGGCTGTAGCTATAAGACAAAATGTAAATATTAAAGGGATAAAGATAGGCAAAGAAACACACAAACTAGCACTTTATGCAGATGATGTAATTATCTATCTTACCTCCCCTGAAATTTCAATGCAACACCTACTGGAGGTTATTAAAGACTATAGCACAGTATCTGGTTATAAAATAAATGAAAATAAATGTGAATCTCTAAGTATTGACACACATGAATCTTTAAAACAACAGTATAAGTTTAAATGGGATACAGAGATCATAAGATATTTAGGTATTTGCATTAGTAAAGATTTGGATCACTTGTATAAAAACAACTATAGCACGCTTGAAAGGAAGACAAGGCAGGATTTAAATAGTTGGAAATTAATACCAGATGGGACGTATAGTAGAGTAGAAACTATTAAAATGATGCTACTCCCTCAACTTCTTTTCCTATTCCAAGCCATACCTCTCCGATTACCAGAAACTTTAACTCGTGGAACAAAATGTTTGCAAATTTTATATGGAATAATAAAAAACACAGAGTTAAATTTAAATTACTAACTCGACCGAAAGACGAAGGAGGGCTAGGCCTCCCGAATATACAAAATTATTATTATGCAATCCAAATTCAAGTAATAAATATAGCTGCAAGCAGCAATGAGGGGGCCAAGCAGGCAGTTCAGCAGTCCAGAAGTCCAGATTTGCCATGCAACTCAATGCCGTGGCATCAGGCATATAGCATTAAGCAGTCACAACAAGTTCCATGTCAAACAACCCAAGATTGGCTGAGTTACAAGGTCAAGTTTCACATCAAAACATAACTGATTTTTGTGGCTGAACCAGGGCTGAGTGTTGCCCCTCACCCAGCCAACCCACAAGCAATCGCCCTGCCCGTCCCACCCGCCCCACCCTTGCCCTTGCGCGCATTAGAATTAACTGGATGGAACTCGCTGTCAACAGTTTCACATCAAAAAATAAAAGATCGATTGAGATATGATCATGCTTGCTGTGATTTCAATGCCCCAATAGAGGTCAAAGGTCACCAAATTATTTGTGCATCATCAGGATGAACCAGACGGTTCTATGGGCTGCCATTGACCTCCATTGCAGAATAATACAGCAACTACAGGCCAAAATAATTTTTTGCCAATTCCAGAGCCCCCTAGAGGTCAAAGGTCACCAAATTTCTTGAGCGTCCTCCTGGTGGGTCCTGAGGACCATGTACTAAGTTTGGTTTTGATACATGAAAGTGTTGCTGAGATATGAGCTCACTTCCTGTTTGGCGGCTTCGCCGCAAATTTCGATTGGCTGTTACAGGCGAACGCTTCTGTCAATCGTTCCAGAAAATTAAACACTGATAAGGCAAGGTCTGAGGATGGTCTGAGCCAATTTTGGTGAAAATCAGATAAAATTTGTGACCAGTGAAAACTTTTACGTGTTTTTGATTAAATTCAATATGGCGGCCGAATCAATTATGTTGACATCACAAGTTGGCCTGGGTCAGCCTAAGGACATCCAAAAGTACTACCAGACACCACTAGTATGTTTTAATTCCAAACACATCAACAGCTACAGGCCAAAATGCATTTTCGCTAATTACAGCGCCCCCTAGAGGTCAAAGGTCACCAGATTTTTTGAGTGCTCTACAGATGGGGATATAAGTCCATGTACTAAGTTTGGTTATGACAGATGAAAGGGTTGCTGAGATATGAGCTCACTTCCTGTTTGGCTTCGCCGTGATATTTCGGATTGGTTGTTACGGGCGAACGGTTTTAGTTCGAAAACAAAAATCGATAACTTTTGTGCGGATTAGTCTGAAGATCATATGTATTAAGTTTCGTTTAAAATCGGACAAACTATGTGAGGCGTGAAACTTTAGTTTCACTTTCGATAAAAATCAATATGGCGGAAAATCCATCATGGCGGAAAATGACGTCATAGGGTGCGTTGAACTCGGCTTGGTCCAAGGATTACAACGATACCACATTTTTGACAATCGGCCATACGGGTCAAAACGCGTGCGTGAACGCACATCCAACTTTGGCCTGTTGGTGGCACTAGAGTGCTTGAGTTGCCATCATGAAACTTGGTGACATTAATCATGGTACTGTCCCTAATAAGTGTGCCAAATTTCACAACTTTTTACCAGACGGTTCTATGGGCTGCCATTGACTTCCATGGCGGAAGAAAGTATAATAATAAGAAATCATAGAATCACAATGGGTGCCTTCGCAGCTTCGCTGCTTGGCCCCCAATGAAGTGGATGAAAGGAGACCTAGAGAGAAAGTGGATTAATATGGAAAATGAGATAGCAACAGGATCAATAGAAACATTGCCTTTATTAAAGAAAGAGAGACAAAAACAACACCCACAACCATTCTGTATAGGAAATACAGTTATGAACAGAGACAACTGTGCAAAAAACTCAAGACACAGAGTGAGAGTGTACTGCTCAGAGAAATGATGCATGATCCGGATTTTATACCAGGTAGAAGTGATACGATTTTACAATGTTGGGTTGGTAAGGGATTAGTTACTTTTTCACAATTTCTTGATAAAAATACAATAAACACGTACAACACCATGGTTGCTAGGTACGATCTGGAGCAAAAACACTTAAATACTTACAGGTAAGAAGCTATATTAAGGAAAATCTAAAAGAAGAAAACATTGGAAATGAACTATTACAATATTTGGCAGAAAATCGAGACAAAAGTAGGATAAAACTTTCAACTTTCAAATTAACAATTGTAAAAAACAATGCAAAAGAAAAATGGGAAAATTAGTTATCCATAAATATCTCAGAGACGGCCTGGAGTGACTCTCTGAAGGAAAATTTTAAAACTACACATTCAAAATATTGGAAAGAATACGCTTGGAAAATAAGCCAAAGATTCTTTATTACACCGAACATAATGAGAAAGTGCTCTCCTGCAACAGGGTCTGGTTGCATACACCATAATTGCTGCCCACACAAAGTGCTTTCATTTAATTAACCCCAAGAACGACATTTTGCCACTACAATAGATATACTCTTTTGATCCCGTGAGGTCTGTGAAGTAGATATACTCTTTTGATCCTGTGAGGTCTGTATATATAAGTATACATACTCTTTTGATCCCGTGAGGGAAATTTGGTCTCTGCATTTATCCCAATCTGTGAATTAGTGAAACACACTCAGCACACAAAGAACACACAGTGAGGTGAAGCACACACTAATCCCGGTGCAGTTAGCTGCCTGCTACAGCGGCGCTGTGTGTGTGTGTGTTAGGGTGACCAGATAGTCCAGGCAAAGTGAGGTCTGACCCAAAACTAATTGCAACAGAAGTTATTTTCACATTTTTATATTTCAATTGATGATCTAAACACCATAGTAAAAGTCCATGAAAATCCAGTTGGTGGAAATATGTTAAAATGAGGGTTGTTTTATGCATTATCCTTCAGCAAATACTGACAAAACTGTAATTAGAATGTTGCAGAATAAGCATTCTAAAGAATATCTGACCCCATCTAACTTAACATGGAATTTTAGAATATTGCATTGTTGAGGAACATTCTTTTATTTTCAAAGAGTTAGTACATTTCTCAGGCTTATTTCAGACTGGTTTGTTGCCAACTGGAAATGGTTGTTGAGTCTTTAAATAGAGCCAGTGTGTTTTTGCATGTAAGTGTTCCACAATGTTAAAGTTGTACAAACACATAGTTTTAACTTAAAAGCATTATTAAGCCTAGGAAAGTGTTTTTGGTGGTCTGATTTAGAGGTCACTGAATCATATACAGTATATCACAAGTATCAGTCCATCATTTTCCAAGACTTATAGTAATTGACCTCTTGCCCGGGGGTTGACTGAGAGACTGTCTGTCCAATCAGAGGGGCCTGTATGATGCCTCTTTACTTTGCACAATCTTGGCTAAAACAGTAATCAGACAGCACAGCATGTTTATGTAAGTGAATGAATAAGGGAAAATTGTAAAGTTAAAGATGGACATGATAATGTCCAAATTCGACAGAAAGGTGCAGATAACTGCAACTAGCCTCCAAAGAGGTGACTATTGTTGTGACGTCTGGCAAAAGGTGCTTGCTATACTAATAAATATAGTTTAAGATTAATAATTAAAATGCATGCCTATGCATGGGTCATGGTTTTACCAAAATCATAGAACAGCCAAAACTATACATATTCTAAAAGCATATGGCCTGTACATGAAATATAGCATTAATCAACGTATGTCCCATCTTCCTCCATACCATGCATAATACATACTCCTCTATTCTGTATAGGTGAATCAAGTGAACAGCTGATACATTTTGGCCTGCACTATTAAGAGAAACAAATTAAACATCATAAACTATATATTTTCTAAAAGTATAACCTCTAGAAGTGATGTTACACCAATTAGGACATGTCCCATCTTCCTCCATGCAATGCACAATACATTGCCCTCTATTCTGTATAGGCGAATCTAGTGTAAAGCGGATACATTTTAGCCTATACTGTCTATGGAAAACAGATTAAATACCCTAAACTATATATTTTCTGAAAGCATATTACTTGTAGATGAGATATAACACCAGTTAAGACATGTCTCATCTTCCTCCATGCCATGCACAACACATTGCCCTCTATTCTGCATTGACGAATCTAGTGTAAAGTGGATACATTTTAGCCTATACTGTCTATGGAAAACAGATTAAATACCCTAAACTATATATTTTCTGAAAGCATATACCCTCTAGATGAGACATTACACAATTCAAGACATTTCCCATCTTTCTCCATGCCATGCACAATACATTGCCCTCTATTCTGCAAAGGTGAATCTAGTGTAAAGTGGATACATTTTGGCCATGTCCAGGGAAAACAGATTCATTTTCTAAAAGCATATGCCCTCTAGATGAGATATAATACCAGTTAAGTATTATCTTCCCCCATGCCTTGGACATGGTACATATTCCTGTTTTGCATTTACTCTATTAAAAAACATTGATTTTTAATATATCAGCTGAAAAGGTAGAGCATTCCAAAATGTTCAATGTTAACATTTAAAATCATATTATTATTTCATTTGACCATCATTTGTCCTCAGATTCACCCCTGTGGGCTGAATAGTAATTGAGAAATAGGGCTATATTTGTCTAATACGCATGGTCACTATCAAATAGCTTAGGGGTTTGTCCAGTCCACATTGGGGGTGGTTTTGTTTTCAAAAGTCCGGCACCTGGCGCAAAATGGTGGATCTATATGTTTCTTAATTAGTCATGGGTGTGTTTTGGGCGTAACATCCTTTAAACCAATGAGAGTGATACTGTCATTCTCTTTAACAGTAAGCAGTGCGACTTCAAAAAGCTTACCGAGACCGTATGGAACAGGTTTTCCACTAAACCGTGCTTTACTAAAACCAAGCAGAGTATAGCCTATAAACGCATCTGCACTCGTGTATTATTTGAACTCATTGGCAAAGTGAAACTAACTTCTCCGTGGTGTCATAGTCAACGACAAAACAGTTATACACAGTTAATTACTTTCACTATTGACTGACAATAGGTTACCATTGACAAAATAGCCTGAAAAAGGAAACACTTACCCCAATAGTGTTGAAATGACTAAATAAGAAACCTAAGGACATTTATCCTGCAGAGGAGTTGCTTACATCTGACAGTCGTCTTCAGCTGTGCTCCATATGTGCCTCTAAAGCCTATTCACTTTTAATTGTCATTAACAATTTGAAAATGATGGTGAATAACTTTATGTTCCCCATTGTAATCGTGTAATTTATAATGTTTTTATGGATGTGCGCTGGTGCACGTTCCTGTGGACGAGAAAAGCAGGGTGTAATTGTGCACCCGCCCATCACTGTTGATAATGCACTCTTAAAATAACATATAAACAACTCGCCATGGATTTCTGACCAGGTATTTCTTGGTCAGTGGCGTAATGCGTTTTAGGTAGTGTAAAACCTTAGGCCACGGCTGCCCCCAAATTACCCCTTTCTGCCCCCAAATGACCCATTTCTCAAGGTCAGATTTTACTAGATTTTTAGTATGTTATTTAGCATGTCTAACAGTACCAGAATCCATAAAAAAAACCTTTTGTATCAATTTTTTCTATGTTGAACCCTATATTGACCCGCCTAAAGTTACTCAACTTGCACTGGATCATCTTCCTGAATCTCAATATTATCACAAGTGTGGGCAAAAGTCAGCACCAGTCAGAGGCTACATTCATTGTTTTGCACTTTTTTACGATGTCATCACATCACCAAAAGTATTGGTTTTAAAAAAATATTTGTCAAAAATTTTAAACTACAAAATACATACCTATAAAGTATTTTGATACAAAATACGAAGTCATTTTATTCAACCCAGTCAAATACAAATGATGAATATACAATATATTTTGTATTTGAAATATGGAATACATGTACAATAAATACTGCTCATCCCTGTAGGCATTACTTGTTCTGAGATACCATGTTTGGTTCAGGAGATATAATGAAGAATATATAGTAATTCAGTTCTAATGGAACATTTAATAGTTGCCACGGCGATCATTAGGGTTTTTTTGATAATGGTTTCATATCTGAAAATGTTCAGGGCTCCAAACTGTACAAGTTCACCAAGTTCCATGCTTATATGAAAGAATTTGATCTAATTTTCACATATCCCTGTACTATGAAAGTTCAATAAAACTGCCACAGGTGCAGCTTTTCGCCATTGACCTATGCACAAATAATTCCAATTCTGACAATGTTCCACCACTTGGATTTTCATGGACTTTTGGTATGTGATATGGGAAGGTTTCATGAACTGAATACAACAAAAATCATTTCTGTTGCAATTAGTTTTGGGTTGGGTGATTTTTTCTCACAGATTTCCTGGACTAAGATGAGATTGGCTGAAATTGTTTTTTTTTTTTTTTCAAGTGAAGTGTAGGCCTACATAGACTATTATAAAAGATAATGAATTTTCTAACCTGTACCAAAACACATTTTTATTCAAACATCAAGTCTGCCTCAAAATACAACAGAGAAATCATGAACTCAAAATGTCATTGTGGGGAAAAAAAAACAATGACTGTAACAGTGCAAACACGTGAGAAACACCAAACTCTCTTCTACACACTTTCATCTCGTCGTTTAAGGCTTTGTCAATCCACGGGTACCTCCCCAATTCCTCCTCCGGTACCTGCATAGACGCTTTTGTTTTTTTAGCGGTGTGTTGGGGTTCCGGTACATCAGCCATGTCAAGGAATGAATGAAAATGAGCTAAAATCAGTGCATATTCGCGCCTAATTATAGAACGTCAAAAAGAAACAAAGTAGCCGGGCTGCATCCAGACACTTAGCTGCCGTCGGGGGCTGCATGCAGTCGACTCAACCTCTCTACGGACAGTTTTTAATGTTTATCAGAAAATAACTACTCAGTATTCTGATTGAGTATAATTTTCGGGACAATTAGGGCCGGATTCGGGATAAACGCTTAGATTTCGGGACTGTCCCGAATTGCTCAGGACGTCTGGTCACCCTAGTGTGTGTGTGTGTGTGTGTGTGTGTGTAATGTACTCAAACTGGCAGTGAAAGTGGTTTCTTTTATCAACAAAAGGGGAAAGAGTTGAAGTCAAACTTGTCCAATTGAACAAGAAATGGGTAAATATGATGTATGATTTCAGTTTAAAATATCAATGCATCTCCTCTGATGTGTCTTTTATTTAGTTGTATATATTGTAACGATTTGATAGCGACACACACAGTTGTCCAATCAAAAGGTTTATTAGCTGAGAACGAGAGCAGGGACACAGACACAGACACTACACATACAGGGGTGGACGCAGCCCCCCACACAAAAAGGATCACACACGAGGGAGAACTAAAAGGGAAACATGTTACAATAAAGACGCTAACATTACACTCAAAACTAAGGAGAAACACAGACATAAACCCCCCAAATGTTCGCTCTCGTATCCCAGCATGCCCTGCGCGGGAGAACGCTATGCAATGTCTTGTGCGCCGACGTTACAATATTGTGTTTTCAATGCACTGTATAAATAAATATGAAAATTGTTAAGAATTGTATTGGCTTTTTAGTTTTTTAGCAAAAGTATTTGAACAAGGTGAGACTGGTGAAATGTATGCACCTTACTGCTGTGATGTAGTAGTTAGCTGTAGTGGGTATATCGTGATGTATTCTAGTTAGATGTAGTGGGTATATCGTGATGTATTCTAGTTAGCTGTAGTGGGTATACTGTGATGTGGTCTACTGTAGTTAGCTGTAGTGGGTATACTGTGATGTGGTCTACTGTAGTTAGCTGTAGTGGGTATACTGTGATGTGGTCTACTGTAGTTAGCTGTAGTGGGTATACTGTGATGTGGTCTACTGTAGTTAGCTGTAGTGGGTATACTGTGATGTGGTCTACTGTAGTTAGCTGTAGTGGGTATACCTGTGATGTGGTCTACTGTAGTTAGCTGTAGTGGGTATACTGTGATGTGGTCTACTGTAGTTAGCTGTAGTGGGTATACTGTGGTGTGGTCTACTGTAGTTAGCTGTAGTGGGTATACTGTGATGTGGTCTACTGTAGTTAGCTGTAGTGGGTATACTGTGATGTGGTCTACTGTAGTTAGATGTAGTGGGTATACTGTGATGTATTCTAGTTAGCTGTAGTGGGTATACTGTGATGTGGTCTACTGTAGTTAGCTGTAGTGGGTATACTGTGATGTGGTCTACTGTAGTTAGCTGTAGGGCATACTGTGATGTGGTCCACCGTAGTTAGCTGTAGTGGGTATACTGTGGTGTGGTCTACTGTAGTTAGCTGTAGTGGGTATACTGTGGTGTATTCTAGTTAGCTGTAGTGGGTATACTGTGGTGTATTCTAGTTAGCTGTAGTGGGTATACTGTGGTGTATTCTAGTTAGCTGTAGTGGGTATACTGTGATGTGGTCTACTGTAGTTAGCTGTAGTGGGTATACTGTGGTGTAGTCTACTGTAGTTAGCTGTAGTGGGTATACTGTGGTGTGGTCTACTGTAGTTAGCTGTAGTGGGTATACTGTGGTGTATTCTAGTTAGCTGTAGTGGGTATACTGTGATGTGGTCTACTGTAGTTAGCTGTAGTGGGTATACTGTGATGTGGTCTACTGTAGTTAGCTGTAGTGGGTATACTGTGGTGTGGTCTACTGTAGTTAGCTGTAGTGGGTATACTGTGGTGTATTCTAGTTAGCTGTAGTGGGTACAACTGTGGTGTATTCCTAGTTAGCTGTAGTGGGTATACTGTGGTGTATTCTAGTTAGCTGTAGTGGGTATACTGTGATGTGGTCTACTGTAGTTAGCTGTAGTGGGTATACTGTGGTGTAGTCTAGTTACACACACACACACACACCATGACCTCTAGAGGGAAGGCAAACTCAAAAACATTAAAACGTTCTAAATAAAATGTTGAAAGGAAATTCAATTAATAATTATTTATACATTAACTAAAACTGAAAATACTGCACTACCCCCTCACCCATAGTGTTCTATAGCACCCTATCCCATCCATAGTGTTCTACTGCACCCTATCCCATCCATAGTGTTCTACTGCACCCTATCCCATCCATAGTGTTCTACTGCACCCTATCCCATCCATAGTGTTCTATTGCACCCTATCCCATCCATAGTGTTCTACTGCACCCTATCCCATCCATAGTGTTCTACTGCACTACCCTATCCCATCCATAGTGTTCTATTACCCTATCCCATCCATAGTGTTCTACTGCACTACCCTCCATCCCATCCATAGTGTTACTGCACCCTATCCCATCCATAGTGTTCTATTGCACTACCCTGTCCCATCCTTATTATACCTGCTCTTCACAATGCAAGTAGAATGCTCCATTGACTTGAATGGGATTTCGAAAGTCCTAGCGGTCATTATTTCTTGGGAAAGGACCTCTGAAAACAAGAATGACCGCTGTCAATAACAACGGGAGTTTGTGCTTGGAACTTCATTCAAAAAAGTGAAAGCAGACGGTTGATCAGCTGTGTTCTAAAGAATGTTTGATTCAAGTTCAGCGCAGGTTGCGAACTATTTGTTTCTCAGCAAAAGCCACGACAAAGCGGTAACAAATAAGTGTAAAGAGACATATCATGGAGTTTATTTTTTCGTGGCAAGTAGTCAGATAATAAGCGGGATAATGTATAGAACGCCGGGTCATCATGGGAAAATAAGTCCCTTCAGAAAGTGAAACAAGACCCCCGGCTGGCGTCTGGGTCCCGGTTAATTCTGTCGGTGTCAATGGTTCAGATAGACGACCAGAGGACCACAATTCGTCACACCAGAAAGTTTATTAAACTTAAGGAAAAGGGAAGTAGGGAGTGAGTGAAGGCTCCAGGGGTTACCGGGAATAACAGGGATACAGGGTTCCGTCCAATGTGCTGTGACTGTGTCCCCAGTGGCAGCGATCGTCCCATGGCGCCGGTGGTGGGTGGTCCCGAAGTCCTGGGGGAACACAGACACAACAGGCCGGATGAAACGAGGCAGAAGTACAGTTCAAGGAGATCCAAATCAGAGTAGCAAGGCAGAAGGCTGGTCAGAGTTACCGGGATCGAAGAGTAGTCAGGAGTCGTTACGGCAGAAAGCAGGTCTGGGGTTAGGTGCCTTGCTCATGGGCACTTCAGCTGTGGATGTGGGCATGGGAGAGCAGTGCTCAACCACTTCCCCCCACATTTTTCCTACTGGGTAGGGGATCGGAACCGCAACCCGGTTCCGGTTACAAGCTGCCCTAATGGGCTGGTTTGGGATGGGTTCGGTTTATGGTATAGGATCTATAGTACGGGTTTGTTCCTATCTAGTAGGATCTATAGTATGGGCTGGTTTGGGTTGGGGTATGGACCTATTATGGTATAGGATCTATATGGTATAGGGTATGGGCTGGTTTGGGAATGTATTTATGGTATAGGATCTATAGAATGGGCTGGTTTGGGTTCGGTTTATGGTATAGGACCTATAGTATGGGCTGGTTTGGGATGGGTTCGGTTTATGGTATAGGATCTATAGTATGGGCTGGTTTGGGAATGTATTTATGGTATAGGATCTATAGAATGGGCTGGTTTGGGTTCGGTTTATGGTATAGGATCTATAGTATGGACTGGTTTGGGATGGGTTTATGGTATAGGATCTATAGTATGGGCTGGTTTGGGATGGGTTCAGAACCCATTTTGCAATTATGTAAGCACATAATGTAATCTGAAAACTGCTGCCCTGTCCGGGTAGGCTGATAGGACCCACGTGCAAGACTCTTACAGGCCGTACTTCAGACTTTTGGGTCAGACATTTACAGACTTACTTACATACAGGACTTCAACAGACAAAACAGAGAGACGGGGGAACCAGGCAAAAGAACTGGGGAACCAGGCATACACAGCTCACACAGGACACTACACAAAGGGGCCACCAGGGTGGCACAAAGTCACTCCATCCAGGCAGGATCCTGACATGCCCTGATTAAAAAAAACAATGCAACTGATCTCAGCTGGTATTCTGTCTACAATGGAGAGGAATGGACATTGTGACCCCAAACCTTTGACCCCAAAGTGACCCGAAACCTCTGACCAGTAGTGTATGTGCAAACTAACCAATCCAAACTGACCTGCATGTTGTGTTCCTTGTGGCCTCCAGGTGGCAGCACCACTCAGAGAGCTCCTCTGGTCTTCTCTCTGTTCAGCGTGTTGCTATGACAACTTAACAGTAACATCAAACACCAAATCGACCAAATGACTTTTTTAGTTTCACTCAACAAGTTGAAGTTTCTATGTGTGGAAAAAAATCCTCTATACGTGAATCTCTCTCCAAAAGTAAGGAGGTGTGTTTGAAAAGGTCTGACTGCGTTGGTGTGTGACAGTGTGTGGTGTGTGTGTGTTCAGGTGTTCAACAACGAGCCTCAACCCCCAGCTTTTCTACAAGTCCAGCAGAGCTGCTTAGAGCCAAGGATCCATTATCTAAACACACACACACAGACACACACACACGCACGCACACAGGATCCATTATCTAAACACACACACACACACACACACATGCACACACACACAAACATACACACACACACGCACACACACACACACAGGATCCACCATCTAAACAAAGATTCTGTTCAGACAAACACACACGTACATACTAACACACACACACACACGCACGCACGCACGCACAAGCACACAAGCTTCACAGAGACAATACTGTTCCTAAACGTGAAAGGATATCCTTCCTAGATTACAGCTAAAAGCCTAGCATGAAGAGACACACACTCACACTCACACACACACACACACACACACACACACACACACACAGCGATCCAGCATGAAGGGGCAGATTCTTTTTCTTTAATGGATGTGTGTGTGTGTGTGTGTGTGTGTCTCTTGGGAGATGAGTCTCTGCCTGCATCCCATCTGTCCATTCATTTCCCTGTCTCCGTGACATCACACACACACACACTACTATCTCTCTCTCACACACACACACTACTCTCTCTCTCTCACACACACACTACTATCTCTCACACACACACACTACTCTCTCTCTCTCACACACACACTACTCTCTCTCTCACACACACACACTACTATCTCTCTCTCTCACACACACACACACACACACTCCCCTCTCTCACACACACACACACACACACACACACACACACTCCCCCTCTCACACACACACACACACACACACACACACACACACACACTCCCCTCTCTCACACACACATACACACTTTCTTTTTTCTCTTTTACACACACACACACACACACACACACACACACACTCTCTCACACACACACACACAATAACACACACTCACACACACACACACACACACACACACACACTCTCACAACACACACACACACACACACACACACACACACTCCCCCTCTCTCACACATACACACTTTCTTTTTTCTCTTTTACACACACTCACACACACAGACGGTCACTAACTCATTCATGCATTTACTGGCTTTAGCACTCCCTCACAGCTCCTGTCTCCTTCTTCAGTACACACACACACACGCACACACAATACTACACAGACTCTCACACACACATATATACAAACACACACACACACACATCTCTCATTAATAATAATAATAATAATAATATATATAATAATAATAATATTACATAATATCAATAATAACACATATATACATATATATACACATCAATAATAATAATAATAATAATAATAATAATAATAATAATAATATTACATACACACAATACACACACACACACACACACATATATACACACACACACACACACACACACACACACTGTGAAGTGAAAAACATAGAACATCAGGCCAGCAGTCAGCTGATACATCAAGTTTAATTCATATTTAATAATAATAATAATAATAATAATAATAATAATAATAATC